>NC_061505.1:10566476-11166476 GCF_022539355.2 Hippoglossus stenolepis | reverse complement strand
AGTCCTGACTTTCCACACCGTCTGAACTGACATTACCAAAAATTAATTTTTCTTCACACTCGATTCGTTTTCACAAGAAGCAAAAAGTCAAGCAAATATGGGCAGTTGACGGCGATGGGCCTTATCATCTGTGATGTAACTTTCTGAAAGAGCATCAAGCTGCACTCAGAAAATAAACAGAGTAACCGATCTAAGCTTCATCACAAAACAGAGAGAGTAAAAAAAGAGAAGAAGGCAAAGAGAAGGGATAGAAAACACATATTCCTTTGCTCGGTGTGTGATATTCAGTGAGAGGAATGAAAGAGACGGACGCACACTTAGGTAGAAGGTAAGGATTCTTGTCTGTGTTAAACATGGGCGTATTCGCCTTGTGGTTAATGTCAAGTGTGGCTAAGGTACCTGGGTCTCCAAGGGGTTGCCGAGTGAGAGCACTTTTGCTGTGATTAAAACAGAGGAGAACAGCCAGAGGGTGGTAGTTGGCACAGATTTTGCTCCGTCTCCTCCCCCTCTATTCACCCCTCCATCCCTCTCCTCCCAGTGCCAGCTGTCAGTTACGTCAGTCAGTGTGCTAATGATGTGCCCTTACAGAGCTCAGAGCACAGCGTTACTTCTGTCATACACGTATCTCACTCGCTCTTCATGTGTAAGCTGTCCACAAATGGCCTAGTTTAGTACACTGTTTTTTACGCAGGATGAGAGATTCATGAAAATTTACTTTTTAGTACATGACTATATACTATATTATATACTGCATTAATTCTGATGCAACATTACAAACCTGTGTTCACCCACATTTGACCCATTCCTGCCACACGGCCGCTGCCACAGGTGAACCCTGGGTTGTCACTCTCCAAACAAGAGCCAGATGTCCCATTTTACTTCCACATTCATCACCGTGCACATGTTTAGTGTTGCTGCTTTCAGCTCACCGATAGTGGCTGCTGCAACATTTATCACTCACTTGTTATTCTTCTTTTATCAATCCCTGTGAAATGTGCTAATGATGTGTGTTCACAGCGGAGCAGCGTCTAATGAACAAAAAGCAGGTCAAAGCGTTGAAATATTAAAGATCACACCTGCGAGGTTTCACACAAATCTTTTGTCAGCTCCCTCGTCCCCGTTGTGATAATTTACACTTCACTTCTGGCTGATAGTGTTTACAGGTTATTAGTCCTTTAATAATTTCAATTATACTATTTAAATGTTGTAACATTCAAGGACAGAACAATTAAAGGGCTCTGTATCCAGAAATTGGGATTCAGATCAAAAACCAACACAGTGAAAGTCACTCGAATATGTAATGAAATATGTTAAAAGCCTGAGTTCAGAATTAGAACATCCTCTAATGAAAGCTTATTTGTGCTAAATAGTGTCAGCTTTAAATCATTCTTGTGTGTAAAATGATCATTACAATGACATGTCTCAGTGCCACTTTAATTCTTTGAACAATTTTTTTTATATTCATCATCTTATGAATGCTCTGTTGGCTTTAGCTGTATATCTGTATTCGCACTGTGACCATACCTCCACTGCCATGTCTCTGTCAGGCCTGCGATGAGTTTCACTGCTCCTTTGACCGAACCGGTGCTGAATTCACCCTGAAGAAGATCATGTCTCTGGACCCTGAGTCCGCCGACCGAGGACACCACAGAACAGGTTCAGTTTCTCCCTATAGAACGATGCTTGTCCTGCTTACGATCATTCACATTTCCTCTGAAGACAGGGAACAGAGACAGCTGCTCTCGTGCAGATTAGTGCCGACACAGGCTGTTTAGCCCACTTATTTTCCCTGTTTGTAGGTTTTCGTCTGTGATTATTTGAAGCTTGTGTTCCCCCACCGGCTTGCTTGCCTTTCCGCTTTCTCCCTTTTCCTTTCCCCATTCGTCTTCATCCCTCTCCTCGCCCCTCTCAAAAGGTCACCAGCATTAGTGTTGGAATTCTCTGTCGCCAAGTTATTCATTTGACCTTGCCATCTGTCGGTACAGTGCTGTACTTCTGGGCCAGCCACATGAAAGTCTGGTTATGGTTCCAGAGGTCAAAGGGCAAACTGGATATCCTTTCAAATTGTATTTACCCTACAACCCTGGAGTTTGTTTGCATATATGTGTATGCGAGTCCTGTATGTCTAGCATATGCCATAAGAGCCATATCAGGGTATCAAAGCTTCAGTGCTGCTAGGAATGATGAATGGCTGCCAGGTGCTGAGGTCCATGCGGTAATCACCCCAGGTAAGGAGTTTAAGCCGGGCTGGCGGGAGAACAGAAAGGGTTAAGTGGCTGTGGCGGCTCATGGCTGTAGCCTCATAGCCTCCCATAGCCTCTGGCAGCTTATTCCCCAACATCTCCAAAGACCCATGTGGATGAGGCTCAGAGCTCAGGCAGCAAACGGCGAGGGAAATGGAGACAATGCCTAATTTCCTCCAGACCAGAAGTGGGAGCGCTGAGGAGAGAGGGACTGGGTTTCGCTGGCGCCTTGGCTCCCTCCCTCCTCGCTCTCAGGCCGGCTTTCCTGGGGCAGCAGAGCCAGCCCATGGAGCAGCCTGTCAGCCTATGTCAACATCAGGGCTGCCCCTTGCCCCTCTCCGCTTCCCCTGTCATGCAGCCCAGCACTCTCAGAGGTTACATGAGCACAGATTTAGTGTATGAATAACCTAGGGCCTGGGGAGGTGTCAAAGGTGTCTGATTCAGACCTCCCAGCAGCCCCACTCACCCCCGCAAATCTCACAACAGTTCACCGACAAGTCACGTTGTGTAGAGGGAGTGGAGAGAGAGAACACATAAAAGACACTGTTACATGCTGTCATCATCACGCCTGTTTCTAAAAGACTTTTGGTCTCTAATGTGAGCAACTGCAGCACTCAATAGACACTGAGATCAATGGTATCCTGTCTACTGCTGCCTTGTTTCATCACAAAATGTTACTGTTGGTCTGACTGGAAAGGAAAAAGAAAATAAAAACTCTCCGTCGCTCCCCTCGCCTTCCCCTCTGTGGTGACCGCTTGCACCCGAGATATTTTCCGTCCATTCACGTTATAGTTTGGCTGTAAAGTGAGTTAAGTCTCTGAGGCATCGCTGGGTGGAGGTTTAGGGAGCGTCAAAGGTCAATCAGCTCTAGAGCTCGGGTTTCATGACAGAGGAGGCCAGTGGTTGTAAGAATGCACCGAACGTCAGGTGATTGGGTTTGTGTTCGGCTGCTCTCTCAGGGATGAATTCACAGTATTTGTCAGTATGCTGATTTAAATGCTGTTTGGAGTAATCGTCTCTTTCAAGTTTTTTTCTTCTTCTGAAATGAAAATTAGTCATCTATAAATACCCCTGCCCTTCCACAACACACTGGGGTTTTGCTATTATTGAGTGAGATGAAAATCTAGTCACACTGCACCGCGAAACACACACGCTTCCACATGGACTGTATTCAGACTGACACAGCCTCTATAAATAGTCGCGCAAACACACTGTCCCTCATTGCCGCTCCCTTTTTTCCCTCTCTTTCTCTCACTCCGTCTCCCGCGTCGTCATGTGGCCCGACATGGGCTTGGTTCCCAGCAAATTCAATTTGCCGTCTAATTCCATATCAAAATCATGGTCAAAGCTCAGTGTTTATTGAGCGCGACACAAACAAGCAAGGACACAGCCTCAGCGTGGCTCCTCCCGCAACCTCATTATAGCTTTGCCCTCAAGTAACAGATTTGTGCTTAATTGGTGAGTTGTCCTAATTGACTTCAGCTAATTTATGGATTAGATTATTTGTACCCTCTTTTCTAATTGAACCATAACTTGCGTGCGTTTCCCTGGCAGCCTGGGTTGTAGGTAATTGGTGCCGAGTGCTGTCAGTTGTGCACTGCTGTGAGGGAGCTGTAGGTTTTGCACCATCACATTCGATGGTGCATGCGTAAAATGAATCCAATAAGTGCAAACAATACCAGTACCTGAGCAGGAGTAAACAGCAGGTCGTCCATTTCTCAGGCTGATGGAGTGTTGCTCCTTCGGGTGCTAGTCCATCTCGACACGTATTGGTTTTTGGAGTGTTTATGTTGGTGCTGCTGCTGTATAAACGCAACTCACTCTCTCTGAATAACTGGCGATGAAGTTAAAGAGAACATAAGGGCGAGTAAACAAGAGGGCATTTGAGAAAAAGCTCATGCTATTAAGAATTTCTGATAAGCGAGGACTGGGGTTGGGTATCGTTTTGGATTTTTCCAATAGTGGTGCTAAAGCAATATTGTTAAGACCATACTGATACGTAAACGATGCCAGAACCGATACATGCTTTTTTTTAATTGCAAAGGCAATTTGGAAGTAGAAATTTAACATATTAACTTTTAACGTTTTAAAGTAAACTTAACTTAAGTCGACCACGGTGAATCCCTCTGCTTTCAGATGTATCCCTTCGTCGTCAGGTGCTTCATAAAGTTAGTTATGTTCCTCCCTTTACATGGAATTGTTTTCAAACATTTGCTGTACTTCCCAGTGACGGAAACCTTTCACATGAAATACAGCCATACCTTCAACTGTTTAGCGTTGAAGGTATGGCTGTGTGTCGTCTCGAAACTGTTACGTGCTGCCGGAGCCATGTAGAGAGAGTGTTGCCACCAGAGTAAAGTGTAATGTTAACTGGACACATGTGGTAAAGTTTATGTTGCCTATAAGCAGGACAACTATTGTAGTGCAGAGCTCAGGCACCGAAATGAGGCACCCAAAATATGCTTTGTTATTCAGTCAACAGCCTTTAAAAGCTGTGATCCTGACGCTGGCTGACTCCACCGCTCGTCAGCAACAGGGCATCTGTATCATCTGGGTCATGGTTGGCAGTCTGATGGCAATTTCTTTTTTGTGAAGAGATTCATGAACATACTGTACATCCCCCCATCTTCCACTGAAGTCCTGATCAGTGAAGTCTTTATTCCTGTAGGCAGTTTAGAGACAAACAAGTCCAAAAAGCTTCTTGGCTGCGAATGTTAGTTTAACATACTTGCATGTAGATTTCTCTGCACAAACCTCTCCTCGAGTGCTCAAAACAAGCCCGAGGCTCGGCTGCTGCTGCTGCTCCTCCATGAATCCACCTTTCTTTTGGTTGTTAATTATGTCTAAAAACTGTCAAAAATATGCCACAGATTTCTTGATGTAGTGTGAGAGGTTAGGATGTAGGAGGTGTTGCATATATTATGTTTTTAATTTATTGTGTGGGTAATTGTGCAACACAGATGTAGAATAATTAACGATGCAGAAATTAAAATACAAACCTTGTATTCTCAATAGTAACAAAGCAGCACCAGCACACTTATGAAAATATTGCTGTATACACCTTATGTTCATATTTCCTTGACAAAGGTATACTGATATAGAAGAGACAAAAAAATAACAACCACTGAACAAATAGTTTTTTTTTCTCTCCAACAAAATTATTGATTTGTGAAAATAAAATCAGTCTTTTACAGCATTCGGTAGTTATTTCATTTTGCCCAGTGTGCAGTAAATTGTTCCAATTTATGATTGACAAATGCTGTTATCTTCTCCATGGGAGAGTCAGGCTCTGCTCTGATAACCATTTCCTGGTGGGAGAAATTTTTCCAGATTCCAGCAGCATGTTCATTCAAAATGTTATCTCCTTTCAACTATTGTTGAAATACTGTACATATGAATATGAAGTCTTAATTTCCAGGGGCAATCTCATAAAAAATATAGGGCATTTTGTGTGTCCCTCTCGAATAGTCTCTGACGACAGGAGAATCTGAGTAGACATGGTCATGGAACAGGAAGGCTGCTGTAATAGAACCCAACTCCCTCCATGTCTGAGAGCTGGTACACTTCCATTGATACCTGCTATATACAGAATATAAAGATGGACGACACGACAGCTGCCTAAACATAAAGCCAAGCATCGCGATCACAAACCCAAAGCCTGGCTGCAGTTTAGGTCATAAATCCCAACACGATATAATTCTATCACTTTGGATTTCTTATCACATTGATGTTTGTTGAAGTGTTCGTTTTACCACGAAGTTTGGTTTTAATTAGTTATATGATGCTATAAAAACTTCCATCACTGCTGCACAGACTCCAGCTCCGATTCTGCAAGAATGGCAGCTTTGGTACCAGGGATATTGTGCCTTTATTTCTGGAGAGTGGGAGGAAGTAGACATGTTCATCTTTATTTGCAGTCTGTGATACCTCCATATGGTTGTCTATTCTTTGTGAGATTTAATCATCCTTCTTCCTTCCTCCGATTTTGGTTTAATGTAGGAAGTGTGTAATTCTACTGAGCCCCACATGTACATGAAATGATTCTACTACCAGTGTCTGCATTTCATGCTTTTTCCTAAAATAGTTCTATCTGACATGGCTCAGTTTTTCGCCTTTATAGTAACATGTTACATCTGCAGATATTGAAAAAAGTCTTGTTTTTTGCATTTCACAACTGAGCAGTGTTCCTTCCTTTAAACTGTTTCTTTATATTGCATTAAAGTGTTATTTTTTTAAGTGTGCAGTCGTTGGATCTAGTCACACAGCCCAGCATAGAACTGCAGCAGTATCTCCCACTAATTTATTATCTTTTATAATACGTTTCCTTACTATTGTTCATCCATTGGCTATTGATAGTATTTATGTAACTTGATGATTTGTCATCAGTTTCCATATATGTGGATGAAAGGTGTTTTCCCTTCGATGTTTCTCATTTGAGCAATATAAGATGATATTATAGCTCTCATCTGCGAAATAATAATCTTTCTGTTTTCGGTTTACTGGTTAATATTCATTCTAATGGATTTAATCCTTGAAGTGTGACTAAAGAAAGGAATTAGGTTTAATCCTATTATGTCTTCCTCAATTATTTATGTACAGGCACATCATTGTATTCGGATAATTTTGGAAAATATTCTTGCATGTTGATGGCCAAATGTTTAAGACTCTATTTGCCATTCCGAGGGATATCTGTTTTTGCATTTAACGTCTCCAGGTGGGCTATAGTTAAATGGAAGTAATTATGACTTCTCGTGTTGGTCTGTACTGCTATTCTGTCTGATAATTGAACATATTCTTAAAATGATTGCAGCAGTCTAGATGAAAAGGATGTGGGTTCCCCTAGATATGAAATTAAGAAATGTCAACTGCGACCAATTTATTATGTCCCTGTTATAATAATTCCTCCGATATCTTCATTAGTTCTAATGTACTGAACTAGTGGCTCCAAGTATAAGGTGAAAAACTTTTTGAAGTGTCCATGTATTTTAATCCTTTCAGTGGGATTGTCAAGTAGTGCCTGTGTCGGTTTAATAATTGTGTCTTGAATGTGATATATCAAGTCTGCCCTTTATGTTTTTGTGTGTAGGCTACTTTAAATTGGTATTGCACACTATGTAGTGGGTGGCAGTAGTTCGCTGTATGTGGCTGAAGAAGAAGAAGAAGAAGAAGAAGAAAAAGCTGCTTTCGCTTTGAAGCTGTAGTGGAAAAATAACAAGACAACATATCATAATAAGATCCTGACCCGCCGAGTAGGAGCAGACCTCCTATAGTCTACATGATATTTACATATAGTCTACAAGTCTCCCCTTCACATCAAAAGACCTTCTCTTTCTGTGAGGAAATAGTATTATTAACAATATAATAAACCAATCTTCCTGGGGGTGCATACATACATTCAATAGTAACTAAATTCTGCCCTGTTTATTTCACATTTCCAATTCTTTTTCGAAATTTAGCTTGTTTGAAATTAGAGTAGCAACTCTTCTCTTATGTGTTGATTTACAAGGAAAGAAATCGATTGTTGAATCCCATTCTCTCCCCAGTTTTTCGTGCTCTATCATTTAAGTGACTTTCCCGTGGATTTACTACAGGGGCTTCTTCTTTTTTCAATTTTTTTTACTACGTTTTGATTGGATTCAACAGCCCATTAACCTGAAATGAATAGAATTTTCCTTTATCACTGGTAATGTGTTATTATCTGTCAGTGTATCCTTAAAGTTTGTGAAATAAAACTTGGCCGATATACTCCGTGAACAAGCAAGAACAAAGACACTGAGATGAGGCGATGTGATTCTAAGGCTGAGGTCTCCAGTTGATGACCCCGGGCCTGATTGAGGACAAGGCTGTGGGGGGGGGAGCCTCTACTAGCTGTGCACTGATGCTAAAGCACCTTAAAAAAGTACAAAATCTCTGTCTGTTTCATGCAGAGGTCCTCCCTATGTAATTCTGCCATTTATGTGTTCTCATTCAAATTGGAAAAAAGGGTGAATATAAAAAATGTAGGAATTCTGCACCATGGCTAAAACTATTGACTATTATACATATAAACTGTTGGTTTATTAGTGTTCCTATGAAACCCCATTTTAATCCAGTAGATCCTGATTTTTATTTTCATCCACCTCAAATTTCAAACAGCATAGATATGAGTCTCCATATACTGCCTAATATTAATTCATCAAGATGCAATATTCCCTGAGAAATTGGTAAATGTAAAAATGTCCTATTTCAAACTTGTTATAGAAAGGGATAAATAATTGTTGGAATGTAATGTTCTTTCTTGAACCAGGTCCCATCCATCCCCAAAGTTTTGTGGAAATCTGTTCAGTAGTGTTGGTATAATCCAGCTGAGAAACAAACCAACCAAACACACGGACAGGGGTCAATATAAAATATAATATAAAAGATCATCTATATCAGATTAAATATATCTGAATAAAGCACTTTCTTTTTTAGGGTTCATCCAAACTCTTCTGAAAGCTCACAGTTTCTACCTGATATCCTGATCTAGTTCTTTTGACCTCTCCTGCTGTCTCAGTCCTCCCACTGTTCCCAGGCCGAGGGATAGCTGCCCAGACAGGCCCTCCCTCTGTGTGATCATGCTGATAGGCAGCCCTCTCTGCTCCATGTTTGTAGTCACCTCCTGCCTGAAGTGTCTGCCAGAGTCTGGTCCTCATAGAACACTCATTGTTTAAAGGGGAACATGTGAAGACGTATCAGAATATGCCTAACATTTCCTCAGCTCTGCTGTGGAGTTATCTTCAAATTATATCAACCTCTCCCCAAAAACCACCTTCTTCTTCCCCCAGGCCCTGCACATAATCTCTTCTTTGCCTTCATATTGGAAGAATTTGAGTATTATTGACCATATCTTGTCTTTCGTGTTCTCTGAGAACCCGGGGGCGAACCCCATGGTGTGCCCACTCGATGTCAAGCTCCGTAGTCGGGGGATTCTCTTGCATGAGTAACTTCCGTCCATAGACGTCTGCTCTGCTCCTTCATGAAAATGATCTAAATTCACCTCTTTCTTTCCTTGATTTTCATCACTTCTCTCATCACCTTTTAACGTTTTGAAAGTGTTATTACATCTTTTGAGTCTCTGTCTCCCTCTGTTATTTTGTGAGCTCTGATTTAATATCTGTCACTTTTTTGGGAGTCTTTTTGCCTCAGCCAAGGAGGTGATGTATTCACCCCGACCGGTGTGTAACATGCGCTTCAGCGTTTATGTTACAGTTTATTATACAAAACTTGGTGGAAGGACGTGGGATGGGTCAGGGAAGTACTCATCTGATTTTGGTGCGGATCTGGATCAAGGGGACGGAGTTTTCTTCCCCACTTTCTTTAACATTGTTAGATGTTTCAAAATGTCACTGATTTTTCTCAGGGAATAATTCATGGATCTTGAAAAAAATCAGGCATATTTCAAGTGTGTGAAATCTGGTGCAGCTTGAGAATTTAAGGAGACTGTTGGGCCTTGGCGGACATAGGCGCTCTACACAGTGCCATTCAAGATGGGAAAGTTCCTCTGTCTGCTTTTGTTAAACTTGCCACTTTATTTGGGTGAGGGTCAGCAGTACAGACATTTGAATGGGGCTTAAACCCTCGACCAATCCTGTGCAAGTGATGACGTGTTCTGTCACCTGCTTCTGCATGTACGCTATGTGTGCTATTTATTGTTGAATACGCGTGTGAGTCTTCCAATGTATAGGTTGTGTGAGACTTCATGATGGTGACAGGAGGAGGCTGAGACTTCTCAGGGAAGAAAGTGCCACTTCTCCCCGTTGGCTATCAGCCTGTTACCAGGTGTCACTTCAACTCCTCTCGCCCACCGTCTCTCCAGCCTCCCCCCCAGTCCGCTTCCACACGCACAAAGAGAAAGCTTGGCAAGAAAAGGACGTAATAGAGGGAGAGACAGAGAAGAGAGGGATCATAGATAGATTGCTACTGTACCATGGTTTTTTCTATAAAAGCCAGCACTTTAATGCCACTCTGAGGCACTGAGTTTCCCTCAATAACAGAAGTACTCATCTCTCTCACAGATGAATTTCTGTCAGTCATGGATTCTCATACTCAACATTTCCTGCAGATGTTTCACAGTAAAAGCCAATGAATGAAATGAAATGAAATAATAATGTTCTCTGAGTTGCCTGAGAGACTAATTGTATCGATACAGCAAGAAATCGTCATCCTGACTCATGAGATGCGATTCGATATGCTGGTGGCAAAAATGCATATTTATTTAGTTTGTAAATGTTTGGACTTATGCCACTTTATGGTTATTTACATTGGAATGATGGCACATGCAGACATTGTTACAGTGTAATTACTTTTTGCACTTTTTGGGATATGAGGAGGAATTCAAAAAACAAGATACAAAGTGTCTCAGAAACAACTTACCCACCCTACCCTTTACGACAGGAAGTTGAGTTTGTATAACTTATTTGCTCCTGCTCCTCCTGCAATCTAAAAATATTTGGTTTGCATCAAAGTAGAGACAGCGAATGCTCTACCACATTTGGGTTTTGTGTATGAATTTGTTTTTGAAGAACAGAGCGGGGGGCAGAGATTAGGTCTCTTGAGAGATTTAGCGGGAGCAGTTTATTATCAAGAATGGATTCACATTTGGAAGTGATATCAAAATAATTGGAAATGATAAAAATATACCGGAACTGACAGGCATCAGTAACTTCTGAAATGCTCTGTTCCTCAGAAAGCTGCTCATTTAGCCCTTTTTGGCTGAGCGACAACATTGCTTCATCACATGCATAATGTAATTATTATATGGGCCAGATTGTAATATACAAAATCAGCTGTATGTTTGCTTTAACCGAGTAAATGTATTTCTGAGTTAAATCAGTGTGAGAACAGAACTTTATAAGGGTCTCTCAATTCTTTTTCCCACTTATAGAGACTAAGTTGTTTGCCCTTCAGCTTGGAGCTCTAAATCTGTATCCTTGTTAACACAAGAGGGTTTTGCGTACAGTGGAGAGACTCTGTCCATCAGGTTTTCTCCTTTCTTAAACTGACTCGCAAACAATTAAACGGACACAACAGGAACAATTTCCCTACAGTGTCAACGCCCGGTTGTTCTGTTGCCTAAAAGAGAACAGGGACAGAAATAGACAACATGAGGAGTATAGCGAGAGGAGGGAAGAAACACCTCTCGCAGCTATTTGCAGAGTTGTAGAGCTTCAGATGCTGACAGCCCTTTATCATTAGCTCTCATTCTTCTTTCTTGCCAAAGGAGAGTTTTATATTCCGAGCCAGGCTCTGTGTGGGGGGGACTAAATCAATTCCAAATTATTGCACCTCTCAATAACTGATGGCTGTGTCTGGGCAGAGGAGAAATGATTAATGATGATACTATGGACAATATGAGTAAGACACACACTGAGACATCATTGCTCCATGCCGACAGACGCACACACACACACTGAAGATATAACTGTGTGTAGTAACTGGTGGTGATCAGCGTGGGGAAAGAGACATCACTGCTCCTTTTTGTTCTGAGGGGTAGAGACTGAGTGTGTGTGTGTGTGTGTGTGTGTGTGTGTGTGTGTGTGTGTGTGTGTGTGTGTGTGTGTGTGTGTGTGTGTGTGTGTGTGTGTGTGTGTGTGTGTGTGTGTGTGTGTGTGTGTGTGTGTGTGCGCAAAACAGAACAAGCAGGTGAATGAGGGTGGAAATTGCTGGTTAGCTCCCTTTACAGTATGATCAAGACACTGTGTGCAACCCACAATAACAGTGCCATCGCAATACAGGCGATTGTTCTCTACACAAAGTGTAATATCTCAATCAAAGATCCATCATGTGGAGCTGAAGAGTAAAACATAGCTGTGAAGTAGCCCTCAAACTTCTCCTAAAGCAGGAATATAGTCCCTTATATAGGCTGCCACATTTTTAGAGAAAGCATGAGTTGATGAAACGATCAGTCGATTTGAGAAAGCTGTTTATAATGAATCAAGATCAATCATTTTTGAAAAGCAATTAACTGTCGGAGTTGTTTATCAGACAAAAACTTCATCTCAGTGCTGATGATGTGCTGCGGAGCATTTGGAAGTTAGTGTTCAGCTAAAAACTACAGTCAGTTCTCAAACATTCTCACGATAGCTTTATGCTAACAGGCTTCCCTAATTATCACGAAACACCAGAAGCCGACAGCTGCAGTTGAGGAATGATATTATTATTTGTGCAGGTATTTTACTATAAGTGAAGGGGATGGCAAAAGTAATCAAATGTGATAACATTACTTTATCAATCAGCCTCTGGGAAGTATCATCTGTACTAAATTTCATAGTGATTAATAATTGTTATGTGCAAATGTCAGAGTGAGAGGCTCCAGACTTTCTCTGACTAGTCTCAGAGTAAAAACTCCAGTGAACGTCTGTACGAGGCGATGTGATCCTCTGCAGGATTCGCCAAGCGTTAGGGGGCGTGTAGTTGATGTATCAAACACGCAACAGATGAAAGAAACAAACAAATATCTCAGGACAATGGCCAAAACATTTCGAGAGTGCTCTTGGTGATGAGGGCTGACGCAGTCGTGGATGTGCTGTAAACAAAAACACATGATCTATGCAGCGCAATTCATACGTTACGTCTTTCCTCTGCCTGCTTCACTACCCCTCATCTGAATGCCCTGAAACTGTCTGTGTTGTTGTTGAAAGTCTGGACCCAATTGTGCGGACATCTTCCAGAGTCCTTGTCCATGGCTTTTCCAGATCCATATTGCAGTGGAAAGTGACCAACAAACAACTGGTCTGAATTCAGTGAAGCACTATTCCAATGCTTTTAAGGCGGCAATATCAAGATCCTAATATGCACCTACATAAGTGAGTGCACAATGCTTACATTCTGCTATTTACACACACCGATGTCTCCTTGTGCGCTAATTGAAAGCGTTTTCTCTTGCTACCTGGCAAATCTGCCCTTATTATAGCAATCCTCCAAGGTGCACATGCACCTGGCTTTTAAATGCAATAAGAGATGGCACTCTGATTGGTTTATTGCATGTTGCGCACAAAATACACCCATGATATAGAGACTTAGTAAAACTATTTGGAATCATGGAAAAAGTTTAATAGGACCTAAATGCTCAGGGGCTTCAGACCATGTACTGACATTGTGAAACTTTAGGCCCTAGACCTGTTTAAACAGCTGGGTGAGAAACTGTCACACCTGATACACAATAGAAAAGACTTTTAACACACTTTCTAAGTTGCAACTCTTGGGTGGCTCATTATTTTTCAGCAACCAACCATTCTGACTAAAGTTAAGGTAACTACAACGTGCACAGAGTATATGTGTTTAACATAAATGAACAGAAATATGTTCTGAGAAAACCGTCGAACAGTCAAAAGATCTGAGTTAATAGAAGAATTCACCAGTATCACAGTATGCCACACTATTGGTGTTGGTGAATAAACAGCATGGATATCCAAATCAGCCTGGTAGAAATTCAGACTTTTTATGAATATTTTCAAAGATTAAGCATATATTTGGGGAATTCAATAAGTAATCAATAAATGGAATATCTTGTGAAAGTATTAGTGTTTCAGTTATCATAATATCACATTGCACATCTCGCTGCATATGCTCTGAGAGAGGGGGAGGGAGGGAGGGCGGGAGAGGCAGCAGGCACATACCCATAAAGGATTATGAGTATGAGGTGGAAAGTTTCCAATTAGGCTCCTAAGAAAAGCTTTCTATGCCAACTCACTACTCACAATGTTGAAGGGGGGATACATGCACCATGCAAACAGAGAAAGACTGATAAAGCATGCAATATCTATGATTTAACCGTTTTTATGGCTAAACACACAAAATACCATCAAAATAAAGTTATAGTAAGTATCTGATATTAAGCATTACTTTACACATAATCCTATTATGGGTTGTGCTTGACCTTAATTTGCAGGCGCATATTTCCTGGCCTGTCAGTTGTGTCAGGCCGCTGCAGTTCAGTGTATTTAACAACAGAACCAGGAAAATCAACCACTCTCTACTTCTTTTGAAACTGTGTTACCAGTTACAACAGCTAATTAGCAGAAGAACAAAAATTCAATCTCACAATAATACTGTGGCCATTGGTTGTGCAAAAAAAAAATCCTGGTTCCAGTGCAGTGGGACGGGAGAGGGAGAGACCGTCTGTGTGACCGCAGGTTTGACTGATAAAGTTGCATCATGGGTCAGTGTGTTACTACACCGATGGCAAACTGTAAATTCTTAATTTCAGGGCGGAGATCAGACAGGTGGAGACGTGTGATGCAAGACAAAAAATACCGCAGTGAGTTTGCCGTTCCAATTATTTGTGTGCTGGTTTTAGGCTTCAATCCTTTTCTGTCTGTAATTAGCTGCATTGACGCTGCATTGCCTCAGCATGTCTATAATAAGAGAAAGGCAGGATACACTGTGTACAAACCAAATCACCTGCAATTACCTCCCACTCTCTCAGCCATTTATCTCTGACTTCTCCCAGACCAACGCACAGAACATCCATGAAGACGCTTCTGAATAACAACCTGTGCTCGTGCATTTGGAGAAAAAAAGTGTACACGCACACTTGCTTACACATCTGAGATCTTTGTACAGAGAGCTACTGTCACGCCCACAGCCCAAATGGCTGTTTTGTGTTGTCAGTCATTTATTCCCAAAACATACACTTACCCGCTCCGACAGAGTTCCATCTTTTATTATCTTGCTGCACAACAAAGCCCAAATTCATGTGTGCTTTCTATCTTACTCATAATCGTCCTCACAGCACTCAGGCTGCACTCTGGGGAGTCATCTCAAAACAGTAAGCGCAGCCATAAAGTGTGCTGTGTTTGCTCGTGCACACACGCACACACACACACACATTACACACACTTTCCCGCCTCCTCCCTGATGCACTGGATAGCGGGTGATGGTAACCATTGTGAGAAGCAATGTTCCCCCATCTCTGTGTTTGTGCTGTTATTACATTAGCAGCTCTGATTTTATCCCCTTCCCTCCTTCTTCGGTTCTCCACCTCCCCTGCCTCATATCGCTCTATTCCTTCCTCTATCTATCTACCTCCCCCTGTTCCTCCTCCCCTCGCGCTCTGTCTGTTGTGATTTAGTGCTTACAGTGTTTACTCTCCAATGCAGCCCCAGAAACCAGGGAAATTATAACTCTAACCCAGGCTGAGCCCCTCTCCAAATTATGGCCATTGATTTGTGTCTTTATTATGTCCTCAGTGGAACCTTGTTCACCAGCATCACCAGATCCGAACACTGAGTGCAGCTCAACACTGCCATCCAGTGATGCTTTAACATGCTTTAACATGCTTTAGGCGTAGCAAATGGAGACAGATTTTTTGCTGTGTGCATATATATATATATATATATTTATATATCAATTGCAGTCAACTCTGTGAAGGTGACTCAGTTTGTACATGTGTGTGGAACCTGAAGGTGACTGAGTTAAGGGTCTCTGTCTCTCTCTCTCTCTCTATGGTGGTTTACATTACCCTGGGCAGAGCAGTGTGGAGCAGAGTGGCGGCCCGCGGCTGGTTGAGTCAGGAATGCCCCAGCCATCTGCTGCACATTAGAATTAGACCCCCAGCCCAATTCAGTTAGCAGCCCCAGCCAGTGCCACTGATTGGGCAGAAGGGGGTAAGGCTCCAGTCAGCTCCCAGCCTACAGTAAACATGACGGAGTAAGGTGGGGAGGGTGGCATAGGCAGAGGGGCTTGTGGAGCGAGCAACAGAAATGAAACAAATCAAACATTTTTTTATGAATCTGTGGAAAATATCTGAGCAGTAATTAGTAACATTTAGAAAATGAAACTTAAATGACTGTCGGTGGGTATGCCTGAGGTCACGCCACATGTTTGTTCAGCACTTTATTACCCCATGGCTTGTTCCACCAGAGATCATTGGTAGGAAAAAAAATAGCCTCAGATTGTCTGCGAGTTGGAGGTACATTGTCTCTTCCTCTTGCAAATCATGCCAACACAGATTCAACAACTACAACTGCGGTGAAAGAAGAAACAAAGAGCCTCCCAAAACAAGGCTGCTGCCAACTTTTGAGCAAAACAAGAGGAAACAGACAAAGCTGATTGAATAAGGGAAACGGGCCCTGCAGATAAGCATCTTATTCGCCTTCATAATATTTGGACTGAGACAGATGGAAACAAACCTGTCACAGTGCAAAGCAAAAACTCGAGTTTTGCGGCTACGTTTCCATCTTTGATGAACAAATTACACATCTGAAATACACAAGAACGTAGGATCAGAGTACGTCAACGTGAAGAGAACATTCCTCGAAAACATGAATATTCTTTAAAAGGAGCCAAACTACTTCCTAATGACTCATAATCATCCCCTTGTGTAATCAGTGATTCATAGGTCAGTAGTGGTTTAAATCCAAAAAGCATTTTGAAGCCTTAAAAATCATCCGTACGTTTTTTTAAATTTCCTTGACCTTATTCTTTGAAAGCAAATTATCGCAAAGGCCTCTTAACTACAAATTAGAGGGTTTTGAAAATGTGTGTGTGTGTGGGAGATAGAGAGAGAGAGTGTGAGAGAGAGAAACTCATATTGTGCAAATAATCTACTGGCCCAAACCTTGGTCTAATTGGAAAACAGGCCTGGGGTTGTATAAGATTTTTAGAGCACAGGGAGACTGACGCACGCACGCACGCACGCAGCGCACGCACGCACGCATGCACGCACGCACGCACACACACACACACACACCTGCATGTGGTGATAACAGCGGCTTACTAACCCCAAAACACAAACATATACAAAAACACACGTGTGAGCGAACATGGTTCGACGCAGACCTACCTGCCTAATCTGTCTAATCTCCGCCTGGTGGAAACAGGACACATACATGCAGTGGAACATACTCTCTCATATGTTCTCGATGCTGTCAAATATGCTCAGAGCCCTTGGAGACATAATGCACAAAAACATTGGCTCATATAAACAGTGTGCTGTGTGAATATGTTCCCAATTATCTGCTGCATATTTCTCTGATTTTTAACTCATGCCAGACTGGCATCTTTGGAAAACGGAGACTTTTAAACAATTGTGGGATTGTGTATTTTGCTCGAGCAAATGTTCGGCACAGCAGCTTTTTTTCCCCCCCCTGTGCTAGAATAGCAAGATATGTTGAGCGGCATTTGCATTATAGCTCATTTCCCCCCCCTCATACCACCGAGTGCATGTTTTGTGTGTATCAGGATGTGATTCTGTTCATGTGTGCAGGGAGGGCATCTTGTCGACTCCCTTTTGTCGTCTCTCACCCGCTCCTCACACCCCAAAAACCCAGCAGCGGATCAGCACGCAGCACTTTGCAAACATACCCTCAGGCAGGCGCCGCACACACGCACACACACACACACACACACACAGTAAAAAAACTCACATAGAGCCGCAATCTTCAAAAACAATGTCACCACCCTTTAAAGATATAAAAGAATGCACAAAAACACAGGAGGGATATAAAGCCAAAGAAATGCTGCAGACAGACGTGTTTGCCTCGGTGCATTACAATCTTACCCATCAACAGAAGGCATTCAGGAGATAATGCTGCATATGTGACACTTACTGTGTGATGGAAAATGCACACGCTTACACAGTAGGCTAAACAGCATGGCAGTAATGGCTGTTTCTCATTGGACATCTGTGTGTGTGTGTGTGCGTGTGTGGGTAATCTCCATCTCCACATTGTTTTGCCTGTCGGCTGAATTCAGATATGAGGCCGGCATTATGGGCCAACAGGCTAAACCTTGGCCCGTTGTGCTTAAGTATCCAGATCGATAAGTGTGTTAGACTACGTGTGGTCATTGAAGTTGTGTGTGTGTGTCTGTGTGTTTGTGTGTGTGATTTCAAAGCAGGACAGATGAAAGCAACCACATTGTGCCGAGGCTTCCAGGTCAATAAATTTGTGGTCTTAACATCTCAGAGTTGTTGCTGCAGCTATAATTATGTCAGCCTTTGTGTTCTCGTTTGCGTCTGTGTTTTATTATAGACATTCACATTAAGGGGAAATATCTTTCAGCCTATGTAATAAATACATTATCATACATCATTATGACTTGTTCCGCTCGTCGGTGTTAATGTGGTTAGAAAGATTGCGTGGTCATAATGTGGCTCATCATTACGTGTACAGTAGATGTAGTGAGTCATGGCTTTGAGTCAGCATCTCATTACTACAACCCTCTCTCTCTCTCTGTGTGTGTGTGTGTGTGTGTGTGTGTGTGTGTGTGTGTGTGTGTGTGTGTGTGTGTGTGTGTGTGTGTGTGTGTGTGTGTGTGTGTGTGTGTGTGTGTGTGTGTGTGTGTGTGTGTGTGTGTGTCAGGCCACATTAATGATTGTGTTTTCAGGCACATATCTACGGTCAGAACATATATTCACAATATGTGCAGATTCAGACACTGTAAGCGCTGCCTCATGTGCTCCTGTCAGCCCAAGTGTTAAAGGAAATGTTGTTTTTAATACAATATGGGTTTCATTTAGCTTTGACCATAGTTTATACTTTCTATTATTGTTTCTGTACTCACCAAATAATTGCTGAGCGACTAGAATATTGACGAAATGGCTCCAACAAAGTCAGACAGGACCAGAGACATAGGGAAAAAAAGAGAGTAATAATATTTGCACGACCAAAATGTCTTTTGTTGCTGGAGAATACTTTTTGTGGACAATTACCGCAAGTATGGAGGAGGGTGGAGGATGTTGGGACAGTTTAGATTATAATTTTCCCTTTGTTTTCTTTCACTGTGACACAATATGTACTTAGTGTCATACTGCTACTGAGGTAGCTCCCCTTTAATATCTTATCCATGCAATACTGTACATAACTAAATCAGGACAGCCTCATGGAATATAGGATTCTGAAGTAGCCTACTTTGATTCATCAGGTATTTCATTTGCTGTATTAGCCAAAACTTTGCATTACCATTTGGTAAATTTATCCCTGATTGGTTTGTCAACTGTTTATTTCGAAAATGAAGTGTACCCTCTAAAGATTTGACCACTAGTTGTGCTCTGGAGCAATGTTTTTTTTACAATGTTTTGTTTATTATAAAACATACAAAGAATATACTCTCTGCACTGCCTCTGCTTTCTCTGTGTTCCGCTGACTGACAGTTGGTGGCCGCACACCACTAACCCAGAAATGTAGCAATGCACCAACAAAGGCAGAAAAGATCAAGACGGTTCAAAATATTCAAGAGAAAAAAAAGATCAACTCTTTTTAGGTTTTACAAGAAAGGAAATGCTCTCATAAGAATGTGTTGTCAATGAGAAACACTGTATATAAACTATTGTCTGTCCACAAAGCAGCGGCTTTATATTTGTATCACAGTTCATATCAATATCACAACATTACATTGCATATAACATGAATGAGGATTTTGATCCATATCAACCACTCCTAACATCAGACTCATAGATGTTTGGCTGATGTTGGGGTTTTTTTCTTTACAAACTTCCATGATGAACTGACCCCTCGTGTCCGCTGCTCCCTCTGACCTCTCTTCTGCTGTTACTGTGTTCCCAGGACTCAGCAGTGCTTCTAGTACTGGAAAGACAAAAGTGCCCAAACTACACAAATAAGACCAAAGAGGAATTATCGCTGTTCTGCCAGTCTTAAAATAGAACAAATAAAAACTGTAAAATGCAATTTTAGGCCTGTTGAAATATTACATACTAGGTGTTAAATATGTTTAGGTAGGTTTTGATTATTTAAACTGTCATTAAACACCACTTCTGTTGTGCTTTAAAATGATTTTTGTTCTCAACCATACAGATAACTCTAAGTTTATTACTTTAACTTTATAGGCAATAAATTGCCATATCAAAAGAGTTGATTGGAATTTGTCTTGGCGAGCTTACCCAAACATAGACAAGAAACCCCCACACACACACACACACACACACACACACACACACAGACTCAAAATACTTCATAAGAGTATGAAACACAGTAAAATCTGACTCATAAAAAAGAATACAATAATCAATCCTGAAATGAATGTTCAACTAATAAGAGCAATGTTGACATAAATATAACAAACATAAAAAAAACTCATAAAACTTCAGTGTATATAATGTATAGATAAGACAGTGATTAGCAGTGATTACCAGCAACAGTGACCCACTAGATAAAGTACACCAAGTGCATAATAAAAGAAATGCTAGGTTGTCCTTGGGGGAACACTTATCCTTAGAGGACATTTCTCAGGCAATAAAAAGTCCTGGAAATCTTCAAGTCCAGACGGTCTGCCATCTGATTTTTATAAGAAAAAGAGAAGACACCTCTTTTAAAAAAGGTTTAATAATTCTTTTCAGGAAGAGGTTCTACCACCCTCCTGAAGAGGGTTGATAATAATTGGAAAGCCAAATGATAGGTGTGAAAACCTGAGACCACTAAGTCTTTTAAATTCGGATTGAAAAATTCTTTGCAAAATCCTAGCAAAAATGTAAGAGTCTCTCCTACCAGGAATTATAAATACAGATCAAAGTGGGCTCATTGTAGGCCGCCAGGGATTTCACCGTGTAAGAAGGATTCTGAACATCTTTCATGCCCCAAAAAGAGGAATCAGATCCAGCTCTCCTGTCATTAGATGCAGAGAAAGCCTTGGACAGGGTCAAGTCATGAGTCAGGTAATGGATGGTCATCGCTTCTCTCAAATAGGTAGAATTAACATATGGATACTTAAAATGAATATTATTCTGAAACTATTATATCTCTTTCAGAATATCCCCTTGCCACCTCCTCCAAACTTGTTTTCTTGACTACAGGAATTATTCAATAGTTTTAGATGGACAAATTGACGCCCCAGACTTTGTTTGTCTCTTCGGTATCTACCTTATGACAGGGGAGGCTTTAAATGTCCAAACCTGCTTTGGTATTACTGGGCAACTTTATTACTCTACAGGTAGATCACCAGCATGGAAAGATATTGAATCTCACTCTGTAAGATGCCGGCATTCATATACTCTATAGATAATAAATATTGAACCCTATAGTAAGAAATGGGATTGATGTATGGTATGAAGTACAAAACTGTTTGAAGGCAACACCTGCTAATTATTTTGTGCCAGGCAACGCTGATGGAGGTTTTAAATTATGGGCTGCCAGAGGAGTTAGTCTCTTTAGTGACATTTCTGGTCCAACGGATGGAAATATTAAAACATTTGAAGAACTAGTTGATAATTATAATATCCACCGTAAACACTTCTTTAAATACTTACAGCTTAAGAGCTTTATTGATTCGTCTAAAAAAACATGGCTTTGCTATTTTCAGATTTTTCTCCACTGGAGGAAGTTCTAATTTGAGAACCTTTTGAAAGGGAATTATGTCAGAAATATTCAATTTATTGATTTCTGGATCACTGGAATCATCAGAATCAAAACTTAGCGCATGGAAAGACGATCTACGGGAGTGTGCGTCACATCAGAAAAACAAATTTAACCCCAAAATCCCTGATGCAGTAACAGGTGTAGTAAGGAAAAGGGGACATTTTATCATTGTATATGGAGATATCCTAAGATAAGGGAATTTTGGGCAGAAGTTAGAATAGTAGTTCAGGAGATTTTATCTGTTCAATTAGCGGTAGAGCCTAAATTCTTTGTTCTTGGCATCTATCCGAAGGGACATAAAATAAAACGCAGTGAACAGATCCTTTTAGACATGTGCCTTTTACAAGCAAAAACTCCATTGCGCTAACATGGAAAACTACTCATGAACCAAGAATTGGGTGATGGCTTAAGGAAATGGGAAAAAGCACATACACACATAAACAAGACATGTTTTAATAGATATGGGGCCCATTTATTTATTATCTTAGGAATAGGGATTCATCTTGTATGTTGGACGAATCTGGGGAAATCTAATTATAACTTCAGCAGTGGAATTCTCTTGGATCTCTGGTGTATATAAGTGGTGCAATATACAGTATTCGACGATGGAATTGTCAATTGCACATATATAGCTCATTATAATTATCAATAGAAACGATCTCAGTACAGTCGCCTTGGCTGTTGCAAGAATTATGAATACTTACTGTCTCTGCCTGTAGTATCGAGGGTTATTCTCTCCATATCTCCACCTTCTGTTACTCTGATATTCCTTCATGTCTGTTGTACTTGTCTTGTATTTCGTTCATTATGGTCTTAAAGAGTCATAAATTGAACTTCCTGAAACCTGCACAGACTCTGCTTGATGTGCGATGTGCTGTACAACCATGTACACTCCATGTATGCATGTGTAGTGCGAGTGTGCGTGTGTTCTGTCCATGTACTGTATGTAAGAGTGTTTGTTTATGTCAAGTATCTGACTGACTGAAGGAACACAGGCAGCCCTCAGGAAGCCAGAGCCAGATAAAGAGAGGGAGACTTCAGCCTCCTCCCTTCATGCTAAGCACACACTGGAGGTCAAGTACCACATTTCTCCATCTCACTCAAGGGCCTCTCTCTCTCTTTTTCTTCCCTTGCTCTCTTTTTTTCTCCTCTCTTGCCTTTTCATGCCGTCTTTCTTCTCTATCAGATGCAGACAGTTGGCGTTCAGTGCCATGGCAAAGCTCGACTCTGAACATTCCTCTGAGTCATTGGCTGCTATCTTCTTCTATCTTTAGTCCGAGACACATACTGTACGCAAGTTCATTCACACACGCACACACACACCAGAAATATCGCACACGTTTTAGAGCACACAAAGGGCAAGAGCGGGAAATAACCAGAAATAACCCAGCCCTACCTCTGTGTCCTCTTTGCCCTGTCTGAAATGTATTGTTTAGGTAAATGAGTCTGTGCACCCAGTGGGGGGGGATCAGCATGAATAAGAGCCTGAATGCATTACCCCATTACTCTTCCCTCTCTCTTTCTCTCTCATTCTCTCTCACTGTCTCTGTCCCTCTCCCTCGCGTTCTCTCTGTGTCTCACTCCGTCTCTCTGTGTGGCCTCTGCCTCGCTCAGCACCCTCAGTCCTTGAGAGATCAAATTGACATTGGAGACCTGGTTATTAATATGTGGGTAGTGGGTGTGTGTGTGTGTGTTTCGTGACTCTTTGTGCATGTGTGCGTGTCTCTGTGTGTGTGTACATGCAATGCAAAGTGATAGAGTGCTCTTGTCATGTGTGTGCAGTAGATGTTCTGTGATTTGTGTTGAAAGATGAATGGAAATGTGCTTTTGTGTGTGCATGTGTGTGTGTGTGTTGTGTGTTTGTATGTGTGTGTGTTTGTGTGTGTATGTGTGTGCGGGCCCCCATGCAGACAGCCAGACTCAGGCAGGCTGTCTAATTAGATAGACAGAGTGGAGCACACAGACTCCGAACAGGTGGAGTGGTTGGTGAAGAAAGGTTGGTTTTCTATACAACTACTGAAAGCATTACACTGTGTGTGTGTGTGTGTGTGTGTGTGTGTGTGTGTGTGTGTGTGTGTGTGTGTGTGTGTGTGTGTGTGTCGCTGCCTGCCTGTGCTCTCATGTACATGAACATGCCCTTGTGTGCATCTCAGCATGTATTTTTACCCACCTGTGTAAAGCTCCCTGCACACTTTTCTTTGTTCCCTTTTTTCTTCAGTGGCTCTTTGCCTGTGTGTGTGAGTGTGTGTCTCTGCGTGTGTGTGTGCATTCGTCAGGTGTCACCCATTGAGTCTGACCCCTACAGAAAGCTGCCGCCACTGTTGGCATGGTGACCGCTGCCATGGTTTCCAGGCACGCCAAGCAGGGGGGAGAGGACCGGTACTGCATCACTAAATGTTCCCCTTCCTCCGTGTGTGTGTGTGTGAGTGTGTGAGTGTGTGAGTGAGTGAGCGCTTCCTGGCAAGCTTTATTTGTTCCCCTACAAATCAAGTCAGAAAGCCATACTGTGCTCTGAACCTATGAGTTCTACTCCGAGATGTGGTAATGTTTATATAATGACTTTATTCCTCTGAAACCTCGATGTAGAAAGGTGGTCGAGTGTAAGAGTGGTGAGTGTGTGTGTGGGGCAATGTAAGCATGTGTTTGCATATGCACACACACATATTCTGTATTCCATCTGAAATACTTCTTTTGAGTAGATAGTCTAGACGGACCCTGCAGAGTTTGCATATTTAAACATGTTTTTCTACTGTTAACACAGAGAAATACAGTGTTATGGTTAAAAACATTTTGTGAAAAACCTAGCTTTTTTCGCTCTGTAGCTGCTTCCGTGTTTTTCTCTGTGCCGTTTTCCCTCCTCCTCATTTTAAAGAACATGCAGTGGTGGTTATCCATAGGTCACTCATGCTTTCACAAAGTCCTGGATGTGGAGCTGTGGCATTTTTAAAGTTGGTTCCTTTCCTGTCTTGGAATTAAAATGAGAATTTTGAACCAACCCGACATGGCACTTGGTGTCAAAAGCAATAGGCATTTACAAAGGAGCCCTGTCTCCCAGCCAGCGAGGAGCCGCTTGTGCTCGTGGGGTGGTGCGAGCCCCTGCCTCAAGCTATGGCAGCTGGCTTGAGGTTATCTGAGCGCGCACGTTACCTTGGTGCCTGATTAATATGTCTGTCTCTCATTTTTCTCTATTGGCTCTCTCTTTGTCTCTTGCTTTTTGTCTTCTACTTCTCTCTTTGAGTTTATTGCTAATTTATATAAGACTATAGCTTTATCACTGGCTACGTAACTGTTGCTTTAACAGTCAAATAATAGAAATTCTTGGCCCTTAGCAGGAATACACAGTTCATATTTTAGTTTAAGCTGTACTCCATTGCAGGAAAGTCTCAGCAGTCATAAATGTCACATATACGACTCACACATACTGCACTTTACATACTGTGGCTCGCTTTGCGTTGAGGTTTCACACAGTGTATGATAGAGAGCATTGGAAGCCATCTTTGGTAATTATTTTCTTCCTTTTTCTTGTTCTCTCCGTCGCTCTGCTGCATGTATTAATAGCTGGTTTGACCTACAAGAACTGCTCAAAGGGACTCTCTGCTCTAGCTGTAGGAGACATCTATATTATTTTCATTCAATTTACGTATTATATCATAAATGTGCATGTGAGTATCCTGATTTTAGTATTGATATTCAAGAGCGGCTGAGTGAATATTGGCCATCACTAACTGATTCGATTTTTTTGATCATTATACTTTTATCAGTATGCGTCAGTGAAGAACTCTTTTGGTGTGGTTCCAGATCAGGGGTCGGATCGAGGAATTGTCTTTCTTCTTCTATAACGTTGCAATATTTTTACATCTTCGCTGATTTCCCAGGGAATAATTCATGGATTTTAATGTAAAAAACATCAGGTATATTTAGGAGCTGATATTGATGAGTGTGTGAAATTTGGTGCAGCTTGACTGAATTTAAGGGGACTGCTGGGCCTTGGGGGTGGTATGAGCTCGATTAAGTGCCACTCTAGTTTTAAAATCAATGGGCATGGTTATATACAAAAACCTTGGGCTTGTCCATCCCAGACAACAGATGACCCACATGAAATAAATTTTACAACATTTCTGATCGTTGCTCCAAAACAGTAGCACTGTTTCACTGTGGGAGATTCAAAGATTGTTTTTGTCACCAATGACCAAAGAGCCCGGGACAATGTGACTGCTGCTACGACACGACAAACATCTGATGTCTTACCCAAGTTTATTAGATCCACAGTCGGGCTTTGAATACTAAAGTCCTCCATTGAGACTGTGTATTCCTGTCCATATTTTATGGATAATGTGTAAAGTAATGCATCTTAAAATGCCACTGCATTCTACATTGCGCAAAATATTTACACACATTCCAGACAAGCAGACAGAGTTAATCCTGTGAACATGCTGTTAGCTCCTCTCTGATCTGCCCAGCAGTGTCCTAAAGCACATTTGTTTGCTGTCGTTCATTTATATAAACAGGAAAATGGTCTGAAGTATCTCTGAAACTTTTTGCGTGTTTTATGACAGACCCGCACACGCTGAACTCTTATCTTAGTGACAGCCATCTTGTTAAAGTGCTCTTACCTCAATTTTCTTCCTGTCATTCTTCAATAATTTGGTTTCCTTTTTTTTTTCTGTCTATATTTCCACAACCTACGCCAGTCTGTCTGTCATTTTGTTCTCCCTCCTGTCTTCATCTTTCCAGAACATTTATCCAAAGGAAGGACGTCAGGGTGCAGCAGCTCACGATAGATGAGACTTCGATAACATTTGCGGCTTCCACAACTTTGTTTGGGAAGCCGCCCGACTCTCATGAAGTCTTTAGACGTCTTCAAGGTCCAGTGCAGTGTGTAGCATTTGAAAGGATCTATTGGCAGAAATGAAATGTAGTATTCATATTGATATTTTCATTGTTGTGAAACATTACATTCTCGTTGCCTTAGAATGAGCCCTGCATCTGGTGTGGGTCCGCCATGTTGAATCACCATTTTTCTACAGAAGCCCAGAAAGGACACAGGGCCTTTCACATTTTTATATTAACTGTTGGCCATTGTAGGTTCTCAGTAGGGTTTTTGTATTGTCTAAAAAATACACAACATTGTGCTCAGCAGGATTATGTTTTCACAGATTCGTCGTATTAGAATATTTTGCCATCTCTCCTTCAGCTCGCTGGTTGTGTCCGATTTTAAAGCTCAAATAATCCCAAATAGGTGATTTAGTTTTTTCTTTTCAACAAGCTCTTCCTAAATTGCATTCACTGATACTGGGTTGCGCCCCTGCAAACAGACCCTCATGCGAATATCACCAATCGACCTGACATTAGCCAATTGGACATTTTTTGCATATTGCTCAAACCTAGTTCTCATACAGGGTCTGAAGCGCGGGGTCTTCAATAACTCCACAGCTCGATGCCAAATGCTACACGCCGAATCTTAAAATCTCCTTAAATCCAGAAACCTTTTTAAAGCACAAAGGTTGAGGAACACTGTTAAAAATAAGGACAGAGGCATGTTCCAGTCACAGCAATGTAAAATGGTAGTTCAGTCTTAAGCAGGTTTAAGTGGATTAGAAACAAACGAAACGTCGCTATCCCAATGACATTTATAACCCAATTTAAGAAAAATCCTCTTTTCGTACTGAGCCCTGTGCTAAATGACTGTTTCTCTCAAAGGGTTTAAAAATCTTATATGCCAGGATTTATCTGATTTTCCACCTGAAGGCTACATTTATTGAGTGTGTCAGAGGAGCGAGACTGCTGATCTAGCCCCATTTCAGCATTTTACATCATGATGAATCAGACGTTCAGGATGAACTGGCCTGTGATACTAGATCAGCAGGAAGACTCAGAGGGTACATAAGTACATAATAGCCACCCCATGGATGCTATTTATTAGGATTTAATGATGCATCTCAGAGAAGGACTTTTGATGCACCGGCACAGACAATTCTGAGAAAGATCCCCAAGGCCAGATGTGACCCTTGTCTAACCCACATCCACCCACCTTCTTCTTATCAACAAAGCATCTTGATAGTACACTGCAAGATGTAGACCTCTGCATACATCTTTTATCCATCAATCATTGCACGTTGTATTTCTCATGTGTGGCATCATAAGAAAGAGACAGAGATGCAGCGATAAGTCAAGATCAAGTGCGCTTCATCTTTTCGAGGCCTGAACTAAATAGGGCAAAAGGCAAAAAGTGCCTGTGAATGCATCCGGAAGAGCTGATGACGCCGATAAGGTTGGTGTTGTGATGATAGGGTGTAATCATGATGACACTGGTGGTAATGAACACAATAAAAAAACAGCTGTGGTGGTGAATACGTGCAGTATTTTATTTTGAGTGCAGTAAACTGAAGCATGGTCTGGACGACTACTACATTAACACAGAGAGAGAGAGAGAGAGAGAGAGAGAGAGAGAGAGAGAGAGAGAGAGAGAGAGAGAAATGGGTCAGAGAGAAATCTGGACAGGTACATGTTTTTTGGCTTTCTGATTTTGCATTTTTCACATGTTGACAATATTAGCTGAGACTGACGCTGTTGTCTTACTGTCTCTGGAGGTCAAACAAAATAAGCTTCACTTGAAATTTCCCCTTTTTTTTGTCCATTTTGATTATCCGTCTCAAGTCAAGTATTTTTTGTCCTTATTCTTTTCTCCTTGGACCGTCCATCGCACAGTTTTATTCAAATTGCAGCTCCTCATCCCTGCTGAACTCAATATTCTCCATCTCCTCGAAATGTCGACACTGGCAGATGTGAAGTGCTTTACAATGTAAGAAAAACTTAATCTTAAAGCGAAGCAGACTTGAATCACATTGTGAGAAATAAATAAACCAACTCAAAAAGTCTATGAGTGCCGGGAAGTTTGGCTGAGAATGAACCACTAATGATTCCACAAGACTTCTGTCTCGCAGCTATAACTGCTCTTCTCCCTTGTCTGTCTTTGATTATCATAGACTGTAAATAAAGATGGACAACAGACATCTCCACTTCCGACGTCAGTTGGTGCCAGAGTGCGCAGTTGAAATTGGGGGAATGCAGCCGTGGTTTTGAGGTCTCAGCTGTCAATCGTGATGTTTCACCCTGTTATAGCATCAAATGAGTAATTAAAACCAAAATTAACACTTGAACATACATCAGTGTGATAACCAGCTAAAATTAGAGAAACTATCTTTGAGTGAGTGACTTGTTTTGGTCCATGTCCCATCCACTGACAGGGAGGAGATGGGGTTTATTACCTATAGGGCAGCCAGCCACCAGGGGGTGATCGAGGCCCTCTGGCTTCGTTTTCGAGAAGCTATCTTGCTGTCTTAATATACAGTGTCTGGTGGTAGTCTAATGGCTTGTGGGGCAGCCTTCTCAAATAATGTACAACATGTGGAGTTTTAAGCACTATTCAGGTTCATGTTGGCCCTGTCAATAATAATGTTGGCCTCGCACTGGAGGATAAAGGACATGATTCGTTCTTATTTGCCCAAATAATCGTGTAGTGTGATGGATTTAAAGACGTACCCTAATGTTGTAGCCTGGATCGGAGTCTCTTCGTGATCTTATAGCGTGAAAGGAACGACAGTGCACCTCCATGTTTGTTTCTTCTCTGAAGTCGAATCACACAAGGTTCTGTGAGATTTGATGTCCCAGGAATCACCCCTCTCCAATTTTATATAAACGCCAAGTGTATACTTCTGCTTCTTAATTGAATCCTCTGGTGTGTGCGTTCTATCATGTCTGCATCTTCCCACTTTTTTTTTAATTAGCTAAACCCTCATGTGTGCACCAAGCCTAAGCAGGCCAGTGTGCTGGGATATAGTTATACACAGAAGGAGGGGAAACAAAGACAATAAATGTGGTACAGGCTGATAATTGTAGATCATGCTTCACGATCATGGCATCTTTGGTTTGCTTCCTGCCATGGATCTGCCAGAACAAGACTCCTCTCTCTCTCTCTCTCTCTCTCTCTCCCCGCTAGTTTCCTGTCTGCCTCCTCACTCAAAATGTTCCAATAAAGTTGAAAATGCCGTGAAAATCAATCTTGAAATACAAGCAAACAACAAATTATGTGAAGAAAAAGGAGAAACACCATTAAGAGGTTTGCCTGATGGGACGAGGGCTGAAAGCCGTGCGGCACAAATTAATCTTAAAACATCTCTGTTAGACTTTCCACTGCTGCTATTTAATGAAAGTTAAAGCCGAATCCAATGGTGTGATGGAACAAGAGGATGCAGATGAATGGCTTTTACGCACTCAACAGTTTGTGGCAATGAAAGAAACACTTAAAAAGAATACTGGAGCACTAACAGCCTCTCTCTGCGACACATTTGTTCCCCATATTATCAGAATGTCTCACTCCGGCAGCCATTACAGTACATTTCAGGTCTGACTTTCGAGTTTTTGAGTTTGGGAGGAAATGCACTCAGCTGTTTGTTCTTCCAACAGGATGGAGTGAAGGGTATGTTAGACTGAATAGCCATTGCATTACATTCATTAATTCACTTTGACGCTGCCGTCTTGATAGTAATAGCAGTTAAGTGATTTGATTAGGCCGCAACCTATCACCAATCACAGCTAGACGCTCTTTCAGTCAGAAGTAAAGCTGTGCATTTAGCCGGCGTGCAGTTACCATACATGTACATTTGTAATCTTACAGAGAAATGCAGTCACCTGTGAAAATACATCTGACATCCACAGTAATGACAACGTGCTCTGGTTTAGGGAAATTCTGCTGTAACTGAGGCAAGGTCAAAGAAATGCACAGCGTACAAATAAGAACTTCCTTGTGCATCATGTAAATTTACTAAGGGAACAGAAGGTGAGTTTACTCAACTCACCAGACAAATAATTGAAGCAATCAAAAAGATATTTACTGAAGACTGTAAGTGCGTTTCCATCCACCTGTTTTAACGTTTTCAATTTGAGCAAATTAACCATGAGGTACACGAGGCGTGTGACGTCCACCAAAGCAGCTGTTTCCCTGAAGAGATGAAAAATAGAGACAGAAAAAAAAACATCAAATCTGTGAAGAGCCATGAGGAGACTGTAGTCTTCCGAGAATAAAAATATGAAACAAATACAAAAGCTATCATTTGCCCAGAGATGGTAAAAGTACACGCGCTCTTTTCTCTTTACTAAGTACAGATACTTGCGGTAAAAAAGTCCAGTCTCTCAAAGTTAAAAGTTCCCCTCTTAAGGCCATTTCTACCATTTCTTGCATATCTGTGCGAAGCAAACTGAGACTCAAGTCACATTTACATACTTTGAAGACTATTTAACCAAAACCAGTCTAATGAAATACAACAATTATCTACTAAAAACAGTTTAAAGCAAGAACACATTTGTGAACTTTAAAAACCGCCCAGGAGAAAATCTGTACAATGTATTGAATTAAGTTTCCTTTATTTAAAAAAGGGATGGAGAAAAGGTTACTCTGCTCCATTATCAATGCAACATTATCAGCAACGTTTCTGATTCTGCCCTTTCTTCCATGATGTTACTCCTTGATACGGACATATGCGTTGTGCCTCTTCTCCACAGAGTCTCCCTCTCTGTTCTGTTTTGTCTTGATCCGTCTTTTACATCGTGTCACGTATGTTGTGCACTATATGCTCTGATAGATAAACAACAAGGAATCGTCTTTTCTGTGTTTCTGTGAAATCCATCCTGATGTTGGCGAGGTGGCGTTCGATGATGCAAACTAAAAAAATTACCAATAATTCCCCTCAAATGCTATAAAACCATAGTAACGACCTGTTTTGAAAATGCAAAGAAAGTTCAGATATTTGTGTTTAAATGTAGCTGGCAAAAATAAGTACTAGTAAATACTCCTGTATAGATATCTGAAAAATCTACTTGCAGTACAGCTACAATTTGCGTTTTATTACTTCCCACCTCTGTCTTTTTTAAAGTTGTATGTTGTAATATATCTATAAAACTGACGGACCAACCCCCCCTAATAATTAGAATTAACTTAGAATGTCTACACACCTTCTCATTTCTCTATTTACTGACATGTAGCAGTACAACATGAAACACATACTTCAACTCATCGGTCCGTCTCTCAAACATTGGTAGATTAATTAAAACCATTTGTTTGTGTCGATGCAGTTTCCCGGGCAATATATGCTGTGTTGCAGTGTTGTGTGTTATTGTTGCGCACCAAACACTCTTTCTCTAGCACCACCCGTCGGGCCAGATTATCACTGTGATTAGAACCTTGTATAATTAGTAATTTACTTTTGAGCAGACAAAAACTAGTATTAGCGTTGTCAGTACAATCACACCTCTGCCTTTTGTGTATACACTGTGCTGGTAATAAGTAAATGAGCTGTTGCACGGGGTTCAGTAGTAATGCTATACACAATATCGGTTCATATTGGAGAGTCAGGAGAGCGTTTTTTGCTCTGGTGAGACCGGAGATTGGTGATAATGGTGATTGATTCTGAAAGTTAATGAGGAAATGATGATTACAAAATATTATTGCTCTTGATGTGAAACCAAAAGAGCTAAAATAATAAGGCTCAAGGTTTCTGAGGACATACAGTAGTTGATGAATATGCTGGCCAGTATGCAAGATTAAATGAATAAATATAAATGATTAAACTACATGCATTTTTTTATTTTTTTTATTTGCATTTCAGTATTTTATCCAAAGCAATAGACAATAGTGCTGCAGATGCTGGATAGAAGCCTAGTTTCCAAACATTAATTGGTTTTCGTATATATCAAGACAACATGAAAGTCCACATATATACACACAGTACATACTTCTAAGGTAGTTGCGTGGTACAAAGACGTCAAACAGTCTCCCCCTTGACCTTTCGCTTCAGTGAAAGGTCAAGAGGTCATGCGGTAGGTCACACTGACAGTGATCGCCCTCTGCTGGATCAGGAGATGAACTACATCGGACATTTTGATGCGCTTCTAGACTATTAATTGAAGCGGATCTTTACAGGTCAAATACAACCCCAACCTCCAATTTCAGAATGAATGTTTGAATTTCAAATATAAAGTGGCAGCCATAGTTTACGAGCAGAGACTTGAAACTTGTGTCGTCCAACGCCGTTCACTTTTTGTCTTTTGTTACCTGATCATAAAAGTTCAGAATCATTTGTCGAGTCTCCCACTGACTTGTGGTGGGTTCATGTACTAAAGAAAGATAAATGTTCCATTTTAAGTTGTTGGACGAGCACCACATTGAATCTGTGCAACAAAACCCCAATTTGGCCGCCCATTCATTCTGCTGGAACAATGCTGGGAGACTATAGACTTGTTTAGCCAGGATTGGTTTGCTGGTCGTCGGCCAGTGACAGACACTTCTCATGGATTTGGAAACAGAGAAATTGTGACATGCTGTGTAAATACTGTATAATGAAACTTCACTTCAACTGCATGTGTGTCCCTTCTCAGTAACACGGCCTTGTACGTACAGTGGATGGATCTGCTTCATGAGTCCTGATCGGGGTTCTATTTTTACCCTGTACACACTTCTGAATACACACTGATTTCTAAAGTATATCTTGTTGAATTATCACTGCCTTAATGAAACAGCTCTGCTTCTTTTATGTGAAGAGCTCAGGCAATCAGCAGATGAGACTGAGTTCTTCCACACTGATAGAGATGCAATATCATCAAATCAATCTGATGGATTCGGTTAGAAATACCCTGCTCGCCTTTTCATGTCAAACTTACAGACTTTGAGACTTTTTTTAATAGGTTTACATCCTTTTAGAATATAGATTTCTGACAGGGTTTATAACAGACACATTTCTGTGCTGTCATTGTCCAAACTGAAATCACTGTTGCTAATGTGATTCTGAACAGAATAGTTGCTAAATTTCTTAAAACTGATATTATTAGGAATTGCTGGCTCCTCAGCTGATCATAGATCAGGAGTGGGAGTTGATCCATCTGTTTCCCTACTGATTCGTAGCTCCTTTAAGCAGTGAGCGCTGGTCTGGGATCAGTGTCAGTGTGGGATTTGGTGCAAGGCCAAGGTGTGATAGGATTAATGTGTGTGTGTATGTGTGATAATTAGACGCATGATTCTCTGGGACCAACACTGGAGCAGGATTACTGCTGACTCACCAGGGAGCTCCTGCTTCTCTGTGTGTGTGTGCGTGTGCGTGTGCATGTGCATGTGCGCGTGCATGGCCCAGCTGTATTTGCTTGCTACAGGGTGGTGAGAAGTATGTGGCAGAAGTGTGCTTCCTAACCAGCCTGTGTTTAAAAAGATCCTAATTCTATCCTGCACCTGAACATGAAACCTATTTTGCCCCCTGGTGACTTCAGCTTAATCTTCCAATACCACCCGCACACACACAGATACTCACACACACACAGATACTCACACACACACAGATACTCACACATACTTACTACTATTGTTTCTTCACCAGCTTCTGCAAAACTTTAGCAAAACAATTTCTCTTTTACTCACAGACGGACTCACATGCACACACAGACATAGACCCACAATCAGACCATCTTACGATGGGATCACACCAGCTGTAATGTTGAGCTCGGTCGTTGTTACTAGAGCCTGAGCAACATGGATTTTTTGGCGGGCCAGTGTCAATTCAGATTTTAGGTATTAATATGTGATATATATTCTAATTTTAATTTGAATGTAAAATTAGCAAAGATTCCTAAGATGTTGTTGTGAAACCTTTATGACAAGAAATGATGGTTGATATTTTATGGTTTAACCACTAACGACTATTAACTATGAATAAAAAGAAAACACAAAGACAACAAAATATATAGAATTAAGTAAATATGTTTTTTTAATGTAAAATATAAACATAATTGCACATTTTGTCTGCATTGTTTTTTCTATAAAAATATTGGTGCATATCAAAAAAAATATATAAATATATAATATACTGATATTTCTGTAAAGGTTTGTTAGGTGTTTCAGTTTTTCCCCCAGACACACAGGCTCATATCAGCCGATATCATCAGCCAACCAATAGATTGGTCGGCCACTAGTTATTACTCCATTATTGATGGACGCTGTGGCTGGGGTGACCCATCACAAGATGTTGATTTACCCCTGTGTCTTACGATTTGATGCAAATACTTGAAACTGTTATACAGTGAGCTGTGACCTACTTGTTTTTGTGATCTAGTTTAAATATGACCACACCCATATTTGAATTTAATCTCCACTACATGTCTGTTAGGTTTTGTGACTTTATCTCGTGACGCAATTAAACAGACAGTCATGCCTCTGTGATAGTATCTGCTACAGTAGGGGTCTCCAGGACCACTGATCTCACCCACACACACACACAGAAGGTGAAAACAGTACCAGGCACATTATCACGGCTGGTAAATATACTTGGCTGAATTCAGCGTGGCAGCAGTCTTGCCATGCTGGATCCTGTTGGGGGCTGTAATTATGTGCCAGATAGAGAATTAGGAGCATTAACCAAGCAGCAGTGCAAACAACAACAGATTAAGAGTGAAACAACACACTCTGCACCCGATGTTAGCTGAAGACTTTCTCTGGTTTACCTAAAGGTTAATCAATAAAACTAAATTCGTACCTAAAGCCGAACCATTTCCTAGTTCTAATTTGTACCCAAATATACCAGTGATCATTTTAGCTTCAAATTTTGCCTCCAAAGTTATTTTTTCCCAAATTCTTAGTAAACATACATTTGTAAAAATGATCTCACTCCAAAGCACGAGGATCAGTGTGTGATTCTCTCAATACACATCCACATCTTTGCCTAGTTGCTCAGTGCTGAGAAGACCAGGGTTTAGCCACTGCTGGTAGAAAGAAAAAGAGACTTTGGTCAGACGACTGGCCGACTTCAGCCCGCTTTGGCCTGGTTTGGGAACTCTCTGACTACTCTCTGAACAGGAACAGAGTGGAGGTGGATGTGCCTCCCACAAGCCTGTCATCCGCGCTGCCGAATGTGACAGCTGTGTACGTGTGTTCCCGTGTGCATGTAACCTGCACACATTGCTGTGTCTCACAAGCTGCGTGAAGCAAGTTCTGATGTGAACGAACTAACATTGCGGCCCAGGAGCATGTGCATGCTGACGGAGATAAGTGTGTGTGTCATTCTCACTTAGTGCTGCCTGTCTATCCCTTCCCTCATCAGATGTAGTTTAGGTATAATGATTTTGGGGGAAAGTCATGTTTCGGTATGAAAAACTCGGTAAGAAAAACATAATTCCCAAAAATATCCAAACTATAACACGAAAACAAGTACAAATGCTCAAACGAGCATTACGGGGCCAGTAGGTGGCGATAAAGTCTACATCAACGATCCGTTAAATCCCAGAGAAAAAAAACGGTGTGATTCATATTATATTGAGCGAGGCAGACGTCTGAGAATGGCGGTCATGTGGTGCAGTGAGGCCAAACTTAGCTGCAAGCTTGTAATCAGACCTACCCTAAAAAAAATTTAAAAAAGAATTATGCCCATAACGGTGACTCATTCATATGTATTTCAATTACATATTCAATTTTCATGTAACTTTATTACACAAGTTCAATGTTAAGGGTTACCGTAACCCCTAATCAAATAACTTGAGTGATTTAATTTAATAAAGGAAACTTTTAAACACGTTTATTGAATCAAATCAATCTCAAGTTATTTGATTTATTCACACTCTCTCCACATGATAGAAAACACTTCATTAAATGTGACCCTTTACATTGAACTTATGTAATAAAGTTACATAGTAATTTAATTAAAATACATACTTAAGGTCAATAATAATTGTTTTAAGTGTAGCAGTGCTAACCAAATGTAGAGAAACAGGTATACAGCAGCCGTTGTTGTTGTTTCTGGCGCCTGCTTATTACACAAAGCAACAGTGACATCAAATGCTCTGATTTACACACATATGCACAGAAACCAGAGTTTTTGAAAATCTGCACTTTGGAAGTTCTTTGTAAAAACCTCTGTTGTAGTGACTTAGAAAGCCATTTGTGGCAAGAGAAAACTTTTTTTTTGTGCGAAATATTCTGATTAGTCTTGACAGGGCGTTCATTATTGCACTTTTGGGGGAAATAACGCCCCGTGTAAACCCAGTAACTGCCGATCATTCATCTGTGGGAATCTGTGGGCCCGATTTGCAAGAGCTGACTCTGAACCGTCAGTATTGTGGTATTAAAATCAGTAACCTGTTTTATGCTGTGGCTGATCTGAAATGGGAGGATTAATATATTTTAAGTGGAGCGTGTACTTGCTACATAAACACAGACGTACAGACACTCATCCTGCCAAGAAGAGGGGTTTACACAGCTTCAACAGGGAGGGACATTCTGACTGCATGTCCACACTCAGACCGACTCACACTTCACATGCACATTATGCTCTTCATGCTGCAATGCAAGCTGGCGGCACGGTTGAATGGATTCATGATTTGAGACCTGTCTTTGAAGTCCACTGAGGCAGGGAATGGGAAGTGATGGATTTATGTGTCATGACATGCTTTACTGGCACACTGCCCTTCTCAGTCACCCCGGCTCATCTCTGGTGCGCCCTGCAAATTTTAATCCTATTTATCCAAAGCTGACAACCTCGTATAATTCCCCACATCTCTAACTCTTCTTTGTCTCTCTCAATTCTTCTTTTTCTCTCTCCGTCTGTAGGTTTCTATTTACTTCTCGGCCCCTGTCGGCTGTGTACGTCTTCATCCCTCGCTCACGTCCTCCCTCATCTGTCTTTCCACTCCTTAGCTCCTGGCTAAGAAGGTGTTCACCCTCTACTCCCCGGCGGTGTGCGAGCTGTCTAAACAGCACAACTATGATGTTGGCCCGCGTGCCCTCACCTCCCCGCTCTGCTGTGCTGTGCCAGAAAGAAGCTGTGCTCTTTTCTCAGTGCTGCTGATGAAGAGGTCAGCCTCTCTATTCTACTTGTAATGGGGGTCTGAACAGTTGCTACAGGCACATTATAGCCTTTATCAGTATGCATATTGGTAATAAAGGCCGTCGCTGCTAAACTAAAGGGTGCAATGAAAATAAAGCAGGCTTTGATTACATAATTCTGTCATTATACTTGTTTATGATGTGAAACGCTGATGGAAGCCAGCCTTTAACAGGCTGGGCAGGTTTTGATCTGGTGTTCCATTATACGCTCTCTATACCAGTTTAATTAAAACTGTTAGCTCTATGTTTTCCTCAATCTAGGAAAAAAGCAGCCCTCCAGAGGTCAAAAACAGCAGAATATTCATCTTTTGGGTTTATGTGATTTACAATCAATGAGCTGACAAATCTGCAAATGCGTTTGGCATGAAGCCTTTATCCCTTAATTAAAAAACGGTGACTGTGTTCTTCTCCAACTTTTATGTTCTAATGGATGCCTCTCAAAATGAAAAGACAGTCTCAGACAAAAAAGAGGCTGCGATGCTTCAACTCCTCACCGACCCCAACTTCGACAGAAATGATGATTTAAGGGATTTTGGGCACATTCTCCTCTCGACATTAATGCTTTGGCAATATCCGCCACAGTTTCAAGTGTAAGTTTTGGCTGGAGGGTCATTGCTTTTAGAGCACACTGCCCCCCCCCCATCTTTCTCCCCACCACTTACACATATACAACATACCAATTAGCTTGCTGAAGTTATGTAGATTGTCTAACTATGAGCAACAACCCCTGAAGCAGCACACACACTTTAGAGACAGAAATGTATGAAGTACAGGGCGTCTCGCCTCGGGAGACGATGGTCGTCCCAAGCCGTTTGAACCGCTGACACATTGGGTTTCAATGATATGTGCGTGAGACTGTAGGGCCCGAAGCAGCTGTGTCTGAGGACATGGAAGGACAGGAGAGGATGGGGGATGTCTCTAAATGGTAGAAGATGTGGTGGTTTATGGTTTTAGTTTCAGAATCGATTTGAGGGAGTTGACCTTTTCAAATATATATAGATGTCATGAAGTAGAGACCGTGACCCTGCAAGGTCCAAGATGGTTGGAAACACTAGCTTTTATGAGCTATATTCAAATAGATTTTTTATATTAAAATCAGCATTAATGTGTTTCATAAAACACAGCTATATATTGTTAAGTGTAAAGTATCACTTTAAAGACATGCATGTAATATTTCTATAATAAACAATCAGACAAAGAGGCAGCAGCCCCATACTAAGCTGCTCCACATTCTCCATTCACCTCCATATCAAGTCTTGTTGTAAATAGCTAAAACACACAACTTGGTTTTGCCAAATCTTGCTTTAAGAGCATGTTGCAGCAATGATACACCGAAACACGGAGTGACAGCTTTTAACGTTCACAAGATTTGAGTCGAAGCGGAAACCTTTGTGTCGTAAACAGTAGAACAACCATGTTCACATGACGAGGTGAAGCTGTGCATGTGTTTGATTAGCCTGAACAGTGTCTTGTAGGATGACTTTGTGTTGTGTTGCAGCAGAAGTCGGGCCTGGTTCGACTTACTTTTGCCGGATGAACCTGAATTGTTTTGTCCCAACTACATTTTTTGGCAGCCCTGTTGTTGCCATGTGTGATGGAAAGGCTCCATTCAAATTAATGACAGGCCTGCATGTTTTCACACAGCATGTCTAAAGTCAGTCTGAACATCAGCTTGCATTGGAAGTGAACAAACTGAAACCACCACCGTCACTTCGCTGGCAGAAAAGGACATCACAATGTGAATCTTTGTGCCAAAAGACACTTCTACAAAACACATTTATCCTGTTCTTGTTTCATATATACCCCAAGAATTTGTGTATGGGCCTTTGTGGAATGTAACAACAGCACAATCAACAGCCTGTGTTTGAAAAATTACGTAGTTAATGTTTAGGCCTGAAGGGCATACCCAGACATCCTGCAACGGAAACAAATTACAGCTGCGTTTATCCATGATCTTATTCTTTTGGTCACAACCCAAATTGTGTTGCCAGAGGTGAGAGATAAACCGATAAATTGAGAGTCACATTCAGGCACGGCTCCTTCTTCAGCACAGTAATCCAGTACAACGTGTGCATGACTGCAGGAAAAGAAAAGAACTGATCTCATGCTCCATCTAATCTCCACGTGTGAATAAATCCCCAAGATTTGCAAAACTTGTTTTTGTGCGAACGCTGTTTGTAAAGACAATTCATTCAGGTAAAATACTGTGTCCTCAACTTAAAGGTGCAGACTGGCATCTTTGTATCAGCTTTGAATTGTGCAGCAAACTGCTCCACGGCACATGGGTGGTTACAGCCTGACATATCCAGCATGATCACTGCATCAGCAGGGGGCAGAGTTTAGTGACAGGAAGTTCAAGGGTTTTATTCCTTTGTGGTATATTCCAGGTGGGGATTGACTATTTTGTGTTGTGCAGGCTGTGCGGGACACACTGTCATCAGCTTCAGTGCCCTACCCCAAAATTAGACAAGGAGCAGCAATAATATCCACGGGCTAAAAGGCTAATCTGCACTGTCTACTTTCGGATACATGACACAAGAACAAAGCCAACGAGCCCTGAGGTGTAATGGTTTCATTCATGTGGTTTGCATTTTGTCTGGTAACATATTAATGGGTTAGTAGGCCAGAGAAGGTGAGAGCTATTTCCCGGACACAGTACGAACCATTTTAAACTTGATTACTAAAACATTTTCGAAAAAATACCAGTAGAAAAGATGAGTAATTTTAGGCACTGAAAGCACAAACAGGACACTAAACTTAAAGCACTAACAGAATCTGTGACAAGACGTAGCCTTGGCAGAGCCCGACAGAAACTGAGAATGCACTCGACCTACTGCTGAGGACGCATCTCTCCCTTGGTTATACAAGGACCAGATGGCTTGGAGCACAGCCCTAGAACTTCCTACTTCCTCCTCATCCTCAAAATCCATCCCATGTCGTGAGAAGTGTTTGACTCCTCATGTCACTTGAAACACTGGGGATATGTATTTTCATAGCATGCAAATGAGTCAGTGATGTGCTAGAGCGAGCCAAATATAAAGGAAGCGTCTAAATATGGCACAAAAACACTCAAAAGTCAGTCAACTGCGGCTGATTATGGGTCATCACTGTTCATTACCCAGCTTTTATTTGGGCTCCACCAAACTGCCTTCGCTAACTGTGTCAATCAGATTACCTCACACACCAAGAAGAGGTCTTGATGGGCACCAGCACAATACAGAAGCCAATCGTATGTGACCTCAGATTTGGATTTCTTGCATGTGAGACTCTTTATAACAAGAGGACTGTTAAATCTCTCCGCTTCTACTTGTCCTCCAGGCTTTGCTAGGAAAGTGGCCCTCCTCCTCCTCCACACACACACACAAGCATACACAATCATGCCCACTCCCTCATACAGGGAGTGGATGAGACAGTGACTGTAGATGAAGGCTTAGCACCAGGAATGTGTGTGTCTAACACCCCAGGGGGGTCGGTCTGTGATCAAAAATGCAACAAAGAGGGGATAAAACTTGAAACGGTAAAAGATCTCATCATTTTGTACCTGATCACAAAATCTTCTCTACAGGTTTTTTTCGGGGGCAATCTCAGCCGTACACTGACATTACTCAGTTGTAACGTTTCCCATTTTTCATCCCAAAATGTTGCCGTTGTTTAAAAACCTATTAGCCTGAGTTTCAAAGTATTACTACTCCTGCGAGCAGCCGTCAACTTTCTCTTTGTGGGCTCGCCCTGATGTCTGAGTGGTGTAGGACAAGCTTGCATGGGAATAGCAGGCAGTTGCTGTGACTGCTGTAGCTGCAATGTGAACCCAAGCTGTGCTGTCATCTCTCTTTTAGTGGCCTGTCTGTCTACCCCGCAGAATGCAAATAAAGGTGAGGCAGCAGCCTCAAACTTGCAGTATCTGCACTAACCACTCCCCTGGTCATACACTTGAATCACGCACAGATCAAACAATGGGGAGCGAAATGATGTTTGACTCTGTCCTTGTCTCTGTGTTCTCAGAACCTGTCAACAGCTATGAAGGACATGGACATCGTGAAGTAGACTCTCACTGTCCTGAAATCACCCGGGACTTGTTCCCTGCTGAGGAATCAGTCCACGTTAATGCAAGGTAAATTAATCCAGGTCAACAATCCTGACGAGAACTAGTGTTTGGTTTTGTTTCCTTCCTGCAAAACACTTAGGGGGTGAATCCTCCTCTGAGTGGGTAGATGGCAAATGACAGTAAAATACAGTTGAGTTGTAGTAGTTGCTTTTGCCCCCAGAGGTTGACCGGAAAGCTGTCAGCTTCTCTTAACGTTCACAGTAGCACTAAAATACACATAAACACCTCCTACCATTGCAGAAACTGGAAAGCTCAGCAGAGCCAAACAAGATTTAGACACCACTGCAGTCTTTGCATCTGCTGTCTAACTTTTGTTTTTCGTCTCTTTGCCCGGCTCTCTTCATCTTTGGCTTGCAGAGGGCTGTGTCTGCACTGCTCCTGCGCCTATAGTGTGTTTCTAAAGGCAGGTGATAGCTGATAGATGAATGAGCGACTGTGCATTATCACATGCCGCGCGCACACACAGGCTAAATTATTTATGCAGCTGTTATATTGCGTTTTTCATCTCTGCCGCGTTCCCCCATCTCTCCATGCTGTGGAAAGCAGATGGCGTATTTTGAGGTGGCAGTCATGTGTGCAGATGGATGGATGTCTCAGTCCACACATTTTTGGTTTATTCTCTCCCACTGAATGTACCCCCCCCCCCGCATCCGACACAATGTTGCTGTGTATATCTGCTTTTGCTCTCACTTTTTGGAGTGAGTAGAGAGCACACCGGTTTTCGTACGTGCGATCATGTCTGTATACATTTGTGCAGATGTGCACATGTACCTGTGTGTATTTGTTCACTCAGGCCTAAGCAGCCAGAGTCCATTGGCTGGGTTTGAGCGCGTGCAGCGTAGTAATGAGGGCGTCATTAGTTTGGCTGGGAGACTCCTCCGCTATTAGCTAATGGATTCTCAGCCATCTGCTCTGACAGACTCCACTGGTTATTCATTTCCACCTTGATCAGAATGTGCTACTGGAGATGGCTTTCCACTCTCTGCTAGGAGGCTCTGGGACGTGGCTGAGTCCCTCCCGCTGTGTGGTTCAACTCCTGTGTGTCTGGCAGCTGGATGGTGTTGTGCCTCAGTCAGCATCTGTACAAACTTGTTTTTTTCAGAGCGTACGGTTTGTTTGTCAGTCAGGCCTCTAGTGCATTTTAATATTACAAAAAGTCACCAGAAGTCAACATCACTCCTCAGTGGACTGTGTTTAAACCTCACACGGTGTTTTTTCTCGAGGCATGAGCTTGTGAATGTCTCCTAAAGGAAACCTTGAGAAGAAGAGGTGTTTTTGAAATATCTTTACCTCCGTCTAGAAGGAGTTTGATGTCACTTCTGTTTGTTTTTGGGGTTGTTTGTTTGTAAGCAAGATTACACAAACGCAGCCAAACAAAACTTGGTGAGAGGATGCTGTATGGGTCAGGGAAGAGGCCATTCAATATTGGTGCAGATCCAGATCAGGGTAATTGTTTTTCACTCTCTGGCTTTTTTCAACATTTTCACAAGAATAATTCATGGATCTTGATGAAACAATTATCTGGCATATTAAGGGAACTGATGTCCATGAGTTTATGACATTTGGAGCAGCGTGATTCAGTTTCAGGGGACTATTGGCTATTAGCACTATTTCATGGTTCCAAGTGTATCAAAGCATTTTAAAAGTACACAAACAGGCAACACCAATATGAAGTGCTGTGTGGTGCTCAAATAATTATCAGTCCTCATTAAAGTGCCATTAAAAGCCAAGAGTTTCGTCTTGGATTAAACAAGTTCCTGGAAAAGACCACGTGTGACCTATCTTGTCAGCTTCACTGGGATCTGACCTCTTACTTCCATTTTAGGCTCAAAAATAGGTTGTGAACTTATTGCTGGTGGGTCTCAACAGGACATGAGCTGTAATAGATTCTCAACAGACTGGCTCCTAAGGCCAGAGAATAAACTCACCACCTGGGATCCTTTTTTTGAAAATGTGTATGAAAACCTGATCTATTTACCTGCTGTGTGCCACTTGAGCTCTTCTACGTCATTCCCTCTCTCTCGCTGCTGCTATGCTTACAGCCGCTTGTCAAGTGGCTTTTATGCAAGTTTCTGAAATGTCACAAAACATAACATGCTTACCAGTTTCCATCAGCTTGGCTGAACCGAATGAGTCATCCTTCAACAGAATGTCAAACAAAATACAGCCTCTGTTAACGCTGAGCGATTTTTGAGCGCTACAGGGCAGAAATTAAGGAATCTTGATGTCATCAAATCCAGATCCTATGATTTCTGTTTGAAAACAATTGGCTTCTCACAAGTCAAGTACAATGAGGATCACAGGCTTAAAGGTCTCACTACATGTTGCCTTTTAGTTCTGGTTCAGTTCACCAACGCAGTTGTGGGTGTCTTCATTTTGCTGTGTTTCACTTTTTGTTTCTTACCACTCCCAGCCCTGCTTTCTCTCCTGTGCAGATAGCGTACAATAGGTTTATGTCAGCTCCTGCTCCTCTTGTGGGTGCAGGCATTCATTCCTATGAACTAGCAAACTGAAACTGTTTCTATTTTTATGTTATGCAGGAAGGAAAATATACACCATGAGTTTAAGTAAACACAATATATAATGAGAAAGAGTTTGTGATAACGTGCTTAAAATAAGAAATGTAGATAACACTTCACCACAAGTAATGCATGTATTAGTGCTGAGAAATTTATCAAAAGGCGGATTCCAAATGACAGAAGCTCCACCTATTAAGAGTCTCAGATGTCAATCATGACTTTCCACCAAGTTTTTATATCATCAAATAAAAGAAAAAGTAAGACTCAAACATACGTTAGTGTTATAAGAATCGCTTAAAATGGGAGAAAAATATTTTATGTCTTTTGTCTTTTATGTTTGGCCTTGTCCCATCCACTGACATGGAGGGGGCTGGGTTCATGACCTATACTGCAGTCTGACACCAGGGGGCATTCCAGCCGGCAGCATATTTTGAACATGTTTGTTGGACATGATGTCCAGTTTATGTCAGACCTATACATATTTTCATAAAAAGCATCTCAGTACAGTTCTTCCAGTAAAATGCAGCATATTGAAACATTATACAAGGTCACATCATTACATGATTTACATACACATTCAGTATTGATCTGTTTCCACTCTGACATTCAGATTGGTTGTAGATTACTACTCGCTGTCATTAAAGTGTCAGTGCAAGTGTCAGTGCAAGTGTCAGTGTAAGTGTCTGCTTGACAAATAGTCCCTGCTTGTTTTTATCTGCTTGTTTTCCCAAGAGTCCCCATCAGCCTCCGTCTCCTTCTTTCTCCTATACACTGTCCATCCATTTCTCATTTACTATGGATATCACAACATCCCTCCCCGAGGGGCCCTTCCAAGAAATTACACATTATCACCCTTTGCCTTGACACAGACGTGTCGGAGCATTTATCACACCTATCAGGATGCGTCGTCAACATATGATCACATCCGCTGTCTCTGGAGGGGCTGTAGCTCATCAAGCACGCGAACACACACACACACACACACACACACACACACACACACACACACACACACACACACACACACACACACACACACAAACTTAGGGATGTACACAAATGATACACACACTTCATGCACAGGCACATAGACATGCTGACAAACATCCAGATATATCTGTCAACTCTATCGCTCACTCTCTCTGTCTCACACACACACACACACACACACACACACACACACACACACACACACACACACACACACACACACACACACACACACACACAAATAGCCTAGTTGCAAATCTCTCTTTCCTAGTTTTCTCTTCCTACTGGTTTAGAATGACTCCCTTTGGCACAATATAAACCTATCCTGTTTAATTGAGTGAATCTCATCATCTGCACTGGGCCGCCCCCCTCTAATCAGATTTAAAAGCTTCTTTGCTTTCTATCACCCTTTACGCTTGAAAGGAGGCGAGAACTATATTTGTGTGTAAGTGTATGTGCATTTAGAAGAGAAGGGGTGGGACGTGTGAGGAGGATTAAAAGACCAGTTTGCAGGATTTCGGGTGATCTTTTGGCTTAAATGTAATACAATACTCATAATTATGTTTTCAAATTGTCCGAGTGAGCCCATGTGAGAATACAGCAGGAAAATAAGCCATGAAAACAGCCATTGTCTTTTTTTTATAAATATAAATCTTTAGGCATCGTGGTCTCCAATTGCAGAGACAAAACGTTTGCAAACATACACTTGATATTTAGCAGCAAATGTTTTGCTGTCAAAGAACATCTGAAGTCCACGAGCCACAAATATCAGCAGACACTTGGTATTTCCTCTCTGGCAGACCTGTGCCTCCACCATCTTTTACTTCTTTTTTATTTCCGTGGTGTTTTGCCTCCAGTGTGTCAGCAGGTGAAACACATGCTCAGCTGAATTAAGGTCAGGTGCCTGACACTACCATGCATGAGTATTTGGCCCCAAAAGCTCCTTGAATGCCTTGCCTGTGTGTTTAGGATCACTGTCGTGGATTTTATACACATGAAGAGGTTTCCATGCTCTTCATAACCTCGTAGTGGCTCTTTTGTTTCAATTATAATTGAAAATGCTTTGTCCCCCCACCTCCTTCTTTCCACCATACTCTTGATTTTTCTCCACTGTGATGATTGTCACATATGTTGATCCAGCTTCATCTGGATGTTGTGTCTCCGTGGGGCCCAGAGACGATCACGTCACACTCAGATGCACTCGACTGGAAAATGGTGACGCCTCGCAGTGTTTTAAATGGACCCTAGAGATATTGAACTGGCAGAGGCACTTTACCAATTATCATCAAACCCACACTGAAATAGACTGTAAATACCCATTTGCATTTTTTTTCTCGTGCACTGGTCTTATCCATCACACTGAGACACTTGCTCACTTTCTCACTGTCACACATCCGTTACTGTATTGACAGGCGCATGTCAATCACTCGTGCATGCTCGCACGCCCTCGTACTCTTGTGCCTGAGAGGTGTCTGTTGTGGAAATATCCAGAAGCAGACAGAGACTGCCACTGCCTGCTGATGCTTCAGCGACAATAAGTTTGTGTTGGGTTTGTGAGAATGAACTATGCTGTTTGATGTCACCCCAGCTGGCTGCTGGTACTGGCGGACGCTCCTCTAAGGCATAAACACACACGCTACGGTTTACCTCCTCATCCCTCCATGGTCGTCATGAGAGGGGAGGCGCGGAGATAAGAAAGGAAAGATTAACCTCCTTTTAAAGATGCCTGCACGTGTTTGTTTGTGTGTGTGTGTGTGTGTGTTTGTATACATCTAACATGCACCCAAGTGCTCATCTCACTGTGCACGTTGTGTTTCACTTGCTTAGCCTCCACCTCCATCTTTGTCTCTTCTTATTTCTTCCTTTTTATCTCTAGGCCTTTTATAAGTACTCTTTGCCCTTGCTTTCTCACTTGCAAAGTGCATCACTGTATCACATATGCAAAGGTGTGTGTGTGTGTGTGCGTGTGCGTGCGTGCGTGCGTGCGTGTGTGTGTGTGTGTGTGTGTGTGTTGCTCCCTGTGGTTCCTGCTGTAATTCTGTGTGCCTTCAGCTTGTTCTAGGTTCCCAGTGTGACTCAACCTCATATGTCTATTTGTGTCTCTCTCTCTCCTTCTCTCTCTGTGTTTCTTGCTCCTACATCTCGCTCTCACTAACTCTCCCTTGCTTTCCCTCTCCAACAATTTTATCCCGTATTTTCTTTCACTCTCCTGCTTAATTTCCCCCTCGACCTCTCTCTTTTCTACTTTTCATTTCACATTTTCTTCTCTTCCTCCTTTCTCTGTCCCTCCATCTTTTATTTGCATTTTTCTCACTTTCTCCTTACTTTTCTCGTCTCGCTCTCGCTCTCTCTCCCCCTCCTCCCTGCCTGCCATCTCTCCTTTCATTTTCTGACTCAACACCTTGCTCTTTGCATGTCTATTTCTGGTCTCTATCTTCCTCTCCCCATGCCACCATCACCTCCCCCTGGTTCTCATTATCTGTCTCTCTCTTTTCCTCCCTCCTGCCTCTGCCTCTGTTAAGATACCTTCTATTCCCGAACCTGTCCCACCCACATGTACATGTGTGCACACATGCACCCGCACAGACATACACCTGCACACTTGCGCACACAGAGAGAGTTTTTTTAAAAGGCTCCTCATCAGACCAGTCATTTCGTTCTCCTATTACTTCTTGGAACATGAGAAACATGCTAAAGATACTTTTTTAAAAGAAAGGTAACTGCAGTTAAAGACAGGCCTTGACAAACACTGGCTTCCTTCCTCCCTAAACCCTCTTCTCGGATTTCTCTTGATGCAGCCGGAAGGCCTATGAAATCATACACTGAGGACTGAATCATAATTGAAACTCGCTGATCTGTTAAATTATGATGTATAAATAAATAATTAATTTCATTTATATTGCAAATTGCAGAGTTAAATAGATCACAGATAATGTATGATTTCACATGGGACTGAAAGGATGACACTGACGAACTTGAGGAAGTGGTTCCAGAGCTTCAGCGGGTCTGACTGCAAGGACTCCCCTTTACTTTTCAAACTGGTCTCTAAACCAACACTGATAATCTCAAACCACACAAAGGTTCATATGGGATCCAAATATATCTAGAGTACAATTATGGGATCTACGATATCCTTCAATCAATCCTAATTCAAACAGGGAGCCCGTGTAAAGTGGCTAAAAACAAGTGTAATGTCATGGAGCCTCTTGGATCCAGTCAGAAGTCGAGCAGCTGAGTTTGGAACAGACTGAATCATTTAAAGGTTTCTCGACTCTCTTCTGAATGTTGCAGTCACCAGGAGAAATCAGACTTGCTCCTGCTCCTCTTCCATTCTTTGACAGTTGTCATCACACATCTTTATACTGGAGGTCTCACGTTATGACTTTGCATGGAATAATATCTACTTTTATGGACTGGAGCATCTACAGCTATAAACTAGAATGGCACTCAGTGGAGAGCATCCCTCCACTAAAGCTCAATAGTCTCCTTAAATTCAATCAAGCTGCACCAAATTGCACTCACCTAGAGATATGAGTTCCCTTCACATACCTGCCCTGTGTCCCATTCTTTCACCAAATTTCATGCTAAGTTAATTTGTGCGTAATCCTGTTCATAAACAAAGCAACCAACCAACCAACAGACAGGGGGGAAATACACCTTCCTTTGCAGATTTAAAACCAAAAAACTATAATCACCCCACAGCAAAATAAAGTAAATCATTAGTTCCTAAAATATGTATTACAATTTCAACTTTGGTGGTAGACAGAGAAATCTGACCCAACTTAATATTTTTCCTTTCTAGCTGCCCACTAACTTTTTTTTCTTTTTCCTTTACCATGAGCTTATGTTTTTGTCGCTAATGATTCCCACTCAGTGCAACTTCCAGACAAAGCGGAGCAGATGTCTCTCAGATAACTGCTGTTAAATTATAGCTCTTTTTATTTTTTTTGTCATTCAAACCCCGGCAGCGAACAAACAAGCCAGTTATCAGTGGTACAATCAGATCATAACAAGTGTTTGTGTAAATGTTGCTGCACTTTTTGACTTTTGGTCTCTCTCGTTTTGCACATTGTTACCATGCCTTCATTTATCTGTCACTTGAAGTGAAAGATGCACACCCCCCTGCCACCTTCTGATAAAATGGAACAGATGTTCATTGAAAAGCTGCTGTGGAATTATAATTATGATAGATTTCTTTTTTTTGCCATGCAAACCTTGAAAGCTGATAAACAAGAAAGACATTTGGGATATGATTTGCCAGTAACGAGCATATGTGTCTTTATGTCCACAATTACAAGTTTCTTATCTTTTCCGAAGCTGTTTGTATTCTATCTCTGTGCTCTGCCTCCAGTTGACACAGTTTCAACATGCACTGTTATTTTATCCATCTCATCTTTGACTATAGGTCCCCAGTGGGACAATGGAAGTATCCACTGAACTCCATGACAATCTGAGTTCTTGGGGAGCTGTGTGCAGGAAGAGAACTCTGTACTGGCTGAGTGCGTTCTTCCCTCATGAGACCTGCATGCACAGGTACAGATACAAGGAACACACAGCACAGTTCACTCTTCATGCAGATTAACAGAACAAGCTTTCACTGGTAATAACCACAACTTAGCTCGGGCTATTCTTGCTCATTTCTTTTCCTAAAGCGAGGATTCGTAGAAGCGGAAATTAGTGTGACGTTGCAGGAGAAAATTAGAACATCTGTGTCAGGCGACTTATGTTCAGACATGTTGATTCAGCTGTTATGGCTCACATGTGCCACAGCCTCTCACTGTGCAATCATTGCATCTAAAATTATCTGCAGAACCTCATTTTCTTTGTTTCAATATGCACACTGGAATAACAGTTTGTTTTTGGCACGAGAGCCAAAGGACTTTTGTTGTAACTGCTATTATCCTCCATTCAGAATCATAGTAAAAAAAAAATAAGGTCTATTCAGAAAAGTGGGGTACTGGTTCAATGGCATGTTTTCTTCAAGCTTGTAGGCTGTGCTGGTAAAGCTGCTGTGAAAATGGATTGATTTGATCCAGCACACAATGTGGTTTTAACACAGTTCACCGTTCAACACAAGAACGAAATGCTGTGCACTTTCCGGTCTGCTTGCAGATGCCTCTACATCCGCTGTGCAGGCTTAGAGATGATGGGATTTTCAATAGGTCGGTGCTGAACTGTGCACATGTGAGATGACGGATGTGGGACTGTAGTGGCCCTTTCTCGCCAGCTGAGAGCCCAAGTATGAGAAATGAAATAAACACAATTAATACTACATGAATGGAATGCAATCAAAATATAGTAGCGGCAGCAGTCCCCTGCTTTGCAACAGAAAAAGCTCAGATAGCAACTAGATGTTTAACACAATGGATTATTTAGTGGATAAAGAGTCGGATATTTCCATCAACTGTTGGTGGAGATTAAAAAGAGAGTGAATATGGGACAGAATTGATGCTAATTTTGTTCTGCATCTGCTCGATCTACTGACAGGGAACTATTTTTCTATCAAGGGTGTGATAACAACTTAATGAGGTGATTATGTGTCAATGATACGATTAAAGCATTGACTGTATATAAAGATGGATGATGGGTCTCCACTTCCTCCCACTGTACAAAAATGAAGCCAAAATATCCAAAATACAGGTCCGGACCATTTTACGCTCCTGACATTACTTGGAGCCAGAGTCTGTGCGGTTGTAATCATGGGGTGGATCCTGCCAATATAAGCACGTGACCAGTCGCAGGTCATCTCAGCTGTCAATCCTGACGTTGCCCTGTTTTTATAGCATCAAAAAACGAATTAAAACCAATAATCTTTGAGAAGAAATACAGTATATCTATTGTGTTATCTGATTTTCCCTTCCAGTTCCCATCCAACAACATGAAGGATGCAGGGTTTTTGACCTATATTGCAGGCAGCCACCAGGTGGCGATAGAGACACTTTGGCTTCACTTTTGGGGAGCTGTCACGTCGTCCATCTTTTAATACAGTCGATGGCTTAGAGCTTGTTGTGCCATAAAAATCACTGAATACTGTTTTGTTGTAATGTCACATTATATCACGTATATGTTTTACGTAACTGCTGTAACACTCACTGCTGGAAAACATCAACCTAGGAGAAAGTTAGTTCTCACTCAGTTTAAACTGGTGCTCACCGGTACCTGCAGAAAACTCATTTCCACATGCTGACGCTGCTCTATTCATTCTATACATCTAACGCTTGTCTGATGCTCCCCAGCGCATGAGGAATGGATACACACTGCAGCTTTGGTATGGAAATTCAATGCACCCCTCTTTTCCTCTGTTGAGGACAACTGCATAAAAAATAAAAAAATAAAGAGATGCCTTGACCCAGTGCAGAAAAGAAAGTGGTGTTGGAGAGGGGAAGAGAATTCAAACAGATGTAGTCATAGTGTTTTTTTTTATTGTGAGTGCATATTACTATGGGGAACATGGAGTGACATTTGAGAGAAAGAGAGAGAGCTCGGAGCTCTTGTGAAAAGATTGAGAGATTTAGGGAAAGGTGGAAACAGGCAGACAGAGACAGACTGAGATAGAAGTGGCATGTCGGCTGAAATTGAAAGTGAAGTATCTGCGGCACTTTGAACACACACACACACATGCGCTGTCACTATCAGACAATCTGGTGGAGAGTGTGTCGAGGAGAGGCATCTCTCAAACGGCCGTGTCCTTTGACCATCAGAGCTATCTGCCCCCCTCCCGCTCTCTTTCTCTCTCAAACCGTGTCTCTGTTTAATCCTCACACATCATTACCCGGAAAGCCGAGTCCTTTCTTTCTTAACGGCTCCTCTTCCCGCCCAAACCCACTCCTCCCCGCCGCACAGAGAGCGGGAGGTTGGTGAGTCAGAAGCAGGTGCCTGACAGCCAGCCAGCCAGCTCAAGACATTTTTCATCCACTCCCTCCTGTGCTTTTTCCTTCGCATCCAGCCCTCTGTCTGTCTCTGTGGTCTGCTGAGGCCCAGGGCTGCTCACTAGAGATACCAAGACATACAGAGCAGGGCCAGATCCCCCCCATCCCTCTTTTCTTTCTCCTCTAGTCATCCTGTCATTCTTGCACTTATTCTCCTCTTCTCTCATTCCCCATTTCCCAAAACACTCTCTCATTATGCACCTGAGCATTTATTTCTCCTTCTTTCCCTCAGTTCTCTGTACCAGCCAGTGTTCCCCCTGCAGGCCTTTGCCCAGGCCCCTCAACCAGTTCAGTGCTGGCACACAGTCCTTCCCTGCTGGGACACCACAAATTTTGCTATGGCCAAATATTCTCTCACACACTCCACCAGTCCATATTCAGATGCACACACACTCATAAATGCATGAGCCTGCTACGGAAAAAATGGTGTTTGTTTATGTACTCTTGCTCTTTCATGTGCCTTTTCTTTCATCAGGCATTCATCCTGTCTCGTTCACCTTTGGGACAGCAGCTCTAATCTCTCTGTTCCTCTTGTTCCCCCTTTTGTTTGGTTTCTTTCAGCTTGTATCACACTGGTTTGTTGTAGGCCACACTTTGTACCTGGATGCGGTTGCGGCTGTTTACTGACTCTTGATCTACGTGTTCTTGCTGTGTTTGCATCCTTTGTCCGGCCACAGTCTTCTGTCCAGAGGGGAACCACACGCACCTTCATTCACAACCACACACATAGACAAGTACAAGTACAAGTATAAGCAAATGCTGTAAAATCGGGTGTATTTATACTTCCATAAAGTAGGTCCACAGTTACCATAGCTCACAGCTACAGGTTACCTTGTAAAAACATTATTTGGCTTTTTCTCGTGCTCCTTGGAAGGTACTATTTCTAAGTTCTTAAGTTTTTGCTCTGACTTGAGAGTGTTTATCTGCTTTTAAGTCAGAATGTGGAAAAAACAGGGATAAAATGTGTTGGGTTTATGTGTTTTATGTGTTGTGCTTGTCTTATTTGGTGTGATTCCTGAATCGTATCCACGGAATCTTCTTTTCTTCTTTGGATTTGTATTGATTGGGGATTAGACATGTGCATATACCTATCCAAGTATTGAGCTTTTTTTAACCCTTTTATATAAATGATGGACTAAATTACAAGAACAAATTTATAGAGAGTCCTCCCTGCAATATGCAGACAACTTGCCCGGGGTCTACCTCCCCACTCAACCAATATCAGCTGGGACTGGCTCTAGCCTCCCACCCTGGAAAAATGATGAATGGAAAATTATGGATTGTAGTTTTTATGCAATGTGGAATTACTAGTTTCATCTTCTCTGATCTGAGTCACTGCTTCATGACTCCACCGTGGGCCTGTGGGGGGAGCAGACAGATGTGTCCACTATTTTCATGAATGAGTCAAACACTGTATGCTGTGCCCAGAGCAATTAGGGCCTTCTAGTTATGGTATTTTCACGTGCAGGCGCTCAACCGGGACACACTCTGTGGCTCTGTGCACGTATCCACTCATGCACACACACAGCCCTCCATTTTCACTGCATCCATACATCTTTTCATCCCGTAACAGCCCTCACTTCCTCCCTCCTTCCCTCTGTTCCATTTCCCCACTCTAATTGCTCCGCCGCTTTCTCTTCCTTTAAATTCATTGCCTTTCATGCCTCTCCACCTCTTATCACAGGGACTTGATATTTATCTCTGCACTGTTCTCGCTCTGATCACCTGTTCCCCTCCGCCTGCTCCCAGCTGTGTTTGGGCATTGCAGTCCATGCACTGCGATGAGACGGCTCCAACAGCTGAGACACAACCGCCAATCTGTCTATAAATCAATCATGCTATCACCTGCTTGTACTTCTGTGAATGTGTGTGTGTGTGTGTACCCCTCCATTCATTGGCATGCCTTTCATTTATCTCCATTTTCCTCAATACCCTCCCCTCATTTCCAACTCTGAGAGAGAGAGAGAGAGAGAGAGAGAGAGAGAGAGAGAGAGAGAGAGAGAGAGAGAGAGAGAGAGAGAAATAAGAATTAACTTTATTCATATAGGTTTACAAGTTTAACAAATTTGAAGGCATGCTATAGGAAACAATAAAATAAAACATCATGAAATGATTAAAATAGATGGTAAGATCAGAACAAGGAGAAAGCACACCTTTTTAAATGTGTCTTTAGAGAGATTTGAAAGAGGATGAGGAGTTTTTCAGAGGCCTCTCCTCAGGGAGAAGAGTGGGAGCTCTGACAGAAAAGGCCCGGTCACAAGTGGTGTCGAATAATCTGAAATGGGCTTTGGTGCAAGTCCAGAACACAGGCCTTAGAAGTCAGCAATAAAATCTGAAAATCAATTCTAAAATTGACTGGAAGTCAATGAAGAGAAGCTTAAATCGGACCAATATTCTGTTTTTGAGTAGTTTTAGTGAGCAGCCTGGCTACTGCGTTTGCTGCTGTAATTTGTGTAGACTGTGTTGGATATGTGTGATGACATATACCTGCTTGTGAGTTCCATTGTTCAGCTTCAGCTTTGTCTTTTTCCTCCTATTTTTATTTGCCAAATGGCTGAATCCCAGAGGACTTGTGACAGTTTTACTTCAAATTTGCATTTGCATTTCCTCCTCTTGTGTGTGTGTGTGTGTGTGTGTGTGTGTGTGTGTGTGTGTGTGTGTGTGTGTGTGTGTGTGTGTGTGTGTGTGTGTGTGTGTGTGTGTGTGTGTGTGTGTGTGTGTGTCTGTCTCTCCGTATTGCTGTTTTGGTCTCATTTAATTGTCACGTTCCTGTATGGACCAAATGAAGGATAACGAGAAGTGTTGCTCTAACTCAGGACAGTGGAGAATAAAATCTCATGTCAATTGACATGTCACTAATTTGTAGATTTATAATAGTAATCACGAGTAAGGAGTAAAATAGTCAAAGTGTGAGACGTTAGTGCAGAATTAAGCACATCAGATCATTATTACTTACACTAAAATGGGAATGTACTGTTCATTAGTGACTACCCTAACAAACACTACAGATTAATTTGTACAGTTTACTCTGACACACAAAAAAAGAAATGTGCATGAGGGACATCATGAATGGAGAGGGGAAGGGGGCCAACAGAGATTGCTTGTGTCAAGGGCCCAGAATCTTGTGCTATGCTCCTGATCATGGATGACAACAAGGCTCTAACACTATTAATACAGGGACAGGCGAAAATGAAGAATGAAAACCTGACCTCTGTGTGTTAAGTGGAGTTCGTCAAAATGAGAATAAACTGACTGAAATGTGTTTTGTTCTGGACAGAAACTAGAGGCTTCCCAAAGGAGACAAACTGTCACTGTAGTACTTTCTGTCTTGTAAATCCCAACAAGGCTAAAGCACAAAGACAGGGTGAGATGAATAGGTTAAACCCGAGAAGGAGCCGGTACATCCAAGTGGCTTGATCCATTTAGCTGACGAGTCGGGCTCACATTAGAAATGCAGCGAAGTGACAGCCAACAAATCACCACCACTTTTGTGTGTTTTACGTGACTAAATGACAGAGCCAGTGTTAAATCAAACCAAGCTCTCCTGAGACACTCACTGGCAAAAAATCAACTCTGTTTTCTATACATCCACTATGTGATGATTTAATTCAACTTATTTAATAGCCAGGATAGTGTGTGTGTGTGTGTGTGTGTGTGTGTGTGTGTGTGTGTGTGTGTGTGTGTGTGTGTGTGTGTGTGTGTGTGTGTGTGTGTGTTTTTTTACCTCTTTAGGACGTTCTCCAGCATTAACACAGATCTTGTGAGGACTAGGAGACCTAATGGGACCAAAACCCAGTCCAAATAAGGCAAAACTTAATTTCTGAGGCCTTGATTAATGTCAGGGCTCAAATGTGAATTTTGTTTCAGTATGAATTGGTCAGAGTTAAGGTTAGGAATAAGGTTTTAGCTCTCCACAATGGATGGAAGTCGATGCAAAGTCCTATTAAGGATAGCCATGTAAACTTCCAGCCTGTTAGAGAGGAAGTCTGTCTATTGAGGGAGAGACCTTCGTTAAGAGGGAGGTGGTATATCTGTACGTAAGCGTGTGCCCATTTCAAATCTGATTCTGGTAGATTTCTGCTTGTGAATGATGGAGTAGATGTTTGTTCCGGGTGGTGGACAAGCAAAAAGAGGCGATGAGTGAAATCGATGCAGAAATTAAGAATTGAGGCTACGGATGAATGAATTTCAGATTAAGTAAAAATCAGTGGTTTTGTTTTTTTTAGTAAATTGAGAATGATAGATTTTCCATTGTTGTGTATTCAATTCGTAAAGTTTTTCCAAAGAGCAAGATTAATTGTTTTCCTCGAATTGTCATAACAATAAATTAATCATTGTTTCCTGACCGGAGGCTGCAGGTTAAACATGAACTCCGAGGATATAAGGTGGTGCTTTTCTATTACAATATAACAATAATCAATGTTCAACTTAATGTCAATGATATTATAAGCGCAATAACAGAAGAAATGCAGGCCTTCTTAAAATGTTTTCATTGGATGTTGGTTGTGAGCAACATTTTAAATGATAAAGTGGTTTACCTGATAGCAACAGTCCAGTCCATATTGTCTGTAAAACATTTGAGTATATTCAGCATTTGAGTATATTTCCACTTTTACGTTTTTGTTTTCACTACCTAGGTATCCTTGCTCGCCCCTTTCCCTCACTTCATCTCTCTGTTCCTTCATCTCTCCACAGGCTGGAGCTGACCATGTGAAATGTGCGAGAAATATTCAGAAAGTTTAATTTGGTCCCCGTCACTGAACTCTGCGGAGTCATCTCTGTCTGCCACCAAGGTAGCTTTTCATATAACTGAATCAGAAAATATGGAGGCTCCATCCCGCTCAACCGCATGACTTTATCATTTGCGTCATGCTGAATAGCTTTCCCTTGTTATGTCTGTGAAGTGGAAATAACATGAACATCAAATGTTTTTAATCCGGCTTTCATGCTATTATTGTCACTCATATCACTGTCTGCTTTCTTTAGTCGAAAACTTTGGAGAGAAGTTCAAACTTTTGTGTGGTTGATATAAGCAGAAAGTATGAGGAGACGGTTTTCTTTATTGTCATGCATTTCATTGTTTCCATGTGTTGTGTGCCTCTTTGATTCCATCAGTGGGTTAGTAGAAGGCTGCATACTGTGGGTGCACAAGAAAGCCACGCTGAAACTTCTCAGCTTCTACTTTCCTCTCTACATCGGCTGCTCTTTTCGCACGGCCCTCTCCCAGTGATTAATATTCATTTGCTTTTTACACAGTAATGAGTACCGTGTCTATTGTAAATTATGAACTTCAAATCCACAGACTCAAACAAGAGTCTACAAAGGCCCCCCAGAAACCGGAGTCAAGAACCAGGCAGGAGGGAGTGTTGGATCCACACTTCAAGCTCCACACTAAAACTACAGCAAGTGGGCGTGCAGCAGGTAAGAGAACACAAAAGCTAACACGAGGAGCTAATGTACAGGAGCTGCCAAGTGCATTTTATGATGAAAAATTAAAGGGGCTTTCCAACTGGCGTGCTCGGAGCACCATAGGTGGTAGCACCTATGTTTCATGTTTTGTGTAGGACTGACCTCAGTGGCTGCCAACAACCACTGAATGCTCCTATGTTGCTCAGGTGAAAACATTAATACACACAGCATGAACACCAGGAGTGTCTGAGCGACTTTGAGGACTTCAGGCAAAAGGGACCCGCACCTCAGAAGTAATTCTGTAGAAAAGTTTAAGTACAAATCCCACCACCATCCCATGCACATCATATATCTGCATTTCGACATTCTCATCTTTAACTTAACCTCTAAAACAATGAAGCTTTTGGCAGAAAGCTAATGAGATGGGGCCTTGTTAGGGTTTTTCCAACCACAATGCAGTCTCCTATAGAATTTAAGGGGGTTCTCACAAACTGTCATTGTTGTGTGCTGCTCATGGGGGGGGGCTTTCTGCTCGGGGCCCCAATCAATCGCCTGCTTTGCCTACCCTGTTGCAATGCCCCTGATTAAGACCATGCGATGAAATGGAGACCAATCAATATCACACATGTGTGTTCAAGTGACAGCAAGTGGTTAGTGGCACGATGCTTTTGGGTTGGCTGTCCATCAGTCCCCATTTTGTGGACACGATATCTCAAGAACGCCTTTAGGGAATTTATTCAAATATGGTACAAAATGTTCAGTTGTAGTCAATAGGGATGCACCGATATGGAAATTCTTGGCCGATACCGATATTTAAAACAACAATCTAGCCGATAGCCGATACCGATATTTGTTTATTACTTGCATGTGGCCTTCTTGGTGTGTAACGCCGGGTTTACACCGGGCGCTGAAGCGCCGCCCCGCGCCGCGCAGCGTTATTCTCAAGCGCGCAGCCGCCTGGCTGTTCACACCGGACCCGCATTTCTCCGCGTCGGTCAGCCCGCGGTTCTCCGCTTGTTGTTGTATGTAACCCGTTCAATGTCGGGTGTCGGGGGTAAATGACGTATTCTCCAAGCAAGCCTTTAGCCCCCCCCTCTCTCTCTTTTTATCTATATGACTGCTTGTGTGGCTGTAGTGGATGGGCAGAGGGGGACATTTAATTATGTGATTGGGAAAATTGGGAAAATTAAAACTCCAGGACAACAGAAGGGGAATACAAAGTATGGGATGCATATTTGATCATTTATATCATATCAAATATGTCATTTATATCGTTTAAAATCATTTTTCAGTCTGTTTCCTGGCGCGATACGCTCGCTCGCGCCCGAAACCATCGGTGAAGGGCGCTGGCGCGGCGCTTCGCAGCCCATGTGAACCGCACAAAGGTTTAACAGGGGGGGGGGGAGGCGCCTGGCTTTCCTTGGCGCTGCGCTGCTGCGCGCGCGCGGCGCTTCAGCGCCCGGTGTAAACCCAGCGTCAGTGTACCATAATCTGGATGCCAGATTGGCAGGCTGCAGAAAACATACCAATGAATATCGGCCAATGTTATCGGTGAAAGTCAAGTTTATTACCGATACGCCGATAGCAGTAAACGAGGCGAATATCGGCCGCTACCGATATACGGCCGATACATCGGTGCACCACTAGTAGTCAATGATGAACTGATCAGAATTTGGTGGTCAAAGATCAAGGGTACTGTGGCCTCACAAAACAACAAAAACATGAACGTCTTAAGAACGGATTAACAGATTAGATTTGGGAGGTCAAAAGTCAAGGTCACTGTGGCCCCCAAAAAACATGATTTTGATCTCTTGAACATGATATCTCAAGTCTGCCTTTCTCTTCAAATTTTGACCAGTTGGACTCTTAATTAAACAATTAGATTCCAGTGGCTAAATGTAAAGGCCACAGTGAAAATATGTATGCTGAAACTGCAGGGTTGGCAGAGGCATATAAACCACAGGGTGTTATTCTAGTTTGATTATATATATGAATGTTTGTGCTTCCCCTGCTTTAACCCGAGGTTGTGGTTAGCCAATGTTTTGAAGCTTCTCACCGCTGCAGCTATATTACTTAAGAACAAAGCATTACTGATTGCACCTGTAAACACACCACAGGTTGGGAATAATAAATAACCTTGCTGCTGCTTAATAGTTCAACAGACTGAAATCCCTTTCTTGGCAGGCACCAACGTTGTTTGAACTTGTTATTCATTGAACCCTTTATATTCCGAACTCTGTCAGGACACTGTTTTACCTGCACTGTGTGGACACCGTGAACAAAACCTGGTCTTCTTTTGAAGATAAGCTGCCAAAGGGGCTGGTGCCATGCTGCCAAGTGAGGAACCGAATGGCCTTCTGTACCTGACCTCAGGTGGTGTGTGCGTGTGTTTGTGTGAGTCTCTGTATGTCTCTGTGTGTGTATGCACCTGACACTATGTACGACCTGCCAAGCACCTCCTGCCAGGTTTGCTCACCTCTTTACTCAGTTTCACATCCTCCATGCATGTTTGTTTGCGTCTGTGATAAAACAACTACTTCTTGCTCAGTTTATTATGTTGCATGAGAATATTACACCTACACAACTGTCTTTTTTCTTTATTCCACCTTCCATCTCTCTCTTCATCCTGTCGTCCCTGCCACCCCCTCGTCGTTTCATCTGGCTCACTCTTCCCCTTCATCCCTTATCTCTTCTCTTCTGCTTTCATCCCTCCCCTCTTATCCTTCCTGTCTCATCCCGCTTTCCGCTCATCCTTTCATCTGTTTCCCTCTGTCACATTAGTTAGTTTACTAACTGCTTATCAGAGACCCTTTTTTTTCCTAGACACTAGACAAAATGTCACTTTGCTGCACTGAGTTCCTCAAATTGAAATGGAACATGCACATAACTTATAATGCTATTCAGTCTTTACAGCAAATGCATGTTGAGCTGTGTATATTAAATTACTGGATACAGATTGGGTCAGTGCTGCAAGGACTTTAAACCAAGTGCTCACACAGTCAACATATATTTGTGCCCGTGCATTTAGTTTTACAGGCCCTGAAGTTATTCTGGAGAACGAGACGTCTTCTTGAGTGTGTGGGTGGGTGTGTATAGACTTGACTGACATTTCCATCACTCTTCTGTTAGCTGAGTTGCACCTGTTGGAGTGGAACAAAATAAACCATTATGCAGTTTTTTGGCCACTTTTGGCACTTTGAGCCGTCCTCTGAAGGTTCCCTTATTTTTGAATGGTGCTTGAGGACACATGCACACGTGTGTGCGAAAATGTGGACAGCCCAATTCACATCTTGTCACTATTTCACTGATCGACAGCTGGTGATGATAGCGTGACGGCGGATATATCAATGTGCCTTTCAAAGTAAAACCTCTGCAATTTAGCTCAACATAAAGCATTACAGCAACAAAACGACTGTTGTTCTTTAACTTTAAAGACCAATCGCTGAAGAGAAAGTGATCATAGCGCCCGTGACACCTGGGAATGTATGTGTTGGTGTGTTATGTTGAAAAAAAGAACAACCAAATAATCAAAACAATTTGGCCGGTAAGAATATTGTTAACTCGATTGTTTTGACCCATGGGCCCCCAGTTGCCGACCACAGCTGTAGGTTATGTTTGGACGTAGAGGACTCAGTTCGTATTGTTGCTGTTAAGCCCCGCCCCTACTAACTGCTACAGATTTCTGGCCTGTTTATTAAATTTGTGTTAATATTGAAAATATTGCGTGTTCAAATGGAATACACATGCCAAGTGTGAAGCAGATCAAATGAACAGTTTACGATATGCGCTCCACATACAGACAGACAGACGCTTGTGGGATTAATTGGTAGATCAGTGAAGGACTTTTAACACAAATTAGTCAGTGTGCAGATTATTACGACTAGTACTACTTGTGGCTTGTAAAAGCAGCTGTGTGTGATTATGTAGCTTCGGTGCAGGGGTTTGGGCCAGTCAGCTTTGAGCAGAACCAGGTCTTTGCATTTGCATGAGTCTGTTCTGCAAAGAGCTGCTCACAGCACAAGGTTGTCCTGACCAAAGATGCACTCTTCAGTGCACGTCTTCTACAGAAAGGTACAATGCTCAGGACACTGAGTTTATGAAGCTGGAGCACAGGGAGGTTGTACCGAGCTCTGAGCTCGTTGTTGCTTGGCACCTCAGTGACTTTGTCTTGTAGGTTGTTAGGCACATCAGCTGGTTTCACACACAAGGACTTAACAAATATGTTCAGTTCCTTTTGTTTCATTTTCGTGTCCTGAAGCCTCTTAACAAATGCCCAGAGGAGCACGCTCACACAGAACATTCAGATGGAATAAAACGCTTTTGTTCTCGCAGAGTAAAAAAACACACACTGTTTCTAGTTGCACTTGCCCCAGCATGTGTGGCCTGTAAAGACAGTTATTCTTACCTCATGGTCCCACGTACAAAAAAGTCAGTTGTAGTTGCATGTGTTTTATCTGTTGTTTCTTCACTAGCCAGAAAGAAAAGCTGGTTCTTCAATGTCCAGTTCTTGCAGCTTTGCAGGTTCATAAAGTCTCCCTGTGAATGAGGTTTCCTAGCTGTTAGCTTGGTCATTCTCCTGCACAACATTGTGTCCGTCTGAATGGAGACTTGCTTGTTAGGAACCAAAACTCTGCTAAGAAGCGTTAAAGTGCCCATATTGTGGCCATTTACACATTCACAATTTTGATTTCTCCAAAATCCTGAGAAAATATACCTGATGATGTCATTAGTTGGTTACTGAAACAGTTAAAAATGCTAAATACAAAGAGAAGCAGGGTTCTATTTTAGCTCATTGTTTACTTCCTGTAACAGAAAAGCAGTAAAAACCTTCAATCTTTGCACCAATTTAATATATTGATATAATGACGCTTTGTTTATAACCACTGAATTTCCGTTAATTTCTTAGTTGTTAATTTGTTATTTTATTATTTTATGTGCTTTATGTTGTTTTGTTAACTAGTAATCAAAAACTAAAATGTATTTATTTTTAAATGAAAAATATACAGTATACAGCTTTGGTAAGAGAAACGTTATCTACTATATTTGTATCATGTAAGTGCCTCAACTTTATGGAAGTACGATGCTAAGTTGGTTAGTATTTAAGACACATATTCATGGACTAATCTATATACATACATACAGTACACATCCACCCACACATGCACAGGCGAGCACACACTTCTCACCTGTCAGATGAATATATCTTTGTACAAGCCGCCCTCACCCAGAGCGTGAAATGCGGCCATGTAAAAGGTGAATGGATACAGGTGTTGACCGTGCACGTGCTCCTTCTTTCTGTACGCGTGTGGGCGAGAGCATCCGTCTCCATCCAACCACATCAGGGCTCTGAATGTCCTCCATCTCGCCTTCACTACAATTAGAGTAAAAGTAATGCGTCGCTCCAAGGCGCCGCAATTAGGCTGAGTCACGACAGCACCGGACAGCACTGATGAAGGGCTATTACAGAGCCAGGGATGATGGAGGCTCTCACCACCCACCCCACCCCCACCCACCTTTACCACCGTCACCATCATCAGCATCCGTCACCACAACCCCCTTCACATGGCCCGGCCACCCCCTCAAGTATTTCTCCATCCATCACCATTACCCACCAAACTTTCCCAGGCAAACTACTGCTAGAAAGAGTCATTCTAACCTGGCAGCTCTTTCCCCACCATTTTTCCCTCCTCTCTCTTCTGCATCTGTCTCATTTCCTGCCACGGATTCATATATATTTCTGGATAAGTGCTCTCCATGAATCTTACACCTGCTCTCTCTCTCTCTCTCTCTCTCTCTCTCTCTCTCTCTCTCTCTCTCTCTCTCTCTCTCTCTCTCTCTCTCTCTCTCATTCTCACTGTGCCTTTTCCAGCTTTCTATCCTTCATCCACTCTCCTTCCTTCTGTTCATCTGCACGTCTATTCATCTTCTTCTCTCCAGCCTCGCCGAGTGCTTCGCTCTCCCTCTTCCTTCCGTTTTTTTCCCTCTCTCAGAGTCATGCTCCTCTTTTAATAGCTCAATCTCTCTTTTCTCCCTTTATCTATTCCAATTTGATGCATCTCACCTGGCTTGAATCATTTTGCCTGTATCAATCCATCTCCTCCTTCACTCTTTTGCTCTCACACCTATTTTAATACCTCACTCCAAAGCCTCTATTTGTCTCTGAAAATGAATATTTTTCAGTTGCCTTATAGGAACTCTCTCACTCTCAGTGACCCCAACAATATATTGTACATTATTTATTTTAAATAAGAGAGAATAAATGTGTTAATTGCTTTGTTTTACAGGTTTTTTATATTTATTATACATTTTACTGAACTGACATTTAAAATGAAATAAGTTGAACAACTGTTGGTGTTTTAACAACTGTAGACAATATTATCACGAGTCCCTGTGTCAATGTGTCATTGATTAGATCAGAGAAATATTTCCTTGTTGACTGTCAGATACAGGAAGAAGCAATGAGCAGCATTTTGTCACCAACATGTTCCATTAAAATAATCATTTAAGTTTTTACTAAGTTCTTAGTTACTACTTATTACAAACAGTTCAATAATAGGATAAACCCATTATCAGTAAAGCCCTTAAAATGCCAATGTTACTTGGAAAATTGGTTGCAGACGTTTTCCAAAGTTTACTTTTCACATTTGAATATCGCAGCATGGTCAGATGCTCTTGAACAATCAGGCTCTTGAATCTCGTGTCTTTCTAAGTTGACATCTTCATCAGCATCTTCTACGGGTATGACACCTGATTTTGATCCTGAGATCTGTATTCTTCCAGTTTCATTCAGGTATTTTCCAGACATGTTAATCTGGGGTTGGCAGGGGAAATTCTGGAAAATGTCCGGACTTCAGTACATTTCTGAGAGCAGCACACAATTTCAATCTCAAAATAACATAAACACAAACATTTCTGCAGCATCAAAATATTTCTGAAAATCAAACAACATTGAAAACATGTATTATTTTACTTTTGATGACATTACATATAAAGTCAGGACCATGAAACTTCTATGATTATCATCAACATGTCTCGTACAGCTACTACTATCAGTGGAGTTAGTACTAGAAGTATATACATAGACAGTCACTGTTGTGCTAGTTGGATGGGGTTGGGTAATAATTTAGTAGCTAACATTTTAATTTTTTAGAAAGAGTTTCATACGTCTCTCTGCTGATCCCTAAAAACCTCATATTATTCTTTCATTACGCTGCCATTGCTCTCGTTTGTCCTGAAAATAAAATGATTTAGTACAATACACAGAACACAGGCATTTGTAACCTGGTAATTGTATCTGATTTAATTAAAAGAGGTGCATGTTCATTTTACCTATCGCTCTTTTCCATAGCACCTGTCCTTATTTTACTCTCATCCACCTACTGTCACTGCCTCTGAGCAGTTCTCCATGGTTACACCCAGTAATGTCCTTGTTCCTCCTATCTGACATTTTATCCTCCTCCATCACCCTTTGCCATCCGCCTTTCCATCTCGCCACACCGGAATTACCCTGATTATGATTATAGCCGTGATGATAATGATAACCACAGCAAAATTGCGCTCTCTCATATCCAACACCCAGGAGATTATGATTGACTGAAAGGCTGCCTGCAAATGTTTCCCCCGTCTCATTTTTCTGCTTTCCTCAATCTCTCTCTTTGTTTCCTTCTTCTTCTTTTATTTTTTTTTGTTTTATTTGGCTTTTTCCTACTTTCCTCACTCTCTCGACTCATTTCTCACTCCCTCTCCCTCTCACCCCTTGTCTCCTTTCAGTCTTTTTCAATTTTCTGGCAGTCTTTCATCTCTGTTGTTGTGCTCCTTTCAACCTTCCCTTGTCCATCTTACCTCCGCCACTTGTCCCCGGCTCTCTGCTCTCCCGCTCATGGTTTTTCCGCCCTTATTTGTTCTCCTCTCCCTCTCTCCACTCTCCTTCTCCTCTCCCGCCTGCCTATTCTGCTGCCACAAAGGAACAAGGTAGATTTGCTTTTTAACCATATTGCATTCAGGAAATAATTACAGAGTTGCCTTCCCTCTTGAATATGTGAAGTGGACAACATGAAATAGCTTTATTAGTGTCCTTCATCTTTCATCTCCATATCAATCCTTCTTTCTTTCTGAGTATAGAAGATGTGCACAACCTGAGCAGACCAGTCTTCACGCTGCATGCAGGAGTCCCAGATCAGCACCATGATCATCCATAAACTCCTGGGGTTAAAGGAGGAGGTGAAGCCCAGAGGTGAGAACCGCCTGAGAACTGTATCATGCTATTACAGGTCTTTTTCTTCCAACTCCAGCCAAGATACAATACCTCCTCAACCTCAGGGACAGATCATCTCAGACAGGAATACGCGATGATGAGATGGACGCAGTTATCCATATAGCCTGTACATACCTACCACCCAATGCTGCGTAAATGAGTTCAAGAAAAAAGAACATGCGTGATTATGGTAATCTGGAAAATTTCAACTCAGGCCAATCTCAGTCATTTTTTGTCAGATTACAAAATTACTAAATCACAAAAATATCCAGAGAATTATTCCATTTTAGTAATCATAGAAATTTACGAGAGCAATTTTTGAAGTCAAGCCTGCTTTCGCCTAGACTGTATCACTACTACCCCAAACTGTATTAGGGTAGTTATTCTCCCTATCTGTCCAATCTGTCCAATTCACAAGTCAAATTCAAGCTAATTTTGTCTAACTTCTCAAACAGTCTGCTGCTGCTGCTGCAAAATATAATAAAAACCATAAACTAATAATAAAGTCACAAAAACTATATTTGCTTGTAGCCCTTCAAAATCCACGAATACATGTTTATTCATCAGGTTATTTTGATTGTCCTCTATAATGAGTTTACTATATTTGTCAATATTATCTTATCAGGGTTCACACAGAAATTTACGCTTTTGACAGGTTAAGACCCCGTCGGCAAAACAAACTTTCTCCTCTGTGATTCGCCCTCTCATCCACAAGTAAACTGAATTAATATAATGAACTAAAACAGAGAATTTTACAACACTTTCTAAAGTACAGATTTAAAGAAACTGTCTGTGTGTCCTTCTGAGGTTGTATCTGAAGAACAATTGCATCACAGCGGCTCAAATAGCCTGTCCCATTTCAAAGGCTCCTTACAATGCGGCCACCGAATCCGTCTTTTCATACCAGAGAAAATTAAGGGTCCAACAAGTGGATCCTTCACTTCTCAACCTATCCCAGGATTCATTCAATTCAGTGTCCACCGCTTGAGTATCTGTCAACTCAACTGATCAGCTCACAGTGCACATGTTAAAAAAACCAAGGAGCACTTAAACTTTGTTGCCGTGTCCAACTTCAGCTCTGTTGCTAGGCCACGGCAATAAGGGCTGAATGAGCTGGTGACTCTGATCACGCAAAGCCTGTACCGACCAGACAGTCTCATTTCGGTTCAGCCTTCATGGCGTCCTCTGAAGGATGCAGCCCCTGGAATGAGACAAAGCTACTACTTGGACCTAAGCTCACTGAGCACGCTCACAATATGTCTCTCTCTCTCGTGTTCGACGGATCATTGATGTGGACTTTACCGCCACCTACTGGCCCGACATGCTTGTTTTGTGTTCTTGTCTGGATGGAGATATTTTGTAAAATGAGTGTCGTGTGGAGGGAGATTTTCTTTTTCTAACCAGAAAATATCTGCAGGACTGTAGACAAAGCTGAAAAGCGGTAACATTTAATTTCAACAATGTTTTCTTCTAATACATCATAAATGACTCCTTATTCTCATTAAACAAGTTCTGAGGGAGATTAGGTAACGAGCGTCTGCCTCTCTTTCCTCGGTCTTTTACATATGCCGGTGCTCCTTGCCCCAGAAGTAAGATTATTATCACCTGGAAATTTGAATATCAATCCTTTGTGAGCAGCACAGATCCGCTGACCTTTGCTTGTAATCTCCTGGGAATGATCCACTCTATGAGCATAGATTACACACGTTTTCTGCCACTACAATAGCACACAGGGAAATCTTAATATGAGCATGATAATCATCGGAGGATTTTCATGCACAGGAGCGTTATTGACCAATATGTAGAGGAGATATCAGAAGTGGGCTGACGTTTTTTTGCGGGAAAATCTTGATTGAAATCCAGTGGAAAGTTATTACATTTTAAATATAATTAAAGCTTACATCGTCGTGACCAAATCAATGGCAATAAAGACAACGGCCTTTTTTTACTATTTCAAGGCTCACCAGTTAGATTTATAGGATGTTTTTTCTCAGTCTGTGCAAAAGCAAATAAGGGGAACACAAATAAATCCGTGGAACACAAACAAGCCCATTACACTGTCACATTCAATGTATGTGAATCTGTCTTTACCTCATGTGCCTCCTCCCCCAGTGTCCAGCTGGACCAGTTTGAATCTGACCACTGCCGAGACGAGGGGGTCATTCTCACACAGCTCTCATTCTAATGGAACACGGGCTGCTGTGCACGTCGTGTTTCATCTTAATACGTCTGTTGCATTAAAATTCAGCACCGACTGTTATTCTCGCGCAGACAATAACGTGTCTGAGAATAGCTTCCTGTTATCAACTAGAAAGATGATTATCAATTTTTGAAAATGTCAGATTGTTTTTTCAACCGGGAATATGAATGTTTTTTCCCCCCTCAAGTGTGTTATTCTGGTTTATTAATATCCCGAACCATCAAACAGACTCATTTAGCGATGCATGCGCCTGCTGTTCTCAAACCAGACGTATTGTTGAGGGGCTGTACAGGTGTTTCTGCATGCTCGGCTGAAATTTACAATTTCTCTTTTTATGAAGACCAACTAATCATTATTTCTTTAGTTATTTCCTGTTTTTCCTTTTTTCTCTGGTTTTGGTCGTATGTGATAGAAGTGATTGTTCATTTTGTTTTTTTGTTGTCTTGAAGTGAGAAGTTAATTTAAGCCTGTTTGGCCGTTTTATCCCAGCAGCATTTTATTGATCGCATCTCTCCCTCTTTTTTCATCGTCATTTTTATTTTATTCCAGTTAAGTGCTGATGTTGTGCAAATACACATCAGTCTGCACAAGGAAAAGATCTTAATGCAGAAATAAACCCACTTTATTCGCCCTAAATCAGGCGCAAGGCTCCAACAAAGAACATCTCATTCTCCAATTAAAATGTCCTGAATTTGATCCGAGTGCCAGAATGAGAATCTGCCTTCAGCTTTGTTGTTCTGTGCAGGCTGAGCAGATTATAACTGGAAAGGTGATTCCTACACAGATCACTGTGTAAACTTTACTGTGCTCTGCAGTTTACTGGTTCTCATGGTTTTATTAACTGAAATATAGTTCACGTACCTTGTGCTGTCATTAACAACCTGCACCAAGCAGAGTTTTAATTCCTTGAGAGCAGGATGGTCCAATCAATAGTTTTATCTTATAATACATTTGAAAATAGTGCTACATGTTAATTTATGCAACATTTTAGATTTTTTTAATTAGATATTTCCCCTTGGACATGTTGAAGCCCGACCCATGAGTACTAGTTGTCATTACTGTACTATTAGACAAATAATTAGTAGATATTACAAGTATGTTATTACATGGATACTTGATGGTCATTACTAACATATTTTTACAATCGTACTCATTACTGTATTATTACATGAATACTGAGTATTCATTACTAATATATTATTATAGGAGTACTCAGTAGTCATTACTATATGATAACATTAATACAGAGTAGTCATTTCTAAATTAGTATAGTGTTGCAGTATTATATGAGTACACAGCAGTCATTACTACATTATTATGAGTACTCTGTAGTCTTTACTGTATAATGACCTGAGTACTTGGTAGACATTACCATTTAAGTGCATGAATACTTGGTAGACATTACTTTTTAATTCATGAATACTCTGTAGTAATTACTTCATTATTACGAGTACTCTGTAGTCATTACTGCATTATAATGAGTGCTCTCTAGTTCTCACTGTATTATTACATGTATTCGATAAGTACTCAATACAGTATTTCTACTTGAGTACTTGGTACTCATGGGTTGGACTACACCCGTCTTCGAGCTCCACCTTTAATTTAAACTGATTTAGGTTGAAAACAATACCAGCCCACACTGACACAGACACAGCTCCTACATTGGAACATCAGTCAAGACATACAGGCACCATGGTTCTGTTTACACTAGACGATGTTGATTTGTGTCGTTGATTTCAGTTTTGTCGATCATAGTGATGATTTCTGTTTTGTTGCTGGAGAAGCTGGGCTCGCTCTTCAACAAATAAGCACATTTATTACTGAACAACAAGTGCTGCAGAGATGGCCTCACAGATAAGATGATGGATTAGGAGGGACTGTGGTTTAATAAACATTTGAAAAGTCGATCGATTGCAATATCTTAACTGTCAGATTGATGAATACTGCAGGAGAGACATGTCTGTACTGTACGTGTTTATGTCTCTGTGTGTGTTAGGTGATTTCCTGAGTGTGTGTCATGTATGAGGACATGAGGGACATCGAGGGTCTCAAAGATTAAAGCAAAACCCAGGTAAATGGCTACAGCCCGACACCACAGTGCTCATGAGCTCCAAGACACCAACACAACATACATATCGACACACAGCCTCATACACGTTTACAAAAACATGCAGTACAACCCACACATCAATTCTTCCCATCCCATTCTGTCCAGTCAATCCAGTACATTACCACAATCCATATAAGAGCTCCTCATGGGCTGCACTCTGACGGCTCTTTGCTGTGTTCGCTGTTTGTCAGTTTTTATGATTCAGGCCCAGTTTGAAACTGCTTTGAAAAACACAGCATGAGGTTGAGCTAAAAGCCGCCCTGTAGCTTTAAGAGAGAAGGCCTCTCAGTCCCAGGCTACACTCTCTACACTCCGCTGTCAATGGGCCACTTTACTACACGCCAATGCAAATCAATAGCCGTACATTACTATAGAAACCACATGGATCAGCACTCCACTAATGGCTTTTGTATACAGTGCTCCCGTGTTGTCGCACATTTCGCTAGTGCAGTATTGTACATGTGTGTGTGGATTTTGTGGTGTTGTGTAGGTTTGAATGGATTTCCATTAACATTGAAAACACTCTTCTAAAAAAACGAGGAATCTGAACTGTATTTGGGAGCAGAGAGTGAATAGTCTGTGTCCACTGATTGAGGAACGATGAAGGATTTTGCAGTGAATCAGAATTGTTTGAATGCAGTCTAGGAAAATGTATCAAAGAAAAAACTAAAATGGCACTCGGTCTTATGGCCACAACCTCAATGGTTTACTGGGCTCTACCCAGTGACAGCAACACATAAGGAGGACGACACGCCGGAGTTGCTGTTAAAGCAATATGTTTTATTGACAAAAATTAAATGAGTGTGTGGAGGCCTTTCCAACAAGAACAAAACATGACAACATCTGGACCAACCACACACCCACAAACTTCCCCTTGACTACCAGTGTGAAGTAAGTGAATAAGAAATAAGAAGGAAAACAGGACTACCAGACCCCCAACTCAAACACAAACAAACAAATGGAAACAATTAAAACTGTGCCACGGTTGATGGAGCTTCTACTCCAGCCTCCCTTTGAATCACCCTCTACGTAATCACGTCATCATGTACATGATACACTGAGAATGAGAAAAGGTGGAGAAAAAGCGCATACTCACACTCGACAGAGCGCATATCTCCACCGAGACCCAACAAGTCCCCTCTATGGCAGAGGTGTTAACCTGCGTCACGAGGAGCAGCTTGTCCTCCACAGACCGGGAGACATTTAGAGAGACACACTGTTACACACACTCGCAACATCCTCGTGCCCTTAACCCCCGTACCCTTACACACGCAAAAATCGAATTGCACAACCTCAACTTTGCCAAGTCCTGTCGTATAATCAATGCAGTGCCTCTGAGTAGCATGTGGTCACGCTGACCCCCCAGCTAGCTTATTTGTGCAGCAAGCAAAACACAGTAAAAATACAAATATAACTGTGGTTAGATGACAGGAAATGACTTTTCCTCCTTGTGATGTTATCGAGAGACCGTTGACAGTTGTGAAGGAAGCCTATAAGAAACCCCAGTTTGTTTATTGTGTTGTTCACGCATGTGGGCTGTGAATAAGTTCCAGTTGTATTTTGTGCTCTTAAAGTGTTCACTGTCCAATCACAGTGCAGTCGCCGCCAGGTTCCAGGGGGAAGTCACCAAGCGGTGCGACAAGCAGGAATTCAAACAAGGTGAGACACACACACACACACACACACACACACACACACACACACACACACACACCCTGGTACTCCATCCGTATTGCATGTTCCCTGATGTTTGAGACAGAACGTGACTACAGTATATCTCATGCCTCCTGCTGAGGAAACCACCCTAACCACTGATAAATTAGAACAAGGAAAACTGGAACCAAAGACAGAAATGAAGAATAGAAAGAAAAAGATTTGATTAAACCATGGGCTCATATAGCCTCCATCAGTCTTCTGTTACAGCCCATAGCTCAGCTCGCACATTCTTCATGCTGCTGTTCCTTCACTGCATAATTAACTGCAGCAGTTCTCTCAGAAATGGGTGGAATTATCCACATCACAATAAAGCAGAGGGACAGAGACTGTTGTGCCTCCGATTCTGTAGGAGAAGTTTCCTTCTGCACATAATTGCAGTGAATTATATTGCTGTGACTGTCTGGACATTAAATATTAATTGTCTCAGACTGCCGCCCTTATGTTGCTGATCCCCACTAAATGGGACACTTTACACAGACGCCATTTGTCACACTTATTTGCTGTCATCTCATATTTGTTCCCCTGCTAAACGTTGCTCCCTTATATCTGCATCTTTGTTTAGCACTCCAATATCAACAAAGTGACATTTTGAGTGTGAAGGCAGAAGTAATTCTTATTTATTAATCCCTCTGAATCATGTTTTCTGTTTTCCTTCGACTCTTATTTATCCAGTAAAGGTTGACTGAGCACATGTCTGCTCTACGGCAGCACAAGGCGACACAGGGCCGACTCAAGCCTTTCCATCGGCCTTTGTAGAATCTGAACTGGGAGCCCAGTCACCACTTGGGTGCCACCACCATTGTTAATGCTTGATTATTTGCACACCTAGTGTAAATCTAATACGCTGCGTTGCTAGAATACGCAATGTTTTTGTTTGATAACAATTGACTTTGAATATAAAAATATCCCTTTCCGATCTTTATGGCCCCCCAGTGGACACAGGGTTTCTGAGAAGGCACTTAGTCCACTTATGCCTTGAAGTAGCTCCTCACATCCACACTGCTCTATTGTTGGTGGAGACAAGCTCTACTGGAGCACTGCCTGGCTCAAAAACACTACAGTAGTGTATAAGAAGCAAGAGAAAATCTTATTCAGATTTTTCCAGCATGTTCAAGGTGCAGACTGCAAGAGTGTCTCTTCCAGAGCCCACAAATAGATTTTGTGGGGTCAGAAAGGTCCTTGAAAGACCTGCTCAGCAGATACTGGACACAATTTATAGTTAATGACTCTCTTAATGATTTGGCAAAAAACAGGATAAAGACATTTGGGTCCAGACTTAATGACCTTAATTACCATTTTGATGTATTACCTCTGTCTTTGTACTGTTAATTCCTGTCATCCTCTTCAGTCAGCTGCATTATAGAAAGTGACTTTTCTGTCCTTGTCTTTGGGAGCTCAGGGAAAGTTTGGTCTTTATTCTTATTTGCATAGGGACTCAAATTTAACACAAAGGTAATTTAAGACATTTGAGAAACGTGATTGAAGCTGAATGGAACTACTTGTGACACAATCATTATTCCGAATATTTGCTCCTCTAGAGCACTGCACTGCGAATTCTGTGATTGCTGAAAACCATAGACTGTATATAAAGATGGACGACGCGTCTCCATTCTTCCAACTCTTCAGAAATAAAGCTAAAATATCCTGGATACGAACGCTGCCATCTTGCATGTTTGGAGCCAGAGTCTGCACAGTAGCAAGGGTCCAATTGTGAGTCAGTCACAGCCGTCAATCATGATGTTCAATCTCGTTGTAATGAATCTATTAAATAAAATTCCATTTAACGTACATTAGGGTGATAAGAACTAACTAAAATCCCCCTATCCACTAACGAGGAGTAAGCTGGGTTTATGATGTATACTGCAGCCAGCCACCAGGGGGCAATCGAGACACTTTGGCTTCACTTTGTGGGAACTGTCATGTCGTCTGTACTCTATGGTTGAAATGTGTTCTGGACAGACTTCATCCAAGGCTTTTGATTTTCTCCTATTTCCAGTTTTTGTGTCTTGTAGCACTCACCTGAATTTATGTGTCCGTAAAAAGTCAGTACAGTTTTCGATCGACCCTTCAACAGTGTGATTCTACAACTCCTTTCCATTTCGATAACCATGGAAATTGTTAATTCTTAATACAGCTGTAAAGTCAGAGCAGAGGGGTTGGCACTTGGCAGCAGCAGCATTTCTATTGTGTTCAGTTTTATGTCTGAATGAACAAAGTGATAAAGACTGGTGGAGTAAAACACAGTGGTATAGAGTGTATAGTAATTTTTATCAGTGGAGACACTTCTTTCAGAAAACCTGTCCAACAAAACTGTAGAGGCTGACTTAAAGTCTGCTGTCAGTTATTTCAAATAGGTTTTCTTTAACTGCTTCCCTAGAAATCCTTCAATTATAAGCAGTAAACCATGCAAAGTGATAAAAGTTAATAGGCTGAGGCAGATGTGACTCATCCTGATGTGGTAAAAACCTTGATGATGCACTTTTCTCCCTATAGCACCACCAGTGCAGGTAATATGTGAGAGCCTGGATCTGTTTAAGATTCTATGAATACTTCCATTTTCTTTATCTCTAAAGAAAATGCTTAATTATCTATCTTCTAATTCCACAAATGTCTGTCTGTCATTCAGACATTCACTGAACTCCAGAGATTCTCCACACTTTCTCCAGAGGAGGTCCATATTTGAAAACAAATGTTGAGCCTCCGGATTATCTGCGGACTTTCTCCACCTGTCTGCCGAGTATACAGTCCGCAGAAAGGCAGGAGAATCTGAAGTGAGAACAGGGAGATCCCCTGCTGTGTCCTCATACATGTAGAAGACACTGACAAAGATGTCTAGAGAGATTGCGGCGATAAGAGCCGACACCGGTGTCTGTGTATAAATCAGAAAACCACGCGATCTCCGCAGCAGAATTAATACATTACTTCCTGCCTCTGCCTGCTGCATGTGGCTGCTCCACCTCTCAACTGAACAATGTGGAGGATTTGTTTCTGCTGTGAACGCGTCTGTGCAGAGAACCTCCCGCTGCGTTGTGAATGTGTGAAAGGCAAACTGCGGATAAAGTCTGGACCCAATTCTCCGCACTTTGTCCGCAGGTCATGCCTGCAAATGGCTTAAGTGGAAGTAATTTCTTGTGAACTGTTCATCCTCTTTCATCACAACGTTCAACATTAATGAAGATTGAATAAAGCAGTCAGTGGGGAGTGCATTTCTTCTACTACGCCCTCTACTAAACTACAGCAGTGGTGAATAACTGGGTCAAACAGTAGGTCAAATTTGCCTTCAGATCATTTTAATAATTTACTTCTTTGTTTTTTATACAAATCGGTCCGACACTGACACAAACAGACTGACCACGCGACAGATGCTGATCTTCGTTATGGCAACAACATTCACAATCAAATCCTGTTTGGCAATTTCTCTTTCGAAGTGAAAAGCACAACATTTGTTTTGTTGCTTCAGTGCAATTATTTAGAAAAGCTGTGAACTTGGGTCTGGAGATTGTGTCGTTTGCTTAACAGACCTCTGGAATAGCCTACTTGCAATGTATGAAAAAATAACAGCAGTTCAGTTAATCATTATATATAAACCACACACGTGAACAGTAATGAAGTAAATTCTGTTTCCTTTTATGAAAAACATTGACAGTAAAATCGTAGAATAGAACGGGCACTGCACTATTTATAATAACTCATACAACATATAGCTGTTGTCTGTCTACCTGTAGGTGTGAGATGCTGCCAGGAAAGACAGTGTGTTGGAATCTCCTTGTTCAGCTCCCTGATGGAGCGAGTCAGGAACAGCCTCCTCACTGTGCTCCTCATGCACCCGGTAGAGGAGCCCTTCAGGTAGATTCTGACATTGCTTCTTGCATCACACTGTGCCCTATATCAGCTAGTGCATGATATTTTCCTGGCTCCCCTTCTTTTCTCCTCTCCCCCCCTTATCTCCTCCGCTCTTTGACAATCGTGTTCTCTCTTGTTTCACACTGTTCTGACCCCCCGTCCTCGATAAGTACATTAACACAGATGAATAGCCCTGCTTGTACAACCATAATCAGAGCAGAAAATTTCATCTGCTAATGTGTTTGGCTAGGTACTCACAGTGCTCGTACACCAACTTCCCAGCCGTCCACACACAGGTTTATGAAAAAGAGCACGGTATGAATCACATTGCAGTGCCTGCAGGCTGAAGAGCCTCAGCACTTAATTGCACTCCAGCTTCTCTCTAGCAGCTATGTGTGAATCGGTGGGTATGCAGGTTTATATATAAATCTGATATGTTGCAGGGCACTTTTATAATGTAAGAAAAATCTTCTAACATGTAAACAACTCTGCTGCCGCATAGTTCACAGCATAAGGTTCTGGGAAATAAAAACATCTTTCAGCAGTTGTTTTGCTCTGTTAGTTTGCCTGTAGGTGGAACGACCTCAGGTCACAAAGCTATCCTGAGGTGGATTTAGTCGATAGATGTTAAAAGTTACATTTCTGATCCATTCTCTGATATTTTTGCTCTTTACATGTTCAAATTATCAAGTTTACCCTCGTATTTTCATATTATGTTAAAAGGTGATCTATACATACCGTGTACATTTTTTTGTGTAGGAAATTTGATAAGGTGACAACAAAATCAGGAATTTAAAGAAACATTGGCCTCTGTTTGTGTCCATGCATTCGACTCACTGGTCAATTTGTCAGGAATGAAGAATCCCTTTTTTTTTTAATCTAGATGAACATTGTAAATTGGGGGTAGGATAAGCTGCACTACTTTATTTACAAAGAAGTTCAATGAGGAGGAACAAATGAGAATGAATGACTAAGAATGAATGTAGGTTTACAGTGAAGAAGAGGAAGAGACTTTGCTGCTCAGACCTCAGCAGGAAATAGAACACCATGGAAACTGTCCTATGAGTTAGATGCTTTGGATTTGAAGGAGATTCTCCCCGGAGTGTAGACACTGGTGGTGGTGATGAGGACTAGAGCACGAAGTTGGGACGTCTCACAAGGCTTCTTATTGGACGGCTTGAAGGGAAGATGACAGTTCACATCAGGTACCCTGGTGCTTCAAATTTCTGCTACGTTTCAACTTCCATCCAACTTTTTGTTGATTTTTTGCAGCCTTTCTTTATTTGGAGCAAAGTTCCCTCATGTTTGTGATTTTTCTCTTGTTTGCACTTTGTTCATTGGGACCACCTTAATGACAAAGAGATGAAATTGCAATAAAGCAGTGCTCCCACATCCTTCAAATACACGAAATGATTCCCCACAGTACCTCTCAGCGGCTCCTCCTTATTGCACTGAGGACAGAGGGTCATGCCCCCCCTCGAGTCAGTCCATTAATGGCTGATTGACGCTTGGTGTCGAGCAAATGAGGTCTGGTAAGCTAGGTGATGCTCTAACAAAGACCTGAGGCTCGCTCTAATTGTAAATGACAGGGTGGATACTGTGGTGGTGAGCTGTCTGCACACACACACACATTTTTCTTCATTCTCCGCTCACACACACATTGCACACACACACACACACACTCACAAAACACCTCTTTCCCTGTGTGTATTCCTGATTCGCTCACTCGCACACACACTCACGGCCTGGTTGTAATTAGTGGCACAGGGGTAGTGGTCACACATAATGCCACTAATTGGGCTGGCAGGCACCATTACCCAGAGCTAATCACCATTCTCTGGGTGACAAGGCGTCCTGACCCTCTGACCACGAGTTGCGAGGCAGACCAGTATCACTGCTCGAGCTCAGGGAGCCTCGCTGCCGCACCAATTAACCAACTAAACCCACCAGACTCACCCTGTGTGTATCAGGCAGACTTTGCAATACCCAATTTCCTGGCAGTGCTTTGAGGGTGGGGGTGGGGGTGTATAAGGCTAACCGGTGTTCGGCTGAAAGTCGAAAGTACGACCTTCCCTCATCCCTACCTGTTACCCCTTGACAATCTGTGTTCACATGGCTATGATGGGAATTATTCTATCTTCAAAAAAAAATCACATTTAAATAAAAAATCCCCTGATGTTTGTCTGCCACTGCCTGTGGGATCTGCCTCATTGAGTCACTGGATGGATCTGAGAGCGGCTCAGAGATGCCCGGCTGACATCCGGAGGTTTTGTCGCTATTGAACATAAGTCCAGCAGCATTTGAATGAGAGAGAGAGAGAGAGAGACAGAGAGAGACAGAGAGAGAGAGAGAGAGGGAGGAGAGGCTTCCTGTCTGGAATGAAGGCAGTTACCTGAACATGGCTGAAGAGGAGCAGGGAGCTTTTTCCAGCTTTCCACACCAGGAGGCTTTCATTTTCGTGCCCATTAAACATGACCTGACTTTAATTACATTTGCAAGGCTTTCAAGAAGACCTCATTTAAAATGAGGGTTTTGTAGCCCTTTTTCACGATGCTTGATTTTGAGCTTTGGCTGTTTTGTAACGTAAGAGAGCAATAGCTTTAATACGCTCTTTGCAAAAGGTAAAACTGTACAAATCTGGATGGAGCTGTATTGTTTTCATTATAGTGTATTGCTGTCGGCCATATGATTAACTGATTTACCGTAGGGAACAGGTTTCCTTGCTTCAGTTTATCAGTTTATCTTTGAAGGTTTTTCTTTATACACCTGAAGATCCTTGTCCCTGGTGCTGAAAAGGATAATTAATTGATATTAAAGCAAACAGGCTGATTTAACTTTCTGTCATTTATCTAAACCTCTATTGTATAATTTAAGATGCTCTTAAACAATGATATTTTCTAAATGTGCATTCAACCGTACACAGATGATTGGAAACACCATGCAGATGTCAGAATGATCAGTCTTTCCAGTGCCCGGGCCTTTTTATAGCTTTCTGTCATCCCCCATGTTTTGTTCAGTGTGGTACTTTGGGTGTTAAACACTGTTCGTCAAACTGAGACAGAATAGACAACAGAACACAGCTTACCTCGTCAATTCTCATGTAGCTGTTATTGATCATCTATATGTATACAATGACGTTTTTTTTTAACAAACTGGAGGATTATTTCCCCCAAAAAATCTGTCCTTAGATTCCTCTCTATACTCAGTTTACAGTCGCCAGCTTTCTTACTTTTACTAATCATCCTTAATCAAGCAATCAATCATTCAAATTTAATTTGTCCAGCCCATATTCATAAATCACAATTTACCCTGATAGAGCTTAACAAGGTGAAACATCCTCTGCCCTTAACCCTGAACCAGAGTGAGGAAAAACTACCATAACAACCCTTTTAGCAGGGAAAAAACCCAGAAACCTCAGGGAGTCACATGTGAGGGATCCCTGTGTAACTGAGCATATCGATAGAATAACAATATTGACAACATTCATGAGAGAAGAGAGTGTAAGATACATGGAGAGGTCTATCAATGTTCAATACCCACTGTGTGTGTGTGTGTGTGTGTGTGTGTGTGTGTGTGTGTGTGTGTGTTGTCCATATCAGTGACGCGACATGGGAGAAGGTGGACGTCAGGAAGCAGATGGTCAAGTTCAACAAAACATGTGACTAGTACCTGTCCGTCATTGTTGTGCAGAGGAGCAGCAGAAGGTAAGTTTGTGTTGGACCTAATAATGCAACTAAAACATTTTGTTTCCTGCAACATGAGGCTGACATTTTGTATATACAAGTATAAACTCTTTGGAATTACCAGATTGATTCTGCATTTATTGGTAAATGGGATCTGATCTTTATATAAGTCACATTTATAGACAAATGCAATGTGCCTAAGTGCTTGGAACACAATTATGGTCTTTCATGTCTTTACATTAATTTTGCTGGTGGAAAAAGTATGAAAGCTTTTCGAGAATATATTAAAATAATAAATTAAATTGAAAAGAAAAAAAAAAATTCCACAATAGCATTAAAATTTTCCGCAAATGTTAATGTAATAGGAACAAAAGGGCAATTATCCAATTTGCATTTTCATTTTCACATACTTACATTGCAGTTTGTCAGTTGTTTAGTAAGTAGGATCTTTTCAGCATTTAGAAACTTATGTCTTACAAATACAATCATGAAAGTAAGAAATTTCCTACAGCACTTTAGACAAGTGAGTAGTGTAGCCACGAAAGCCCATTTAGAATATTTTAATCTGTAAATGTCATGCTTTCCATTTACAAGGAAAAATGCTCATAAATTAAAATGTGATTCAGCAAGTGTACTAACTGTATACCCTGTCATCATGTACTCACTTATTTTGTCCTTTCTCATTTGCGATTGAGTGTCTGAATAGAAAAAGGACATGACAAAGATTAAGTCCGCGGCTGTGTCCCCCAGCACTGGTGTCGACAGTGATTCAGGCTGTCAGGATCCTCCGGGGCAAAAAGCCCACCTGGGCAGAGGCCAAGAGCCAGCTGGGGGGGGAGACAGCGGCAGCTCAGGATGAAGGGATGAATAAGGGAAGGAAATTGAAAGGAGAGATGCAGGGAGACAGAGCCATTTGGGCTTGACAGAGAGGAGATTGGGAGTGTGGCAAAGAAACACAGAGAAAATGGGAGAACTAAAGTGCACTAAAATGAGTGGAGCCAAACCTGACAAGCAGAGATTGTGTACAGTCACACCATGCATGGAGGGGAGCGCAGAGGAGAGGAGGACCTGCTGGTGTTTTCTTTATCTTGGTACCTAAAGGAACATTTGTAGTATTTTCAACCTGCAGGTTCAGGTTTTACCTTTTTCCTTTGGCATCGAGGCTAAATTGTGGAATTGATACCAATACCTCTGTAGGATTATTAGCAAAGAATGGTGAGCTAAATTTAGGTTAAAATGTCTGATAACCTGAGTGCTAAGTATAAAAAAAAGCAATTTTCAATATATAAAAGAGGTTCAAGAGGTTGCAGGTTCAAATGTGAATTGCACTTTGAAATATTGTTGCCTTTGCACTGACTGCAAAATAAACAAATGATCAGCTTTTATTAGACTTTATAAAAGTACAAGTTTTCATTAGAATACAGATCAGTCCGTTTATCAAACACAACAAACTGGATGAAAAAGACTAGAAACGTATTTTTATGGGTTGTTCTGGGTTTATCAGCTTGCCTTCTATATTTTTCCCCCTGTCTTCATTCAAGAGTGTGGTCTTTCAGTTTGTCATGTTGGGATCGCTTTCACTCAAAACCCTGCGCTCACACTTAAATGTACCCTGCTTGTGTTTGGATTTCCTGCGCTCCAGCTCTTCTCCTCCCATTGCTTCTGGGAGCGCTTGAAACCTTTGCTCTCGGATTCATTTTGTGCAACAAGTCTGTCACGATTAACCAACCAAATGAATGCCAGGTGAAGTGATGACAAGTGAAATTGCCCCGCAGTCGTTTTAGTTACTTTTTGCCGTTGGTGCTGTTCCCATAAGAGACAGTGTGGTGTCTGTTTTGTTTTTGTAGTTTTCCCATACATAAAAAACTTGAGATCCCTGATTTTCCTGCTTCATGATGACTGGATTTGCTGGAATCCTGCTCCATGGAGAAGCTGGTGTTATAATAATGAACCTGGTTAAACTAACAGCCCGTACAGGACTCTCAAAGACACAAAGCTAACACAACCACAAAGAGGGGACGGCGATTCCACTCGTTAACACTTCGCCTGGCATTCTGTTGGTTGGTGAATTCGAGAGAGGACGTTTCATTGGCAGAGTGTGAGCGTGAGGAGAAGAGCTGAAGCTGCAGTGCAGGGAATACAAGCAGGTTATGTCCAAGTGTGAGCGCAGGGTTTTGAGTGAGAGTGTTACAAAATCTGAACGTGAAATCGACGAGTCCTGCTCTCAAACTGAAAGACCCAAAAAAAACATAGCCTTAAATCTATAACTTTCCCTGCACACACCTCCTGTACATCTGATATACATGTAATTGGTTTTATATTTGACATCTTCCCCTTGCTTGTGGATTAAAACCTTGACTATTTTTGTTTAGTGATTTATTTTTTATTAATTACTTTAATATTTTTGCTTTTCAAAGAGAACTGCAGCAGGTGAAAATTGACTGCGAAGAAGTCAAGAGATAAAGTCACACATTCATAATAACATCAGGTTATGGTTCCCTTTTTTAATTAGATGCTGCTTACAAAAGAAGATGTGATTTGTGGAAAATAATTTTCTCGAGTGCTCTAAAATATGATGAAGTTTGCCGGCGCGCAGGTGAAATGTGTCCCCTCTGACTCACTGAGCTAAATATTCATCTCGATGATCTCAGTACTGTAACCATCGAGCCGCTGGAGGAAAAAAAAAAACGAGATAAAAACCCATAAAACACAAAGCTGTGGGGGCATTTGGGGAGATCTCAAAGAAGGTTAGAAAACACGAAAACATTTATGTCCTTATGAGAACAACCATGACTAGGAAATGAATCAGGCTGATAGTCGTAAAAGAAAGTCACAGAGGAAAACACATTTCCACTGTTTCCTGGTCTGTGCGTCCTTGAGGGTGTTTGAAGATGAAAATGTCGCAGTGAACTTGGAGAAGGACAAAATGTTGATGATGATGATGATGAGACACACTTTTTGTGTTTTCGCAACCAGTGAGATTGTGGATTACGCAAAAACTACTTAACCGATTTAATTAAAACTTGGTGTAAGGATGAAGTATGGACCAAGGAATTATTCACTAACTTTTGGAGAGGCTTCCATTGAGGATCAAGGAGTTTTTTCACTTTCATAAAATTCCAAAATGGGGCGTTTGTTGAGATTTATGTGAATTTTTCAAGAAATAATGAACAAATGGGGAATATTTAGTGGAGGACTCATGTCTGAGTGTTTACAATTTGGTGCAGCTTGATTGAATTTCAGGAAACTGTGGGGCCTTGGCGGAGGAATGTGCCATTTTAGATTTTTAGACAGATTTCCTGTCCACACCTAAAGCAGTGAGGGACTAGAACTGTCGACACTTGCTCGTGGTGGTGTTCTCCGCTGAGTCAGCGCTCAGTACATTCACACTTGAGTTGTTATAAAGGGTTTATTGGTTTGGATTAGCTGTAGTCCAGTGAGCACACTGAGGCAAAGACACTTTGAAATTAGGCAAACAGAACTTTCACTGTTGCACTCTGGGTAACACTGGCCCTCTTGCATTTCTGCTCGACAGTGTGACTTAGCTCACGTCAAACAGACTTCATAGAGGCAAACACAGGGAGAACATCACAATCCCAGGTGTCACTCAGCTAAATATGTTCTAATATTATGTTCTAATATTATGCTGTCACTCGATACTATATCGAGTGACAGCAAGTGAGGAAGCAAATAACAGATTATCATCCTTTTGCATGAGGACAATTTTAATTTAAACATCTCAGGTAAAAGCTTTGTCTGTCTGAGATGAATATACTGTAAAATACTTTCCTGTTTTGAATGCCTGGTCCTGTATTTGAGGCTATGCGTCTCCTGAGAGTTGCCATAAAACAGAAAAGTTGTTATTAACAAAGTCCCGTTTTACAAACTCATATACGTGAGAAAACTAAAAAGAAGCTGTTGCTGATGCACCTCGTCTTGTCCAGTTTATTATTTTCTTATTGAACGTACAGTTTGATGGTTGCAATAGTATAGGTTTGCTTTCTCTCTGCGGGGTGTCTACTTGTGGATGAGTCATTCTTCATTTGCCTTTCTGTTTCATGTACTCTGTGCATTATGCTTCATGCACTAACATCAGGTTGTGTAGTCTTCTCCTCTATCAAGAGGTAGATCATCAAAGCTGAGCACTGGAGTGCATCAAGGATACAAAGATCAAGTGTACGTTCAACCTCATTAGACCAGTTCTGTCTTTACTGTTGCATATTGCAGTTCATGATATCTACAAGACCATTCTGAACTTAATTGAATGCAGCATAAATTAAGGAAAATTAAATATATATGAACTTGAATTCAAGTAAGGGTTAAATTGTAGATACCTGAAACTGGAATTAATAACTGTAACACATTTTGAAAGAGCATTGTACAAGAAGATGAAGTTGCTTTTCCAACAAACTGCTGGAAAGAATCAAATGTAGCTTTTTATTCGATTAATAATTGATTAATAGAAAAAAAAAAGATAAATAATTATCAAAATAATTGTTAGTTCCAACCCTAGTAGATATTAGTGGCTAAAAAGTGTCAGTGTGTCGCTGGTTTGCTGAAATACAGACATGTTATTAGTTTCATCTCAGGCGGATTTTGCAATTTGGTGATGTCTTACATCTTGCACTCTTTTGTCGACAGTTTGTCACAACTCTGCCCCCTGTAGGGCGATTCTGTTGCTATGTTTTTTTTATTGCCTGTTTCCATTTAACCCCGATTTTTTGGGAGTTTTCGCTGTCCTTTGAGTAAGGGTGGAAACTATTGGAGCTTCAGTGCACCCTGCCTCCATTTACACCCGAGGCAATCACACATGTTGCCTGTGCCGCCGGTCACCTCCCATGTTCTCTCACCAAACTTTCCACTACATCTCTTTAAAGCAATTTAGTCCCAAACATCAACAGGTTGGGGAAAGTAATCAGAGTATTGAAAACATGTCGCCTCTTCACGAGAACATGAGCCCGTGCTCAGGCTTTTATTCCATAATGGAGACCAGATTGTCTTGAACTGCCAGTGGAGTGCATTATGGTCATCTTTGAAAAAGGCTCTTGAAATTTGAAGGGATTTACTTTGAGTAGATATCAGATAAGACATCAGTGGAAGACAGCTAGGCAAAGCTACAAAGAAAGTTTACAGCAGCTAATATATCTTTCCTGTTTCCCAAAGCCACTGCGACTTCTGTTTTCGTTTGCTTTTTGAACTCTTTCTGAACTTAACTATTTTCGTGTGTGTATATATGGTCTGTGTGGCATTCTGTGTCCTCTCCTCTAATCTGTAGCTGCGTTTACTTTATATCACATTATAGTAATAGTCAAGCAAAGAGCTCAAACAAAGTTAAATTGCATCGTCCAAAAAATGTGATCGTTCTTACAAGATTACCCACCATATGCAAAGGAATGAATAATTTCCGAATATTTCATATTATGGCAGATTTTTTTCTTATTTGATGTCTCCTCAACTGATAAGATTGTCGACACGAAAGCAGGAAACCAATGTGCCATGTGTTCATCAGCGTCTATGTTAGTATGTTTGTCACATTGCTGAATATTTGGCTTTATGTGTGACAGCTTCTCTTCAGATTACTGTCAGTGGAGCAGATAGACAGACCAGCATAAGGAACCAGTTGTGATTCAGACGCAAAGGAAAGGGTCGGCACGCCACTGAAGTGCAGATTGATTTGCAGGTCTATTAACTCTAAACCAAAAGGCTGGGTAGTCCGCGTCCTCCAAAGTATGCAGCCCCTCAATTCAAACAGAATGTGTAAGTAAATTGATACAAACAATTTTAAGAAATCAATTATTTTATTTAGTGAACATTTGCACCATTTTAAGGTAAAATACATTCAGATTAATCTCTTTAGGAAACAAAAATTGTAGCCACAGAGTGTCCTTGTGTATTCCTGTAAGTCCTGAATATGTCATCAGAGAGAGATGGTGAGAAAGATTGATGTACTATCAAACAGGGAGAGTGAGGGGGTTGGCTGAAGGAGAATGAGTGAGTAAGTCACCTCACAATTTGTCCACCCCCGATCTTTAGGTCTCAATCGTTCCCATCCTCCTCCGTCTTTTCAAAATGTCCCTCGTCTCCACGGGACCTCTCCTCTGTCGCCTTTCTTTTTCTCCGGCCAATTTCTTCCCAGTGTGTGCCATTCACACACTTTCTTCCTCTTTGGTCTCTGTGACCTTTCATGCTCTCTCTCTCTCTCTCTCTCCTTCTGTCCCTCTGTCCTTTGCTCTGCTTCGTTGCCCCCACTTCACTCAGCCGCCAGTTCACAATGTGGCCGCAGCGTGACATTTAGGGACAATTGCGTCGTGGCAGTTATAGATTGCAACTGCAGTGTTTCAGAGTGACATATTTGTCTAATGGCCTGGTCGCCTGTTCCTTCTGACTCGCCAATAATCAGTGACCCTCTCTGTTTCTTTGTCCACCCGTCCACCCATCCACAGGAGTAGTAGTAGAGCTGTACAACTTTCAGAAAATACAACAAAAAGCCATTTAAAAAGCATGTTTGTTTGCTTTTAGATAATCAATACCAAGGCTCTGTGTAAGTTGTATGTTATCTGTCCAAAAGAAATCTTCCCATTGTGAATTATCCCTCATTACAGCTCTTTCTTTGAATCCAGTAATCCAGATTTTTCTGTTTTGGAATTAAATGAATTAGCAGTAAATCATATCTCTTAACCAGTGTTTGTGCATTTAAAAGATTTTTTACATTCCGACCTGCAGTTTAAAATGTAAAAATTTACATTTCTAGTTAATCAAGATGAAAGAGGTTTCGAGCAACTGGTAAACAACTAAAACACCGTGGTGGACACCAAGCAGCTACTAGAGAGGTCAGGTGTAAGGAATGAGGGACTGAGGGAGGAGGACAAGGAAGGGATCCGACCATAATCTATACTGTTTATCCTTTCAGGGTGATGGGGAGGCTGGAGCCAATCACATCTGATATTGCGGGGCCAACATAGAGAAAAACAATCATTCATACCCCCGTTCACATCTATGAGTCCAAGTTAGAGTAATCAATTAATTTATCGTGGTTGTCTTTGGACTGTGGTAGGAGCATCCATCCATCCATCCATCCATTTATTCATCCATTCATCTATTTGAGGGTTCCTACAATCAATTTAGCGTCTCCATTTAACCTGTCCCCAACCTGCAAGTCTTAGAACTGCAGGAAGAAGCTGCAGTACCTGGAAAAACCCACGTAGACACCGGCAGAAGATACAACTGCACACAGACACAAGAACATTATGGCTGTGAGGCTACAGTGCCAACCACTGCGTCACCATGCCACCACAAGGAAGGGATGTGGAAGGGTACTAAGCAGATTGAAAAGAGTTGCTTGGAGAATGAGAGGAGGTCAGGGGTAGAAGAAGCAGAAGCTGAGTTTGTTGACATGCTCGGCAATCAAGTGCTACCATCGTCTGTGACGTTAGATTTAATGCTACAATGATTATGTGATAATTAGATGCCTAAAATGATATATAATTGGTCTTTCTTTCTAAAAGCTGCACTAATCAGTGTTTCTTCTTTTTTCAGTGGAGCCGATGTGGAACCTACAGAGAAATATCAACCAGCTCTGCAGCTTCCCGCAAAGATGGATTGACAGCGATGCTGAAGATTTTATGTAATATGGGGAGTACAGAGAAAGAAGACAAATAATAAGTGGTTGGCAGACAGCGAGGAATCTAAGGAGCCATCGCAGGGGGATGTGGCGGGAAGGAAGAGCGATGAGAGGGAGGGAAATGTGGGGAAATGGGGACTGATTAAAGATGAGAGGGAGTGCTGAGGTCAGTGTAAAAAATATTTAAAGATGGAGACATAGAGGAAGGAGAGAGCAGAGGGAGGATTAGTAAACATTTGATCATAAATTTAGACAGAATAAATGTACAAGTGAAGACTTTGCAGGATACTTTATTCCAGAGTACATTGTTCTCTTTTTTATAGACTGTTCAACATAAAAAACAAGCCAAGAATACGGAGCAAAGAGTGAGAAGAGGATGGCTATTTAACACAACTGGGTATTGTAGAAGTGCACCGTGGAGGTGGAGAGTAGACTGGAGGAGAGACTAATTCCACTGCACCAATGCTGATGGATGGACTAAAGGAACCTTATTTTACCTTATAAATTTTTGATTCCTAGATCCTCCAAACTATTAACTGCTTCCCCTTTGTTCCTCTACTCTTCCTCTCTTCCTCTCCCCTCACTCAACCACTTCTAAGCTCTCTGCTGGGATCAAACTTTTAGAACAGCTCTGACTTTGTTCTTAGTCAGCGTGTTCTCAAAATTGCAGCTAAAGCTTTGACACGTTCGGTGTGAAACCTACGTGCACACGATGAAACCCTGGACAGTACGAATAAACTACACTCCATTTACACTGAGTGCATGCACGCCTTGTGTTTGTTCTGTACAATCTGCACGCGATGGCAGTTACAGATTCAAACTGTTTTGTGACATAGTTCCTGGGTTGGATTTGATCTGTATGAGTCATTTTAGCTGGTTTAGTTTGGTCAATTTAAATTTGCTCAGTTTCATGTACATAGACTATATTATTCTGTATATAAGGATGGATGAAGTGTCTCATCTTCCTCTTTCATACACAAATTATGCCGAAATATTGCGTATATAATGTCAGCCATCTTGCGCCGATGATGTCATTTGGAGCCAGAGTCTGCACAGTAGCGATCGGGTGGTGGAGTCGAGTCTTTCGCAGGTTCACTTGCCACGTGGTGTGTTTTGAGTTCCACAAGCTGCTGTTCAGTCAACATGGACGAGTCCATGAAACACAGAACGCCCATGAACACCGTGTTCACATCCTATTTGATTTGATTATTTTTCAAACATACGGAAGACCCTTAATGTCCCGAAACACCTTCCGCTGTAAATTCTGTGTGGAGGTTGAGTCTCTCCCCTCGAACACAGCCCCTGTGGTGCAGCAATTAACAGGGACAACATTATAGAGCTGGAGAAGCTGCCCAAGCTTCCATCCGCCTCTTCCAGACAGCACCTCTGAGACAGGAACCTTTGCTTTGCCACCAGGAGTGTGTGCGTTACTGGAGGTTTTTCATTGATTTACTGCTGCAGTGAGAATATTCCTCCCACTAGTGACAATAAAGTTAAAGTGAAGTCAAGTGTGAGCGCTGGTGCATGAGAGTTTGAGAGAAGCAGCTTGCATCTGCCTGCGTTTTCATCAGGTTCCTCCTGCTGTGTACCGAAACGTTTCAAGGTTCTGCTTAAGTATGGCTGTGACAGCCGAGAACAACTGTGTGCTTTCTGTGTTATTCTGTGTGTTTATATTACACCCGGGCGATGATGAATACGTGTCTTCTCCCCCTCCTTTTTTTTAATTCTTCTGACAACTGAGGATCTATTCATGGTTGACTCACTCAAAAGAGTAGAGAGCAAGAGAGTGTGTGGGTTTTTTGGATATCTGTCACTCACTTCTGTTGCTTTATTCCATGGGTGGGAATTAGATTTGACAAAGTTGAGCTCAATATTAATGTGATCACAGGAGGATTTTGCTGCTGCCGAGATTTCTTCTCCCCTCAGCTCAGGGTAGAGTCTAGTGTTGATCTGGCTCGGCTACAAAGGCCATGATTCATGAGTCGTGTTAACTCGATGAAAGTTTCACACGATTAATGAAAACATACATTAAACATTCCTCTTTCTCCTTACACTTCCACAGCAATGTTCTTCCTCTCGAGCCGCTTTCGAATGTAAACTCCGGGGGATGTCCAATGGATTGGGTCCAAACTTTCTCCGCTCAGATGTGTTGACAGCAACACAGAAATCTCTGGAGTCTTCAGGTGAGGTGTGGCGCAGGAAGCAACGAATACATTCCGCTGTGGAAATCACCTGTTTTTGTTTACAGTACAACAGTACTGGCGTCGGCCCTTATCACTTAAAGCTCCCTTGACATCTTTGTTTGCGTCTTCTATGTGTATGGCTCCTCTTTTTCATCCTGAGATATGTATATTCTTTTAGTGTCTGTTCTTTGTTAGAAGCGTCATCAACAAGGAGGCTCTCACTCGACCTACAGAGATTCTCTACAGTTCAGTACATGTCTGAAAGCAGCTATAGTTTCTTCTCAGCAATATCTCACCTGCCCTCTCCTGCCTTGCATCACCCCATCCATCCATTTCTCCCCTGAATTCCCTGCCCTCACCCTTCCTCCCCTGTTTTTTCCTCTTTCTAGGTAATTTGAAGAAGAGCTGTAATGAGCTGCAGAGGCTGTTGATGGTGTGCCCGGCGTCAGAGCCGCCGCCGCCGCATCTCCTTCTGCCTCACCTCCTTCACTGTTAACAAACTCAGCACTTGCTTTGTGGATACCGCCCGCTCTCTGCCGCTCTACAAGCTGTGAGTGTCAGCTATTATTCCATCAGTCCCTGTTGTTGTTCTTCTCCATGTGGCCATCTCTCTCTCTCTCTCTCTCTCTCTCTCTCTTTCTCTGTGTCTGGATCTCTGACTGAGCCCTACACACACACACACACACACACACACACACACACACACACACACACACACACACACCATAAGCCCCTATTTGATTGACTCTAATGGCTAAAATGGCCACCAGACTGAGACTTAGGCGATGTCACAATGCGCAAGCAATACTCAGCCGTTGAGTTAAAGTGGAGACCTGCTTCAACTTTAAACAAATGTTTCCCACTTCTAATTTGGGCAGTTCTATTTGCTTATAGCCCACTTGAAAACAGATTCTCTCAAAATCCCAACACAGAGTTACTGTTAGGTGTCGAGTGAGTTACACGGTGTTGGCTCATCCGTTTTCACTTTCTTTCTCCTTCTTTGCTGACTCTTCCCTCTGTCCTGTCCCCACAATGTGGAGGAATTCACCAGCAGGACTCCTCTGATCTATGTGCTCTCTCCTGGGGGCTGCACCGGGGCCCTGCTGCATCTGGAAGAGGCCTCTGGCATGAGGAAGCACTTCCATCCTCTCTCTCTCTCTCTCTCTCTCTCTCTCTCTCTCTCTCTCTCTCTCTCTCTCTCTCTCTCTCTCTCTCTGGACAAGGGACAGGCCCCCATCGCCAAGAGCATGATCGAAGAGGGCGTCAGAAACGGCACAACAACAATTGCTTTATCTTTTCTCCTTCCCACTCGTCTCTCTCCGTTTGTTCTGCCTCTTAGTCATGCTTTCTTTTTATTTTCCGACAAGTGTTTCTTTCAGGATCAAGTGTCATTTGCTGTTGACAAAGTGCACAAAATACTTGATGGATATTGGATTGATTTGGTTTATTCAGATGAATCTTTCCATCCCCGTATCGACCCACTGTTCTCCAGCTCTCTCATGCTCATCAGCATGATTTGCAGCTGTTTCTTCTGCCAGTGGAGGCCTCACTGTCACTTTTTATGGTTTGTTGCCTCTCAGACACGCCTCTCTGTAGCTAGGGAAATGTCACTGTTATACATCAAGCAATTTGTTTGCCTGGGAAATTTGATTTTTATTGTCTTTTCTTTGATTCATTTTCAACCTTCCACGTGCCACTTCTATGCCTTAGATGCATAACAGTTACCCATAATGCCTTAGGTACCTGTGGCATATAACCAAGTGCTAATTTGTGCCATATACATATCATATAATTACTCTACAGCAAATATGCCCTTCTCTATTTATACTGATAAATTGAAATGTGCTATGCACAAAGTCAGCATACAAATGTTAGTTGGGGTTTGGTCATCCCACTAAAACCTAAAGCTTGCATCCTCCTGCGTGCGTGCAGCGCTGCTCTTCTAAAGAGTCGGGGTCGAACTTCAAACGTACAAGAGATATTCACCATCTTGTCCTATATTCTAAAATTTGAAACACTTCCTAAACCTCTTGCACTCTTGCAAGGTTTTTTGTTGTTATTGCAAGATGTGCGGCTTCATCCCATAAAGTCCTGGGATTTAGTTGAGTATATAGGCCTTCTTCTATTTGAGGAAATACAGTTGTCATACCAGAAACCTCCAGAAGCAGCTCAGCAGCAGACATGCTCAGCAGATCAGTGACGCAGCCGTCTACGCTACATGCTCATATCTCTGACTCCTTCAGACTTTTTCATCCCTGTCTATGGGGCCAGTTTCTCATTGTCAAACTGATCAAACTTGTCCTGGCGTGTGCAGTAACCCTGCTTTGACCTCTACACTCTACAATATCCTGTGCATTACACACCTGATTGACTCATTAGGTCTCTCATTAGGTCTCTCATTAAGCTTAGATTAAGTCAAAACTAGAAGCTACTTAAAATAAGACACCACAAGGCAGAAAATACAATCAAGGCCCATAATAACAATCTACAACGTACACTTATGGACGACAATAACACTGCCCCCTGTCCTCATGATGTGAAAGCCAATATACATGAACATGGCCTCTTTATACCTTATTTTCATAGCATTCTACTGGAAATGAGCCTGTTTCTACAGATGGGCTGGAACATTGTCTCTGACTTTAACGATGCTGACCTTAAAGACAGGGACTCATCTGATACTAAAGGGGCCCAGTCTAACAGTGACAGCCATCAATCCAGTGAAGACTTTGATCATGATGTGATGGTGATTGAGTGCAGTTTATGCCTGGGTGTCAGTAATCTGCTCTAAACCACAGATATAGACTTTAAGTCAAGCAGAAAGGCCAGTTAATACCATGTCAGAGGAAAGGCCGATTAGACTGATGGATAATGACGATCTAGTTGAAGTGCAAGAGACGGAACAGTACTTACAGCCTTTGTTAAAATGTCTGTCTCCATTCTCTCTTTACAGTTTCTGTCAAGTCCTTACAGACTCGATTGCTCGCCTGTGACTCGCGTTTCAAAGCCAGCCCGTTAAAACCACCGTCTTCATGCACGAGAATCTGCTGAGTCTGTACCTGGATGAGTACGAGGAGATTCCCTGGGATGTGCTGAGGTATCTCATTGCTGGGGTCAACTATGGAGGTCATGCCACTGATGACTGGGAAGGACATCTTCTAACCACATGCATCAGTGACTACTTCTGTGATGCTGCCATCACCCAGTCCTTCTTCAAGTGAGACACAAACACAGACATACACACACACAGACACACACTGTTCTGCCACTGCCTTGGCACATTTCTTTATGTATGTAATACTACATTGAGTCCCTCTTGAGATCAGCTATACCGAAATATAAAAACCCACTTTAAAGGCGCTATATTTAAAATGTACACTGCTTTAAATACACGAGTGAATGCATGTATTTGTGTCAAAATGCATAATTTCCACTGATATAAAAACACAGTTTTTCTGAGAAAGCGCACTGCGGCTGCACTCAGCCGACAGAGGCCTCTCCAACTCCCCGCTGAAGCTCGTCGAGGCGGCGGAGTGCTAGCACCACCACGTGGACAATCAGATGACATTATCCCGAGAAATATAGACACAGTGGCAGCCTGATGAACACTGACAGGAACACTAAGTCCTTGCTTTTCTTCATTTAATCACTTACACGAATCCACACAGGCACCCGTGTCCACTAACTTCATTTGTAACCAAACACTCTGAAGAGATTTAAGGTCGGTAGAGCAGATAAAATAAGATCTCTTATTCACAAAAGGGAAGATAAATCGAGGTGGTCCGGATTTTCTGTTGTCACCTGATCCAGCTGTAATGGCGTGATGAAGTCGTGAAGCCACATGAATAATTGACCTCGTAAACAGTAAAAAGGCCTCACTATGCACATTAGAGGGAACCTTCTTGTTATTGATTTGACTTTATTATAAATTATTTATTTTTACTTGGATAAGATAAATAATAAAATGTAAATATCTAAAGGCATTGAGGTGAAAAGAAAAATATAGGTGTAAGGTAAAAAAATATTTAAACATTTCCAAATATATATGTGTCATCCACAAATTCTTCATGTGTCAAAGTTCATGCTTTTTTACCAGCAAATGTCCAGGGATTTATCTGCAAATACCTGGAAGCAAAAACTGTTTGTTTTGATAATAGCTCGTGCAGGATCAGAGTTTAGAACGTGTGGACGTTGTCTTTGGTTGTGTGTGTGTGTGTGTGTGTGTGTGTCACATGCTGTCAATCAGAAGATTAATGGGACACTCAGAGGTTGACTTACATGAATCTTTGCTGCTGTCCTCAGGCATTAATCATATTTGCAAACACTTTGCACTGAAATGTCAAGATATGGACTTGAAATAACAGCACTATTAAATACATGTATACATTGGTTTTCAGCTGGAAACATAGTTTAAGGATTTAGTCACTCTTTAATAATGCAGGAGTTGTGGAATAAAGTAGCATATGAGTAAGATCAGTTGTGACGGACTGAAGCTCTGTTTCTGATTCAACTAGTTTTTCCTTTTTTTTTAAGAGAGTGAATGAAACACTGTACAATTCCAGTAAACCCAGAATAGATCAAACTGACAATCAAATTTCCCACTGTAAGTTTTGACTGAAGACTGTCAGCTGAGACTGGGTTTGTGTCGCATTTTGTCCCTGGAGAAGCTGGGATCCAAGGCTCAGCGGTGATGTCATCCAGCTTGACGGAGACCTATGACGGCCCTGGACCAACACTGTGGGAGAAGGTGAAAAAAAAAAACACACACACACAAGTTTACGCAGCCTAACTAAGACCTTATCCCTAATCTTAACTAAGACACAATCATGCATAACCCTAACCCTGTTTTACCTTTAACCTTAAACAGAACCTCGAAATTACGTTACAAACCAGAATTTACACACACACACACCCACACACAGTGCATTCCTCTTAAACCATCTTCTAAACCAAGTCCTTTCAAGGTTACCAATTCATTCTTTCCCAAATCACGACATGTAATTCTAAACTTCTCACTTCTCCACAGACGCACTTCTTTTTTTTGCTGCTTAGCTTCTGTCTCACATCATAAAGTGGGCAGACAGACTAAAATACAGAAGGGCGGCTCGGATCAATAATGCTGAGACGGGTGCTGTTTGAAGAGTCAGTAGTCTTGAACAGAAGTAGACAGAAAGCACATGCTGAGTCAGTAATGGTAGTATTATAAAGACAGTGGATTGAAAGCGGTAGCAAAACAAATATACTGATCAACACTTATCTTTGCTGCTGTCTTCAGCCGGTCCAGTAGCTGCAGGCCTGTCTCTGGACTGACTCACTGGCTTGTTATTGTGTTCCCTGTCAGCAGGATTACGCAGAAAGTAACAAACTGATTTGCACCAAACTTGGTGGAGGGATGAGACATGAGCCAGGGAAGACCTCATTAAACTCTGTTGCAGTTCTGGCCAAAGGTTCAGGTACAGGAACTTTTTTTTAAAAATCATTTTCCCTATCATTGCTAGAAAGGGCTTATTTAATTTTTTTCACCACTTTCTCAGGAAAAAATGTATGAAACTCATTGGAGAAAGAGACAAATTTATGGTGATGAGATCTATGAGTTTGTAAAATATGCGCAGATGATCAGACTATTTACTTTTTTCTTTAAAATTTATATTAAGAGCTTGTTCGGCCTTGGCGGAGATTCACACTATATTCCATTCTCGTTAAAGGTGTTTTTACACACACACACACACACACACACACACACACACACAGAGAGAGAGACACAGACACAGTGATGGGGCTCTGGCAGTGTTCCAGCTGTCATTCTGTCCAAATGCTCCATTCTGGCTTCATTATCACTGGACCTCTCTTTACAGTGGAGAGAGAACACAGGCTGCTGTCAGCTCAGGTCAAGGGGCTAGAAAAGATTCTGGCTAGAAGTGTATGTCTTTGTGTGAGCGTAGTGAATGACTCAGTGGAAGGTTTGTCTGTGTGTGTGTGTGTGTGTGTGTGTGTGTGTGTGTGTGTGTGTGTGTGTGTGTGTGTGTGTGTGTGTGTGTGTGTGTGTGTGTGTGTGTGTGTGTGTGTAATACTGACCACAGTACATTAACACTGGTGCCCCAAAAACACTGAATCTGTGGCACAAAAACTGATTAATATCAGAATGTGCAGAGAGGAAAGCGTGTTTTCTTTTTCACCTGTGGCACCAGGGTGCAGACAGACACACGGTACCTTTCTCACTCAAAATCTCCTGTTCCAAGGATTAACAGTTCATCTTCAAACGATATCTCTCTCAGAAGTGTACACAGTAGGTGACACGCACACTGACTGCTTCCATTGGAGGTCCCAGTAGCTTCCATGAGGAGTGTCTTAATTCTACAGTAAAGTGCCTGGTGGAGCTGAAAGGCCTCCTCCTCAGGGGAATACGGCTCGGATCTGCTTCTGCCTCATGGATGCAGTGTGAGGGCCGGCTGAGATTCAATAAGTTGTTGGAGACTAAGAATGAGTGAACCTAGTGTCTATACGCCGATTTGTGTGTTGTCATCGCCACAGTAACACAACATAATGATTTCTATTTTACTTTAGGAGAAAATTGTATAATGATGAGGTACTGAAATACAATCAATACATTTGATTTACAAACTGTAACGGACAAAAATTATTCAAGGTATTAAAATGAAACAATACATATCAACAGTATTACACAGTATTAAAAATCATTAAAAGTAGTAAAAAAAAGTAGTCAAATGTAGTTAAAATATTACAAAAGTGTTAAAACCATTAAATGTATTAAAATGTAGCAAAAAAGTATTAATAAAACATTAAAAACACCAATAAAGAAATAAAGAAATTATAATACAGACCTCCACTCTTGGATGGAAGCAGCTTGTGAGGCTTGAGTATAGTTTTTCTGATTCTGCTCAGCAGTCTCCTCTTGCTGCCAGAGGAGGCTGTCAGAACACCAGGAGACTTCACTGGTGTTATCGTCTCCAGTGGACGACCTGGTGGGACTTGTGGAGTCTAGAGCCTTGTCAGAATCCCAGGAGACTTCGTCCATGGAGCCAGAGGATCCTGTCTCAGCGTAACCCCTGTCTGGGGCTGACCCTCATTGCAGTTTGGGAGGTGGTCAGACTGGATGAGGCAAGACGATCAATTAGTAAATCAGTCAGTGTCAATTAATTAAAGCCATCAGTCCATCTAACCTGATGTGTTTTTAGTCTCCACTGTCCACGTCCTCTCTCAGGTGGCTGATGGAAATGAAGGGCTGCTGCAGATCCTCTCATCCCCGTCAAGATGCTGTAACCCCTCTGAGAGAGACACAAAGTGGTCTTCCATCTCAGCGGACTCCAATTTTGGATGGATCTGGATTTGTAAACAGCTTTCAGGTCAGACGGTCCAGCTCCCGATTGTCAGATAAATAACTGGTACAGATCCAGTCTGTACTTGTACAACACATGAGAGAGTGCTCGCATGAATCAGGCCGTTCACAGAGCTCGGCAGCTCGATAAAGCTCTTGTGTTTCTCTGTTTCCACGTTGTTAGCAGCGGTCAGTCTGAAGGAACAAAAAGAAAAAAAGATGAGAACAGGGAAGTATGATTTTAAAAAAGGTCCAATGAAGTTCTCAAACAAAGAAGAACGTGGTTGCTCTACCATCAGTCTCCATGATGAACTGTCTTCACCCTCCTCTTCGATGAAGAACAGCTGGCTGTACTTGCCAGCACGGAGCAGGTGGTCCTCCGGCTGGCCCAGCGCTGCAACCATGCACTTCATCTGCAGACAGAATAAACATTATGAGAATCACATCCGCTTACATTCTCTATCAAAATGAAGAATGACTATGAATACATTTGGTTAGATGATATATACCATTTGATATTCGCAGTCTATGGGGAACAGGTTTTGAGCCAGGTACAGGAATGCCAGGATGCACCTGCCCCCCACACACACACACACACACACACACACACACACACACACACACACACACACGTGAATGGAAAGCCAAGTGAGATTTCTGAGAAGGAAAGACATGAGCCAAAGATGAAAAATCGGTTGGAACGTTTTCAGAGCAGAGAAAATAATGAGGCTAAACAGATACTGTGCAGGATGAACTCACCTACACCCATACGGCTGGGCCTCCACCCCCAGCTCGACTTGGGACGGCATCATGGCGCAATCAAAGCCAATCGACTTCACCCTGAACAACTGGTCCTGCATGTTGACGAACATTGTGTCGTCCGGTTTGATGTCTGTGTGCAGGATGCCAAGATCCTTCAGGGCGTCCAAGGCCACCAAGAGCTGCAGGGACAAAAAGAATAAAAAACATTTTGAATTTCTTTTCTATGTGCTGTTGTTGGGTGTTAGGTATAGGTTTTGGAATCTCTTTAACAAAAGAGTATTTGTTTTATGATGCATTGATCGCGGCTACATACCTGCTTGGCAACTGGGCGGATCTCATGCAGAGCAAGGGGCTTCCAGTCTCGCTGCCCTAGCAGGTCATAGAGACTCATTTCCAGCCTCTCAAACCCCAAGCAGGTCTGTTCCATGTGTTGGAATTGTTCATAGAACTTGACCATGTCGGTGCGATCCGAATCCAGGTCACTGATGAGTTTCAACATGGCTAACTGGAGAGAAAAGAGGAGGCATGATAAGACAAGACTATCAACAGTTTGTGATCAGCTACATGTTCTGATGGAGCACAGGAATATAAACAAAGACTTCAGTCATTTGCTCAGTGTCCTGGGCGAACTCTGTGTCCTGAGGTTCATGGACTCTGCCATTTTGCCTTCCCCTATGAAGTCCAGGACCTAATAGGAGGAAGAGCTGCTGTGAAGCGTCTCACCTGCATGAACTTCAGGTGCTGTCAGTGCCACTGTGCCAGAAGCTAATTATTGCTGGATGCACTGTGCGTGTGTGTGTGTGTACTGGGTGTGTGTACTGTATCTGTTGTTTTATTGGAATATTAGACATCCTTTGAGGCTGCTGACCCCAGCTGAGCTTCCCTTTTCTTCTGACCACTTGTAAATTAGACAACTCTCTCTCTCTCTCTCTCTCTGTCACCATGTGTCTTCTATCCTCTCATCCGTCTGTGTTCTCTCATTTTACTAAGTGATGCTGTACTTTTCCGGCCTCAGCCTCATCTGGTCTGAGCAGCAACAACAGCCCCTCACAGGCTCTCTGCGCTAGTTATTTGTCCATCCATCCTTTCATCCCTCTCTTCCCCGCCCCTCCTTGGCATGGCAGCCTGTCATTATTTCTGAGCTCACAGACTCAGACTTTAATTTCGGCCTGCCTGCTCCTCTGTCTCCGGCCATTTCGAATTTGCTTTCTTCACAAGGCTCTGCTTTATATGTGTGTGTTTAGCGGTTACTGTGTATGGCATAACCACTGGAGATTAAGGCTGCATGGATGAATGTATTTGCATCTGATATGTCCAGGCCGGGTGTCTACCCGAGCATGTGTCAGCATATCTGCTCTTCTTCTACTCCGCTCTCAAACAATCTATTTTTTTCACCACACTGCAGCCATCATTGAACAGAGAAACAATTTGGTCCCTGAACGGTGATTTCATCTGAACCACAGAAGTATCCGACGTATCCAAATTTACAGAAACTTTCAGGCAAACAGTGCAGTCAATCAAGTTGAGGTAAAGGATATTTTTATGCTAATATGCATTTCCCCAAGCTGAATAAAAGAGGACAGAGGGAGGGAGCAACTGAAGGAGAAATGAACCTATTCAAACAAATGAATTCTAATGAAGCTTCCCAGACAAGACGTTTGGAGTCAGCATTGTGAGAGAGGAGGCCTGGACTTCCCCACTGGAAAGGACTCAGCCCAGACTCCTGAAAGGGAGGGAGAGAAAAACAAGAGAACGACCCTGGAGAAAGTGAGCCGGGAGGAAGAATGGTCCAGTAATGAGAGAGGGGGACCAGAGGGAGGCGGGGCCTGAGTTCAAGGTTGTATTCAGACTTAAGGATTGTCCCCCTGAAAGACCGAACACAGACTTCCTCAGGGTTTAAGAGCTTCTTTATCAGGCCCAGGTCTGTGTGGGTGTGTGTGTGAATATGTTTGTGTATCGGTGGTCTGTTGGGGGGAGATGGGTTTATACTCATTTTCAAATCGTGCTTTTCTGGTTGCAACAACAGGTACATTTTTATGGATAACAGCTTCAGCTGAAATGAGCTGGAAGGTAAATGCAGTATGGAGATATTTGTGATGTGTTATTTATAATAGGCTAGTAATTACCTCCCTTGTCTAATGAGCGAATAAGGATTGTTTATCCTAGCACGAGAGTTCTGCTTTGTTTCTGATATTCTTTAGAAAGTGCTACAGTACAATACAGAACCTTATGATACAAATTAGCATTTTTATCGTTTTGGAGCTGACGTTCAACCTGTGAATGCGTCATTAGGGCTTTCACCCCCCCCCCATGCATGGAAATGTTCATACCTGAGGTCTTTGAGAGGCGTCTCTTCACTGAGATACTCTCAACCGGGTTTATCTAAAAACAAAACCCTCTTTTCTAAATTGATGTGTGAACATTTTGTAAATGTCAGTTATAAAAAGTTGCAGACCTGTGAAAAGAAAAGATACTTTGCAGACATTGTAGATTGCGACGCCCCTGGGTGCCAAATGATTTTCTGTTTCAGAGCTACTTGATGGGTTTTACCTCGTGCTTGGATTTTTAAACCAGCCCACTTTCACCAACATGCTCTCTTCCCTGTTTTTAGTTTCGAGGGAAACGGCAAGATTAACAGACACTTAGGAGAACAACGTTTGATTCAAAAGTGACTCAACTTTCAGTTATCGACCGTCTTTGCTCTTGAACCTAATATTGGAAAATCTTCATTGAATAGAAGTCGACAAGTTGTCCAGTGTGCCTGCCAGTGGCTCTGGAGGCGGGGCAGCTAATGGAGAGAGTTTAGAGGCCATTCAAGCGGGTCTGATGTAAAACAATCTGCCATTTAACATGATAAGAAGTGGTCAGTTTTAATGGACTGTTGGCTCCGATCGTGGAGGAGCATTCCTCTGTGTCGAATCTTCATGACTAAAATATTTTGAGTACTACGTTAGTCCAACCGCATCTGCTGTTTTATTATGGATTGCCTCAAGGCTACTTTTTGCATTTTATAAGTTGCGCACTTAAGAGGAGGAAGTAGAGCTGCACAGCCATTTAGAAAGATATGACTGTGCAGAGATGCAAGATCAGCGATGAGTCTATCAATCACGTCTCGCCCATGGGCGAACACGTCCACATTTTCTCAGCCTGGGCTTGGATCTTTCCATCTACGCAGCGCTCCAGCTCCCTGTGTCAACGTTTGCACCGAAATGCGTCAAGGATGTTAAATGAGTTTCATATTTTTTGGGGAGAGAAGGACTTTAGGGGGCTGGAAAAAGAGATGGAGTGCTTTGAAGAGGTTTCAATATTCTGTTGTTTTGACAGGGGAGCACGGTACCTCCCCAGCAGGTTTTTGCATTGCTCATAAAAGGTCAGATAAACTCGTAGTTTATCCAGAGCAGTGCAGAAACAGCTTTTTCTTAATGTCAGTATTTCACAGTATTACCCTTCACTGCTCACTAGTCCTTGGGATGAAATCCAGCATAAACTACTGCAAAACACGACCTGAATATCCTTTTATTTGCTGGTATTATTTCTGTTTCCACAATTTCATCTTAAATTTAATTTCTTGTTCTTGAAGTCTAGAATGTATCATAATGAAAATTATAAAATGTTAAGTTTCCATAAAATCCATTAAACATATATTTTTAAATTGGCTAAATGTTAAAGATTTCATTTTATGTTTTGCCATATAATATGTAACAGAATAAAATGAGTCTTCAATTTCTCTCTCTGAAATGTACAGAAATGATAAAGATTTCCCTCCACCACTACTTCCCCCTTGTGTTCCACTTGAGTCTTTGTACCACTGGGTGGCGACGCTGGACTGCCACTGTTTGGTGAAGTCCAGATGAGAAGACAGCAGAAAGATGTCAGAGCAGAGGCTTTCCAAGGTCATGCATCTGAACTTAGAATTCAACCGGTTTAATTAAAGAGTTATTTTAAAGATCTATAACGCACACTTGTAAGTTTTGTTTTTTATTACTGCATGCTTTTAAATATGTAGGTGGTGGATTAATGAATCGTTTATATTGTTAAGCAAATGTACTCTTTCTTGTATTTCTGTATTTTTCATGCTATTTAAAGCCTTTAAAAGCATAGAAGGATTAATAAATCATTTCCCCAGGTTGTGTTTTGATCGTATGGGCCTCCAGTATTTTGGTGATTATAATTTGTTTTACTCACAACTCCTCTCTGCTGCTCTCAGGCTTTACAGTACTCTTCTGTCCCATAAGTCCTGTCTCACAATGGACAATACTGTACTTGCCTTTTTTTTTTTACAATGCTTTTAGTTCAGTCTGAGACAATTCTATTAGTATCCATTTTTTTGTTTATCTGGTTTTTATTGTGTTTTACAGCATTTTAATCTGTTAATGGTAACTTGGATTTCATCATCACACTACTTACTGTATTCCTTTAAAACATATTGTATATGATTGTAAAACACTTTGAGTCAACTCCTGTTGTTTTTTTAATATGCTATATGAAGTCATGTGACTTGACTGAACTAATGTATAAATATATTACGCAGGCTTGACTGAAAACACTTGAGGAAAAAGGTATTGTTTCATTTACACACAGTACCTGCTGTATGTAAATGTAGAATAATGTGTTTTACATTGGTAGTATTCATTTAGTGTATTGGATGAGTGGGAAATAGCAGATTTTTTTATTTTTGTTTTGTGCAATAAGGTGATTCAAACAAGTCAGTGTAATTACAGTCAAGACAGGCAAACGGCAGAAACGGTATAAAACAACAGGCAGAGATAAAGAATAAGAAACTATGTAATAATGTATCGAATTATTGGCCGAAAGTTTTGAATTCTGAAGTATACTTTTTCAAGCTAAAAATACACTTGGTTTCAAATATTTGTGCAGTATAGTGAAGATGAAAGTATAAATATTTGTAATGTTTAGAATGTGGAGGGGGAGGGGCCAGAACGAGACCGTGAGGACAGACCGTGAAGCTCCTCCTCTCCGGAGTTCCCCCGGGCAACCAAACGTTTCCATGGAGACGTGTACAGCCAACACGAGAGTGGAACGTGAAGTGGAGGATGTCAGGTGAGGATCTAACGTTACTGCTCAACATGTTGTCAACTCGTCTGTTTGTTCCACCTACTCACATGAGCCTCACCCAGGTCAGACCAGTCAGTGAGACACTGCCAGAGAACATAGTTTGACTGCTTCTATATTAAACTGAATGAAAGTTGTATGGTTTGGTCTCAGTGTGGGCAAGTCCCAGTTCTGTCTGAGCAAACCAGTGAAGAAGCTGACTAACTTGTGGAAGAGGCTAGCTAGCTACCGTGCAAGCTAACTAGCAACAGCACCAACTGCTATCAACTGCCACCGGGACGTTATTAATTGGTTTGATTATTATTAGGGCCCGAGCACCGACACTGGTGGCAACAGGAAATGTCTTGTTGTCTTCTCCATTTAGTAGAAGGAGACTTTGATGTCAATCAATCTTCATTTAGGAGCGCTGGATTTCAAGACACTTCCCACAACTCCAGCTTGATCCTGTAGATTCTAGAACACACAGTAGTCTAGGTCCTTGACTCAGAATCAAGACCAAGAATTGCCTCCTCATTTTCCTCATCCTGTTCTTCATACAGCATCTTTATGACCATATCATCTGTGAGTCTGGAAGGATTGCGACCAGACATCACACTCTGAATAAAGAAAATCCAAAACATATTTTCAAATGCACATAAAGTATAAAGTCTATTAAGTATATACTGTTCTATTTCGAATTTTATTTAGTTGATCTAGCTATGGTTAGCTAGCCAGAAAAGAAGCTAGCTAACAGCTAGTCAGTATTGTACATTTTTGTCTTTCTATCTAGTAATGGATTGTAAAATAAGATGCATATTGATGCAATAATGCATCAGATGTACACTTCAAAGAATCTGTTGTCAGTTTGCTTTAATCTCACTGTTTCAGTGTTCCTTTGGTGTCTCAGACTGTTGCAAAGGTGAAAGATTTGTACCATCTGAAGAGAAACAAAAGTTGTTTTGACCTGAACAGATCTATTAGTCTGTATGTAGTGATAGTGATAGCACCACCTACTGCCAAAAGTAGGTAAGCCTCGTTTTACAACTTCAATTCGATTTACGTAATATTTTCACTGTGTGAAATTAAGCATTGTGCAATAATTTGAAAATAACTAATGTGCCACTAATGTTGTAGTGTAATTTAACAATTTGGAGAAGAAGTAGAAAGAGAATTCCTGGATCCCTTCATTTAGCCAGATCTGTTCCAAAATGTAACAGGCTCTTCCCTGACTCGTACCACATTCTCCCGCCATGTTTCGTGATAATCCATTATCTAATGTTTGTGTAGTCCTGCAAACCAACAAATACAAAAAACAGAACTTGGCGAGAGTTAGTTAACATTAAAATTGGATACCATTGATGTTTCAACATGTGTGTGTGTGTGTGTGTGTGTGTTTCATAGGAAAAGGAGACATATTTGAGGTTGCAGCTTTGAATGAAATGGAGGAGGACAACCTAAAGACCCTTCGCCTGGTAAAGCTGGGTCATTAATTGGAATTTGTAATTTCTACTTTTTCTTTCATCACTTCTTGGTATGCACAGACGTTATCCAACTAAATAAACACCTTATGTTCTTTCCCTCCCTCCTTTTCTCCATGGATCCATCTCTTCATCTTACCATCCACTGGAAGTTGTTTACTCGATGTCTGGCTGTTTCTGGTCTAACAGAAGACTCGTGGACAGAGGAGAATGAGAGGGCTTTGGATCAATTTATCATGGACACCTCTATCACAACCGTGGTGGTCTACATGGACACCAGTGCTAAACTGCGGGTGGAGTTTTCCATGCCCCAACCGGTACAGCACACTTTTCACTTTTAATTCAATACTATAGGGAAAGTGCTTCACCATAGAGAGTTGTTGAGTTCCTCTCTGTGTTCTCTTTCTGTTTCTCTTCACCACCACACCTGGAAATTCCTTTTTGTAGGGACAGGTGGCAGAGCAGCTGTGCTATTTTACCCGCAAGCCAGGAGCCATAATCACACCAGAGATGTTTGACACGGATGTACAGGTTAGCACAGTCCGCGGCGACTCCACCGAGAGGCTGCTCCACGACATGACCTGTCTGCACGCCCCCGCAGTCGCACTCAGCACGAACATGGAGAAGAGCATCAAGGACAGCTACACCAACAACATGCACTGCTACTTTGCCAGCCTCACTGGTGGGTACCGGGGGGGAGACCTGTGAGAGACAGTTGACTAATGGTCCTAGATCTAGGTGAAATGAATGAACCCATAAATACAAACAAGACTTTTTCCCCTTGAGGTGATTTTTCCTGCAGCCGAGTTAAAAGTAGACTCCTTCTGTCTTTTAAATAGACCAATAGATTAAGTATTTTCTAATATTTGTCAGCCTGGAGTCACAAGTGTGCTTTGCCACCTTCTGTGCTGTGGAAGGGACACCTGATTCTTCAAGATATTTGCCCTTGTTATGGAATGAAGGAGATTGTGATTTCCTGGCTTGTGTTTATAGGAAGTTAACAAAATCTGTACCACCACAGAAAAGTGGAAAAGTAGTTTTGATAATATTCCCTTTGAAAATACAATTTGTACAGCATAATTACTAGTCAGGCTCCCAAATTGTTTTATAGATTGTTGATTCTTGACTCCCACATCTCTGTAATGTAGCCGGGAGATTTAATTCAGCTACAGTGAAGCCCTTCTCTGACTGCAAATTGTGTGTTTACTACAAATGTATGTAAAAGCCAGGATGATGAGATAGAAATTATCAAAACTGTGCACAACATTGTCTATAAGAAAGTTCCATAGAGCCATATGCACACATGATTCAGAGTAATATTTGATGTCATTTTATTTTTAAACAGATGATGTCTATAAGATGGGGGGCAACACAGTCCTGTACATCCCGATGGAAGCCCTACAGTCCAGCCCCGAGCAGGCCAGCAAAGACAAGAAGCTGGTTCAGAGAATGGAGTGTAAGCCTGAGGAGCTGTGAACATGTGTGTGTGTCCATGTCCATGTCCATCCATCTAAACATTTTCCTCTTCTGCACTCGCCGATTTCAGCTGTCATCATCCACTGGACAGATCAGATCAAGGAGCTGCTGCACGGTCAAGAGACGATGCAGATGTGGGACGACTGTGGTCTGCTGGAGGAGATCGCCTTCTGGAAGACTCGCTGTGTCAAGCTGTCGGACGTCATGCAGCAGCTCCAAAAGCCTCAGGTCTTGCACATCAAGAGCATCCTGGAGCTCGCCAAGTCTCTGTATGTTCAGCGCTTCTGCAAAGAGGTCGAGGAAGTACAGGTACAGGAAGTCTGCAAGCATCAAGCCTAAATTAATCTCTCACTTTAACAAAAAACACACGCTCATAGATATTAGCATTGCTAACACCGCTATCTCGCAGGATGTTACACCCACAATCATTTTCACACTCCAAATGCAAAGTGCTGAAGCACCAGAGAGATGGAATAATAAAGTGATAAGAAATAATTAATATTACATTTCATTTGTATATGTGTGTTTACCAGGATTGCTCGCTGCAGGCCGAGTCAAACCTGTCCTTCCTGACCATGCTGAAGGAGCCCTGCGAGCAACTTGCCCGGCTCAAGCCAAGCGACGTTGCTCCGAAACTGCAACACATCGTCAGTCTCATTCGCATCGTCTGGGTCAACTCGGACCACTACAACACGAGTGACAAGATCACCAGTCTGTTCTGCAAGGTACCTGCGATTCACGACATGGGAGGGATTATCTCAATTGACAACCTCAAATAATCTGTGTAGTTAAGTTCTGACCCACTGTCGTCTGGTGCCCTCTCTCTCTCGCTCTCGCTCTCTCTCTCATCATCATGACGCTACTAGCAACTAAAAGGACATTTGGAAACTCATAACAATCAATATGCACAATGTATAATGATACAATGTAGTGATTTGGCTTTTGTGTAAACTCATCATACCAAATAGATTTTAGTTTATATTTGTGAACGTTTTGGTTTCCCAATACTTATTGTTTGTTTTCTGCCATGTTGCAGATGAGTAATGAGATCATCCGCCTGTGCTGCCAGAGCATCTCTCTGGACAGGATCTTTGAGGGCTACGTGTTATCCAGCAAACAAAACCTCAGCGACTGCATCCAGTGCTGCCAGTACTGGAAGGACGTTTACTTGCACGCTTCGCAGACTCACCAAAAGTAGGTGAAATCTCACCTGTTCCTCAAGGGACTTTAATGGTGATCAAAATTGAACAGATTAATTTAAAATGTAATCATTTACCGCTTAAATGGGTTTTATATAACAATGAGACATGGATAAGAGAAAATACAGCAATACAATTGGAATGTTAAGTGTAAAGAAGAGCAGATGTCAACCATTCATAAAACTTTTCATTAAAAGAAACAATTTAAGAAGGGATTTAAAACAAGCAAGAGAATACTTCTATGTGGAATGAATTCCATAATATGGAGGCTCTGATTGCAAAGGCTCAGTCTCCCTTTGTAGCACTGTGAAACCTGGGAGTTATCAGCTGGGCTCCATCTGCACATGTTAGCGGTGGAGAGGACACGTACTAGATACAAATAAAACTGAAAGGTATTCGGTTGGAAGGCCATTTAGGTACTTAAAGATGAGCAATAGAAACAATATTTTTCCATTGCAGTGGTCAGTGAAAATATTTATAGATCATTAAAGAGCAATGAAAAACAGAATCGCCTTGATTTGAAAATGTTTTGAATATCTGAGGTCACAGAAGCTTGAGATCTGAAGGGTGCAGATCAGAGATGCCCTGATGTAAGTTGTTTGCTAATTTGCTAAGTCAGTGCAATAGTCTCTTCACATCAGTTTCTGCCTCTCTACCTCCTCTCTACTTCCTCTGTCCTCTTTTTTCTTCCCCCCTGTTTCCTTTCTGTTGTCAGGTATTCTTCAAAAAGCTGGGAACTGGATGAAACTAGCTTTTTTGTGGTGGTTGATGCTTTCATTCAGCGGTTCAGAGACCTGCTTGAGGTATAAATATTCCCCCACTCACACATTCACACACATTAATACATGTGCAGACAACAACTGCATAAATTCACATTGAAATTCATGTCAAAACACGTGAATCAGTCAAATGCATGGGCCCACGTTCTTTAAGCTGTGTGAACACAAAACAAAAGACCAACACACACAGACACAAACACACAGGCAATCTAAAAACTCAGATTTTGTAATAATGATGGTCGTGTATATAGTTAAAACAAGTGGTCACAGGAGACACATTCATTTTAATGCAAATGTTGAACACACGTCCTTTGAGCTGACAACTTTTTTGCACTCTCAGGTATGTGACTGCCAGCATCAGTTTGCCCGTTGGGAGGATGGCCAGCAGAGGGACCTGCCGTGCTTCAGCGGCTGCCAGGGACCAGAGTTCACCCGCTCCCTCCAGAAGATTGAGGGCAACTTCCACTGTGGCCTACAGAGCCTGCGCTCTGTAGACAAGGGCATCCTTGATGTCATGGACACCGGGTGGTGCAATGAATTCTACAAGTAGGTCTATTGCTCTGTAACACATTCATATTAAGACTAAATAAAATAGTATTAATGATTTAAAAAAGCTGATCGTCTGTGTTTTCATGTATGGATGTGTTCTTGTGTAGGTTTCACGCATCGGTGAAGGATCTAGAGATGTTGATGCGGAACCTGATCAATTCCGTGTTTAAGACGGTCAACACGATAGAGGAAGGAATTCGGCTTCTGGACATTTTTAGGCCCATGTCTACTCGAGAGGTGTCTTTGAGAAACACACACACATACAGTGCATTATTCCAGCACCATTTTCTAAACCAAGTTCTTTCAAGGTTGCAAATTCATTCTTTCCTAAATCACAACAAGTGTTTCTAAACCTCTGATTTAGAGCATAATGCATTCCCCAGCCTCTAACCCTAACATTGACTATCAGATCAAAACAACCCTTGCCTGAACCTAGTTTTAACCCGAACACTAAAAGCAAATCTTATCCCTCAAACAACCCATCAGTCAGAAAATGAGCAGCGGGCAAAAAGTCCTCCCTCTGTAAGGTCTATGCTCAAAATGGTCCTCACAAAGGTATCTGTACAAGTACACACACGCACTAACTAAAAATGCATTTCTCACCTAAACACATCCATTGACCTTCTTCATATGAAATCTTGACATTTTATATTTGCTATATAGATTTATACTTGGATGCTCATGGTCTCTGCAGTTTGTTAAGGTTAACCTGCACCACAGAGTTCGTAGAGAGCTGCCTCTTTTATCACTGCAGTGCACTGAGAGCAAAAAGACTTCTCATATTTGTGCTGATGTATAGCTTGTGCTTGTTTTGTCATATGGAGAGCTTTTTTCATTTCCCCCAAATTTGTCTCCATTCTCAATGCTCGTAACATTTAGTACGAGGCTCATTCGCAAACTCTCCTTCTCTATTTGCTTTGCTGCCCAACGTTTCACCTCTCTTACCCTCGCACAATGAATGTGCTCTTTCTCTTCACTCTCTCACAGGCCATTAAGAGCACCACAGACGAGAAGGTGGAGGAAGTGTACAACATCTTTATCAGTGAGCTCAAAATGGTCAACAAGGAGCTGAACCAGAAGAAAAGGTCTTTTTCAGACCACATGCCCCGGATAGCAGGACACACCCACTGGGTCATGGCCCTCAGACACCGCATTGACAGATCCATGGAGGTGAGCCCATTGGATTACACAGTATTCTATTTCTTTTAGGCTTGGCACACACTAGTTATTACGACTAGTGTCCCTTCAGGACCTCCATCCTTTCCAGATTCTTACTTAGTTTGTTTTCTCTCCTCCAGGTGCTTCAGAAGGCCCACTTCATACCTGAGTCATACAGCCGCAAGCAGCTCATTCTCAGCTATGGCCAGATGGTCCAGGTTTTGGATGAGATGGTGAAGAAGAACTTCAGTGAGTGGAACCAGAACCTGGATGCAGAGTACCGGAAGAGACTGGAGCAGCCGCTCTTGTTGCGCTGCAAGCACAACCATGCCAAGCTGGACATTAACTTTGACATGTGGGTTACACAAAACTCAACTTACAGGACAGAGAGCACAGTGCATTTTCATTTCTGCATACATTCATGGGATGTCTTACAATGTACACTGTCATCTGTGAACGTTGACACACACCTGGCAAATGCTGTTTTTTTCCTGTGTTTTCTTGTCCAGCAATCTGTTGAACCTGTTCTCTGAGATTGACTACTGGGATCGACTCAAGTTTGAGGTCAACCAGTGTGTGTTTAACATTTACCAGGACAGAGAGGAGCTCAGGGTCCTACGGGAGAGAGCTCTGCTGTTGATCAGGAACTACAACAGGTTGGAAACACAAACACAAACAAACACAGAAGAGGAGAACAAACATGCATACAACACTTAATGAGGATTTTTTTTAATTGGGTTCCTGATGTATTGTTATATTATAATCATCAGAATTTATTGTCATGCCTCCATGCAAGTGACAGCCAGTGGCTAGAGGAATTTAGTTTTTTGGGTTGTTGTGGTATGTCCGTCTGTCCCATGAACATCTCAAGAATGTCTGGAGGGAATTTCATCAAATCTGGTACAAACTTTACTTGGACACAAAGATGAACTTCTTTGATTTTGTAGTCCAAGGGCGAGGTCATTGTGGCATCACAAAATATGTTTTCTTAGACTCCAAGGTTGAATTTGTGGTTCGTTTTGGGAGGTTTAAAGTTAATATTTTTGTCAATGCAATAAGTCAGGAACACCTGGAGGGATTGAAATTGGACTGGTTGGTGGAGGCACACAACCACAGGGGGGTAGTTTTAGTTTGGAAGACACTTTGCCGATAACTTCAAATGAGAAGGCCATTATGATTGTAGGAGTTCACTCCTGTGAGGAGTGTGACACTGGATTTTAGTCATAGTGGATAATTCATATTCCTTGCACATTTTCCAAATTTCCTGTCCGTATTCTCCACTGAATGCTGTAATAATGAGCATTTGAACAAATGTTTTTGACTATTCTTTAATAAATAACCTGGATACAAAGAGTCATGTCCTCATATTCAGAACTGAATAAAAGCACACATCAACTGTACATACACAATTGTAAACTCACACACAGGGTTCTAGCTGTTAGTCAATAACCGGTGTGTGCGTGTGTGCGTGTGCGTGTGCGTGTGCGTGTGCGTGCGTGTGTGTGTGTGTGTGTGTGTGTGTGTGTGTGTGTGTGTGTGTGTGTGTGTGTGTGTGTGTGTGTGTGTTTATCAGAGTCATTGCAACGCTGTCTCCTGATGAGTTGGGTCTGTTTCGGGAGCGGATTCACCTGATGGATAAGAAGATTCAGCCAGGACTGACCAAGCTCATGTGGCTGTCTAAGGGACCGTCTCACCTCTTCATCCGCGACTGTCTCCTGCATGTTGACAAGGTTGGAGTACACAGTTCAAAACTTTCAATGGATGTTGGTGCAGTTTTATTGTTATTGTCACAATACCCTTTTCCTGTTTGGACTGCAGTATCAGGGCCAAACCTGTAAATGCAGCTGTTGCTGACTGACTGAAGACAAAGTTACATCATTAATAATAAAAAGATATGCTCTCGCTTCCAACTGAAATCACAGTGCACCAGATGATGTCACTGTTATAAAATCTGATCTTTAGTCACTATTTCATAAACGTTCCATTATCTGACAAAAGAGACGGAATAATATTTAAAGAAGAACTGCTTTATTGGGGATTTGGCAGTTTCAAATATTAAAACCGGCTGATGCTGGGATGCAGTCACGTAATAAACATGTTAATTAATATTTTAGGTGATCAAGTGTTATTTAGTGAGTTGTCAAGCAGGATTCACCTTCACTTGGAAGTAGCTGTTAACAACGGTTACAAAACAGTTTTCTAAAACATCCCCTTCGCACTTTGATCTTACATGACAGTGACCTTACATGATCCAGATCCCCTGACTATCCTTTTCAGTTTACTTTAGAAGATGGACACAATTTGGAACCAGTTTTAAAACCACATTAGTGACTTGAGCAGCTCCTCTTGTTCCCTCTCCTCTGCTCCGCAGGTCCAGCTGATAGTTGATGGTTACAAAGTGTCCAATCTCTCCATCTCCAGCCTCTGTCACCAGATCAGTGAGACGCTGCTGATTAGACTAGATGGAAAGACCATGTACAGGTAGAAACAATGATGTGATTTCTTGTTGTTCATAGTTCAACTCCAACTTAATGAAAAATAAAAACTCTTGAGATATAAGTTATATTTAAATCCACATTTTATGACATATTCATTTCTGCATTTAACACTGGGTAATGTTTTTTTTTCTTCATTTAATTATACACATCATTTCTCAGTAAACTTCTGAATTGTTTCATTAATTTTCTCTTGGACTCAGTGGCGACTGTGTTTTCTCAGCGCACTGATCAAGTCAACAACAAGCACCTCCGTGTCTGAAGCGATGTGCATAGGTTGCATCATAATCATAACATGGATCTCAAGTGATGCACATTGGTTTCCTTTGTTGGCTGCTTCCTTTGTAGGGACCTGGAGTTTGAGGATGACCAGAAGGCTCAACAGCAGAGCCAACTCCAAATACTGCTCTCAGCACACCAAGAAATCACTGAGATCATGACCCGCATCTACAACACTTTCTCCCGTGACGGATCTGAGGTCTGTGCTGCGTTTTGTGTCAGTCATTCAATATTGGTAACATCCAATCGCTAGAGGACCAATAATATTTATGAGATTATTGTGGGAGACCTAACTTTCACATGGTTAGATAATTACATGTACATCAAATAGCAATCACAGTACATTTTTACCATGGTCTTTAAGGTCCAGGGGCACTGGTTGGCCTACACGGAGAAGGTGGACCAAATGGTCGAGGAAGCTCTTAGGAGCAACATCAAGCACTCGATGAAGAAGCTGTCCAGGGCCATCAACGGAGACAGCAAGACGACACCCAATCCACTGTTCAAAGTCCTGGTGACACTGCACCAGGCAACTCCCCAAAACACACCAAAGGTACAGGCAAACCCCTCGTAATCCGATTAGGTCGTGTGATAATGACTTGTTTACACTGTGTCTGCTGTGTGCTCGCTGACGGAGGAAACCTAAAAGGTACACAGAAATACACACACAGAGTCATCCATCCCTGCCAGGACAATAGCTGTATGTCCTGAATAAACAGCATGGAGCACAAACTCACACCTACATCTGCAGAAATGTAGGACTCAACAGATGCAGACTAGGAAGGACAAATGATTTATTTTGTGTAGCTCTGGGGGATTTAATCCACACAAAGCCTAACTGCCATACAAGTTACTAACAGGACCATAAGACGATGCAGATCTTACCTGAATACCAGTCAGTCCCACTCATCTCTCCTAGTGTAGCCTCACTGGAACAGAGTGGAGGAAACCTGATCTTCTTCTCTTCTTGTATTTGTGAAGCCATGTAAATTAAACGTCATGTTTTATTGTTAGTTTCCATTTATTTCGGTAAATACTTAATATAACCACAGACAGAAATGGAACCAAAAGGTTGTTCCCTTCTTCCTCCTCCTTCTCGTCTCTATCAGGCTCATATTAGAATTTGACTTTTTAACTTTCAGTAACCAATAGGAATGAGAGAAATTCCACCCTGGGCCCATGGCAGTACACCAAAACACACATAGGTGTAAGGACTTTATTTTGGGAGCATTTTGTTGTGTTTATCACAGCAGAGATGATGCATGGTTATGGTATAACTTTTGTTTTTTCTGCACACTTTGGTGCTTTGAGACACCCACACACAGGTATGTAAATGATCTGGACAGCAGTGTGAGTGTCTGTCTCTCTCTGTTTCGACAGGTGGAGTTCTCCCCGACGCTCGGAAAGCTTGGGCAGATTGTGAACATTATGCCTCAGCTCATCAAGACCATCGCGAGCATTAAGCGACTGCCTGAACTTCTCAACCGCAAGCAGTCAAAGAGGAAGCCCATAAACATCATCATAGGTTGGAACTGTTTTTTAAAAAAGTCTGTTCATGATATTCAGCAAGTTTTCCTTAGAAAATGTACATTCTGTTAGAACAGTATGTACATCTTTTTACAGAGTACTGGGCAAATTCAGACTTGATGTACATGAAAAACAAACTATCGCTGCTTTCAGACACGCACTGAGCTCCGGAGATCCTCTGCAGTTTCTCCGGTGGACGTGTAAGTGCGAACGCAAATGTTAAAGTGAGAGTCTCCAGAGTTTCTGATGAGTTTTTCCATAAACTCCATAAAATCAGATGTGAGTAAACAGTAGGGATCCTCTAAAGATTCACTGTGAGCGAGAGGGGGGTTTATGACACTTCCTATAAACCCCTGAATGGACCGCACTGAATGGCATTGATGTTGAATGCACTAATTGGAAGTCGCTTTGGATAAAAGCGTCAGCTAAATGACATGTACTGTTACGTAATGTAAAAAAATCTCAGGATAAGAAAGCGGTGTGATATACGTAGAAGACACCGACGAAGATGTCAAGAGAGTTCGTAGTGATTAGAGCTGACGCCATTGTGGATGTGTTGCAAACAACATGTGATCTCCGCAGCAGAATTCATACGTTACATCCTGCTCCTGCCTGCTGCACCCCCCCCTCACCTGAATCCTGCAGACAAATTGTTGCTGTTGTGAAGGCCCCTGAGCAGAGAACCCCACTTTGCGTTCGGCATTTGTGAAAGGCAAACTGCAGAGAAAGTCCAGACCCAAGTCTCTGGAGATCCTCCGCAGGACATGTCTGAAAATGGCTATTGATTACCAAGCAGTTGTATATTTATGTATATGTGAGCATGTTTTCCTTCTACTTTTGCCTCCGTTGTCACGCTAAACCTCTTTGATCCCTCAGAGCAAGACGAGGAGATAAAGAAGATTCAGGCTACAGTTGCCGCAGGGATGACAGCTAATGGCAACCTCCTGCAGGCCTATCTGAAGACCTGGGACAAATACAGGGACATCTGGGAGATGAACAAGGACTCCTTTATACAACGCTATCAGAGACTTAACCCACCAGTCACTTCTTTTGATGCAGATATACAAAAGTACTGTACAAAAAAAGAAGATTTCTAAACATCATTCTTTAGTTGACCTGTTTAAGAAGTTACCTTTTGATACTTTTACCTGAAAAAGCTCTGGCATACAGATTAGTAGATCATAACTCACTGAAAGAAACTAACAACTTTCACCTGTTACCTTCCAAGCAAATCGTAATGTGGCGACTATATAGCTGTGAACTTCTATTTGAATATGACTGAAGAAATCCTTTCAAAGTAGCTGTTTGACATCTCCCTCATCTCTCGTTCGCCTTCAGGTACGCAGAAAAGGCCAACACTGTTCAACAGGAGGAGACGGTATTGAACATAGGCTTTGTCAGGCTGGACTGTTCACCGCTCAAGTCCTTCGCGTCGCAGCATTGCTATGAATGGCAAACCAAATTCACTGAGCTGCTCACTCACATTGCCAGCACCCGCCTCAAAGAAATTCACGCATCCCTGCAAGCCAATGCCACCAGGTGGGGAGTCAAGTGAAAGGAATTGTTTTCATTGCAGTAGAGAAGAAGACATCTAACAGAGATCCACAGTTCATGATCTTTTAAACCACGGTGGAATCCTGAAAGCACATTATTTTGAAATGTAAAAATGTTAAGGTGGCAGGTTTTATTTCGACAGTCAATCATGAGAAAGCAACAAATTTTAATTGTTCATTATCTCTTGGTTGATCTGACATTTTGGGTAAATTCTATGAGAGGCTATGTGCAGTAGACTGCAAAGACACTCTGGCTGGAAACGCCCCTAACCAGGCCCCATGCTATTAGCTTTCTGTCAAAAGCTTTCAAATTCCAGAAGCTTTGTTGAAGATGAGAATGTCTACAAAGTCCCTTGAAAAGATTCTGTATTAACAAATAGTATTCCAGTGAGTAAAAAGGAATGAGTTTAGAAAAAGTGGAGTATCCAGCTCACATCTTGACCCTGAATTACTACGATTGTCATTGCTTGTGTATACAAAGCCTGTTCCACCAACATCTGCTGCAGGTTTTGTGGTCTTGTACAGCGACAACACCGACCATGTTTTTATGAGGAAGTGTTACTGATACACGTCCTGACATATTCAGGAAAGCTTTTGATTTTGTAAACATTTGACATGTGTATTGTACTTAGAGTGTTGTGACTCTTTATCGAGTTTCTATGTATGTGTGTGTTTAGGCTGAAACAACCCCCCCAGACACTGGATGAGCTCAGTGCGAGCCTGAAGCTCTTGGAGACTCTCCAGGGAGATTTGGCCAAAACAGAAGCTCAGATTCCTCTCATCCATGAACAGTTTGCTCTCCTGGAGAAATACGAGGTCCCAGTGGAGCAGGATGTAAGTACATCTCTCATTAATAAACAAATAAATACACAAATACAGATTTCCCGACTCAGGACTTATTAGCAAGAGTTAAGAAATTCCTCTCATCTAATCAAGACCAACTTGTTTATTGTTCCCCTTCCTTTAAATTAAATATATAATATATAACAACGACCTATTTGGTAGTTACAGGTTGTATATATCTACACGTGAGCAACATTCTTTACCAACATTCTACCGACTGTTTTACCCACAGGTGCAGGAGATGCTCGGAGTGCTGAATGGGGACTGGGTGTGGTTCCAGCAGGTCTTGATTGACAGTGACGTCATGCTGCAGAAGCAAAAAGAGAAATTCAAGAGCAGCCTTATCCTCTCCTCCGAGGAGTTCAAGAAGAATATCCAGGCCACTCTGGAGGAGTTCAGCAACACAGGTCACACACACTCATATTTCTTATTTCTTATAAAGTGCTTCATCGGCTCGGTGTGTGCACCTTCCTGTTGCTCTGTTTCGGTCTGTCTCTACTGAGATGCTAGTATCTATACAGAACCTCCTTAGAACCTACAGCCTGTATCTAACTGTTCTTTTCCCCGATGATTTCTTTGTATGAATTGTATGTCTCCCCTTTGTTTCTCTGCTTTTGTGTGTGGACATATGCTTTTGAATGTTTCTTTATAAGCATGTTCATGTATATGTATCTCCCCTACATTTTGCATGTATATATCCAGGTCCATTTGACAGTGCACTGAAAACCCAGGTGGCTCTCAAGCAAATAGCAGAGCATCGCAAACAACTGGAGGCTCTAAAACAGGAGGAGAGCACCATCCTTCAGGGGCTGGGCTTCTTCAAAATCGAACAGCCGCCCTCCAAATGCATCCGCATACTGGAGAAGGTCTGTCCCAGCACAACTCTCCCAGTACCTAATCAAACACACTACAACACAATAAGTTGTAAATCCAGAGGTTATTGGCAACTGTGATTATGATAAACGGGTTCAACACGTGTGAATGTTTGTTTGGGCAGATTTATAAATATGTGATAATATATAATTGAAGACAATTGGCAGGACATTAGATAGAATGCCCCAGGCTGAATTCCAATCCAAGATGCTGCAATGGAAGCATTTTGATGACTGTTTTTGAGCATGTGTACTTTGTGTGTGTGTGTGTGTGTGTGTGTTGTTCAGGACATAGACCACCTGCAGCAGGTCTGGGAGATCAGACAGGAATGGAACTCCAACTGGAACATCTGGAAAGTCGGTCAGTTTGTTACGCTGCGGACGGAGAACATGGAGACCACAGCGCAGGACACGTTCCGGAAACTCTGCAAACTCAAGAGAGAACTAAAGGTCAGTTCTGCCACAGTCAGTTACACGTGGCACAGGGTTCCTGTTTCACTTTAGGTTTTGTTTCATCAAGATTTGCACATAAACGCCAAAACAATACTTTATATCAGTAAAGCACGATCTACAAGATCTTGAAGAATGACACTTTGTGTTAGCAATGGATACCAATTTTTGCAGAACCCAACCTAAATGCATTTTAACAGTGATGGCTGTTCCTTCAGGATGCATATAACCTGTTACTAATATCACCTGTACACCTAAAACATCACCTGCCCTCATAACCACATTACACAGTAGTATTGACGTGTTCTTTGTATGTTTGCAGGATAAGGAATGGGACATATTAGATTTCTCTAAAAACAGGGTTGATCAGTTCAAGCGGATCATCCCTCTGATTGCTGACATGAGGAACCCAGCCATGAGAGACAGGTAGTGACTCAAACCAAAGGATCTAATATTTATATAAAACAGTTGTTTCACAATAATTCAACTGTACATGATGGGGCAGAAACATCAACATGTAGATAGTTAAACAGCGGTTTATGCTCTACAGTCCTTATTTAAAGGACTGATACCAGATGGGATGAGTGGTTTTCATGTTCAGTTTGTTGTACAGGAGAATGATTTACAACTTTGATTAAAACAATGGCCATTAAGCATTTTCCCACAGAATAAGCATATTACAGTTTTCAAATCCAGTGTGTTTGCTCTGCTGACTTCTGTCCAAGCTTTCCCTCACAGTCAGTGTCTGTAGCTCTATTCCCAGAGGAACATCCATTGGCTGCATTCTGTCTCTTATTTCAAGATAGTGGCACCACATTTGAATGCAAACACACTCTGTCTGAAGAAAAAGCTAATTTTCTCTTTTCTTGTTCTGTAAATTTTGTTCTTGCACCACCAAAATGATTTTATCTGGGCGAAGGACAACTTTACTGATGTAACTTCCACTGTGATTGGGTGATAAATAACAATAAGCACAGATTACTAATTAGGTCTGAGAAAGAGAATGCCAAAAGAACACATACTGTAGTTGTGGTGCAGGAAATTGAGAAATAATGAAAAATATCACAAGGAAGAAAAAAGCTGAATTTACTTTGTGGTTAATAGTTACTTGGGTCTCCAACCAAAGCTGTTTTCAGACATGTCCTCTGGAGGAAGTCCAAAGTATTGTGTATGGACTTTCTCCAGATTTTGCCTTTCACGCATGCACAACTCAGCAGGAGAGTTTCCGCTAGCCGCGTTCACAACAACACACAAACCCCAGGAGTGTTCAGGTGGGGGGGTGACGCAGCAGGCAGGGGCAAGACGTAACTTATTAATTCCACTGGAGAGATTGTCATCCTGAAATATTTGTATTCTTGTAGTTTTTGACATTTTTGGTGTCTATTGGGTGTTGCAAACGTCATCAATGCGCCCACTCGCTTGCAGTGAACCCTGCTGAGATCTCCTGCTTTTTTCTCACATTGGCACCTGGGAGGAATTTGAGAGACGTGTCGTCCTTCTTTATTTAAATCCTGTGGTCTCCAATGAGAACACTGTCGCTGTGAAAAGATGAAGAACAGCCAGGAAGTGCTCTGCTGCTCTTCTCTCTCTGTTTTACCCTTCATCCATCTCCCTGCCAACTGTCATGATGCTCCTGTATCGAGTACTGTGATGAATCTGTCATTTCCAGATATCTCTATAAGCACCCCTCAAAAATCCTACTTTTATAGGTAGAATGAGCACACACCAAATATTCACTTTAGTTCACTGCAAGTTTAGCATGTACTTAAAACATCTGAAGTTGTAATGTGCAAGTTTTGCTTTAACTGAATATGTAGTACTGCCAGATTATAAATGGTGGAGTACTCTATTAGCCTATAGTAAGCATGTGTTTTTCAATGTGTTATCACCTCTGTTTACTAATGAATAGTGGTCTAAAGCTTGTGCGGGTTTCATGGAGCACAATTCATAAAGCCCTTTGCATGAAATGTGTGAATTTAGACTGGATAAATAAACTCTGTATTGCCTGGAAGGTGGAAAACCTAAGACTTACGCTGCTTTTCAATGTCCACTCTCTTCCAGGCACTGGAAGCAGATCTGCAAGGAGATTAAGTATTCGTTTGACCAAGCAAGTGCTGAGTTCACCCTGGAAAAGATCATATCTCTGGGGCTTGACAAGTACGCTGACAAGATCTCTGAGATCGCTGGAGCCGCCATCAGGGAACTGTCCATAGAAGAGGTCCGGTCTCTTCCTCCAGACTAAAATACCCCATTAGGTTTTGGAAAGTTTAGTGGTAGTGCGGTCAAGGCTGTGCTTTTTAGAAAATTAATTTAAATACTACTGATAAAGCTATTCTTTTTTATATACATAATATTGTCAACAGGTGGGAAAATTCATGGTATTCATCGTAAAATTCCGTATTTACGCTATCCTGTCACTGATCATTCAGACATGTATCACTGAAAAGTAAAAGAACAGGGATGCTGATTTTGCCATCTGTCACTCGTGTGCCTTGTTTGTTAACATTACTCTTTCTGTTTGATATTTCAGGGTTTGGAGAGTATTACCAAGACATGGGAGGAAACGTTCTTGGAAATAGCTGCTTACAAAGATAAAGGCCACTTCCGGCTGAGGTGAGAATGCCGGTGTAAATCGGGTGGAAGGCTCGAATTGAAAAGCAAAAATAATCCAGGCTGAAAACTTTGGTCATGGAGTTGTTTCCATTACGTCTTATTTGCATGCATTGCTAGATCCCATTGCTCAGTACAGCTCAATACTGCCATCCAGTGATGTTTCACTCTAGCTTGTTTCGTATATGATCTGAATAGCAGCCCTGTTGGAGAAGTCAGAGCTGAGTAATGAGTGTGTAAGTTTGTCTGCGGCGATGAGAAGAACCAAGCTAAGCAAGTGACAGCCTGGCTGATGAAAGCAGGAATGGCTTGGCCATCTGCTGCATATAAAAACGAATAGAGGCAGACCTCAGGCCGAGTCTAATTGGAAGCTCAAGTCATTGCCACTAATTCAGCAGAGAGGGGACGAGTCTATAATAAAGTAAAGGCTCTTTTCCACAGTAAGCATGATTGAGAGATGCAGCAAGGAAGAGGGGTAGAGTAGAGGAAGTTAAAGATGTGTGAAAGTTACAGAATATGAAAAGTATATGACTAAATTATTTTGAGAATTTAACAAATTTTAAATTAGTGCTGAACAATAAATACAAAGGTCAGACAACAAAATACAACTGGCTGCGTATGTTTCCGCCTGAGGTCCAGTGACATGTTGAATCAATAAAGTGAGGTCTACGTCCATCAATTGAAACTTCCTTGACATTAGCACATGGGATTTACCCCAAGTGGAGAGTGAACAAATGATTTTCAATACTTTACAGTCAGAAAACGCACTGGTAGCTACATCTTTAAAAATCGGACACTAAGGTGAATATAATTTATTTTGTGTAGTTTTGAGAAGAAGTAAATCCTCACAATGATGGGATTTCTTACAAGGATTACAACGGCACTGCATTACACCAAACTGCGCTGGTTTAACTAGTAAATGGATTTACTGACTGTTTCCACTGTGAAAATGTGTCAGAGTTGAAATCAAAACAATAGCAGTTATTTGAACTCTCCCTTCTCCTCTCTCACAGCGGCACAGAGGAGGTTTTCCAGGCCCTGGACGACAACCAGGTGATTCTGTCCACGATGAAGGCGTCCCGATTTGTCAAGGCCTTCGAGCAGGAGGTGGACTGCTGGGAACGCCGGCTGTCCCAGGTGCTGGAAGTCATCGAGATGATCCTCACTGTGCAGCGCCAGTGGATTTATCTGGAGGTACAGGAAACACTCGCACACCGTGTCACAGGATTTATTATTCTACATGGATATTCATCATTTTATGATTGGCTTTTCATTATTCTCTATGAATATTCATCATTTGATGGAGTACGCAATTATTAGCTGTGTTCATTGGTTATTAAAGGGAGAGTTTATTTTGGGAGATGTGATGATTACCATGCACGCCTGCATAGCCGGAAGCAGGGTATTGTTCTTGCCCCTGTGTGTGTGTGTGTGTGTGTGTGTGTGTGTGTGTGTGTGTGTGTGTGCGTGTGCGCGTGCAAGGCTGCGTGCAACTCTACAACAGATTTTTACCAAACTTGAAGTTTCTCTCCAGTTGATTAACTTTCGTGCTGATCGGTCAAGGTCAACAAAATATGGTCCGACAAAACTCATTTTCCAAGATATCCTCACTAATAACAAAAAGAAAAGCTCATATTGTTCAGAAAATGGTTCTCCATCATGTGAAAAATGATGACATGCGTAGTTCAAACATACATTTTTCAAGGTATCACTGCACCTTGTAGGACTACAGACACGACCAAAACTCATATAGATAGAAATATAAGATCATATGGTGGGAATGACATCATCGTAACATCACTATGAAGTCAGAAAATTACATCAAATAATGTAGTAAAGCATTAGAGACACGACCACAGCTTATTTAGAATAACCAATCATTTGTCATATGATATAAATTACATCATGCTGACTTCTTATAAGATGTCTACAGTGTGCGTGCAGGATATGCATCACCTCTCTTGTTGCTTTTCATTAACGGTTGGATTCTTGTAGCTCATTTCACAAACAGCATGGTGTCGTCTTTTGGCTTCGTTGTTGTTTTTGATGTTAGAAAACAAATCTGTGTTTGGCTGCAGACTGTATTGCTGTCAGTGCATTCTAAGGCCAACTTGTTGAAAAATCTATTTACTGATTAAACCATCATTGAATTTAAGTCCATGCATCATGAGCCCTGCACTGATTCTTTGCACAGCTCTCTGATTTTGGTTTTCTTGCTTCTTGTTTCACTTATGTTAGCAATTCGTTGTACCATTTCTCTCTCTTTGTGGCTCGTATAATTAAACCCTTTCTCTCTTACCTCAGTCGTTCCCCGTCACGCTCCATTTTTCTTTGTTTTTTATCCCAACAGAACATTTTCCAGGGAAAGGACATCAGGGAGCAGCTGCCTCAGGAGTGCAAAGAGTTTGAAGATGTAAGCTCCAGCTGGAAAATCGTCATGAGCCGACTTCATGAGGATAACAACGCCGTAAAGGGATCACACCACCCTGGTATGACATCATAGTTTGATGAAAAACCTTTTTTTTCTTTAAAGAGCATCATTTTATCAAAGCTACACTTTCAACTCGGTCAAATCTGTGTCCTCCTGGTGTGGAAATTTTAAAAAAGTCTTAAATCACACGTCTTATCTTCAAGGTCTGTGTGTAAAACAGAAGTAGACATGTTAACAGATCTGGTAAGTGTGTTGCCTACGAGGACATAGTGATACATGATAAAGAACGACTGTAGTCACAGGTATTTCTCTGCCAGGAGCTCACTACACAGTCTGCTCAGATCAGGCTGCAAGCAAACATGTTCCCGAGGACAAAGATGCCACCTTGTGGTGAAAACAACAGCCTGCACTTTGTGGAAACCACAGCACCATTATTGTCCCAGAGACTTCAAACAAACAAAGACTGATGCATATAACTGTGGTTACATGTAATTGTTGCCATAACAGCGAGAAACAAGAATTATTAAACATGATGCACTCTTTCTCCCAAAGTGGTGTGTTAGTATTGTAATGATGTGGATAAAAATAATATTCATAATTTAGTGCCGCCTACAGTCAGCCTCTCCCCTCTGTCTTTCAGGCCTGCTGGAGAAGCTGTCAGAGATGAGTGCCAAGATGGAGGAGATCCAAAAGGCCTTGGACATGTACCTGGAGTCCAAGAGGCAGGTATTCCCAAGATTCTACTTCCTGTCCAACGATGACGTGCTGGAGATCCTGGGCCAGTCGCTGAACCCAGAGGCCATGCAACCGCACATGAAGAAGTGTTTCGACAACATCAAGCACCTGCGCATTGAAAAGGCAAGAACCTGGATTATTAGAGGCATATGTATTTACTATAACACTCCTCTTCAAAACACCATCATAAACACCACCAAGGGAAAGCAAGGGATCCTTTATTTGTGCAAATGTATGTAGCAGCTGGAAATACTTTGGAGTTTTACTGTGTCATACATCAGGGATAATACTGTGAGCTGAGAGCTCCACCGAATCACCAGCCATGATTCAACAGTATCAATCTTGTGCTAAGTGGCTAGAATTTGGCAACAGCCAGAGGCACGTCCGTCTGTCTCATTCTTGTGAACATGATATCTCCAGAATGCCTTGAGGGAATTTCTTTACATTTGGTACAAATGTTCACTTGGACTGAAGGATGAACTGATTTCAAAACCCTTTTTGGCCTTGTGAACGGATTATCTTGAAAACGCCTGAAGAGAATCTTTTCAAATTTGGCACAAATGTTCACTTAGACCGATGTTTTGGGCCTTTTGAACATCAAGTCTGCCTTTAGGGAATTTCTTCACTTGGAATCAAAGCTTAACTGATTCGATTTCAGTGGCCTAAAGTCAACATGACCCCAAATGAGTGAGGGAAAACAAATGTATGTAGACTAAAACTGCTCTAGTCGGTGGAAGCATACAAGTGCGGGGTGTTAATAATCTTATGTTACAGCACTTATCTGATCATATTACTTGGTAACATTTGTATACAGTTCTTTCCCCGTTTAAAAAAATAACATTACCAGATTGTCCAGTCTTTATCAGGTTACAGTGATGTACTCTAGATTTGAATGGACCAGTACATTTGGGTACAGAAAGTCATTGTGTGTGTTTGTTTCCTATAGGCGACCATTAAACCAGAAGCCATGGGGATGTCCTCTGCTGATGGGGAGTCCATAGAGTTCATCCAGCCAGTGCAACTGAACAAACCTGTGGAGGTACAGCAGTGATGATGATGATGATGATGATGATGAATAGTATGATCAGATCAGGGTGACACATATGTCAGTGATGAGCCTCATGACTTGATACTGTTGGAATGTGTTGTTGTGCATGCAGGTCTGGCTGTGTGATGTTGAGAAGGTCATGCGCATCACACTGAAGGATTGTCTGAATGACTGTCTTGTGGCTCTGAAGAGGATGACACAACAGAGAGACAAATGGGTCAGAGATTGGCCCGGACAGGTACATTCATCTTTTTTTCTATTGAATCTTTCTGTTGTTTTTCACCTGTCTGACATTCTGATTGACAGACCGCCACTGATGCAGTGACATGCTTTCCACTTACTCTCTCTGATGGTCATACAATTAGCTGTATTTTAAAGCAATGCAACTGGGTCTTACATTTTTGATAAAAGTTGAAAACATTTTTAAACGATGGCTCTTTGCTCTTTTCTCTCTTTAAAGCCTGATAGGCTGTACACAATAATTACACTCAAATTCCAACTCCTGTTAAACTCAAAATAACCCTAATCCCTTTATTTCAGTGGGTGATTGGGCTGTCGTGGTATTATTACAACATTTCCATTAATTTCAATGTGTCCTGCTTGTGGACTTAAGAGTTAATAAACTTTGTAACAGTAAACACACTCTCTACTGAGAGATTCAGGTTTTAGATTTCAGGCTTAAAGGTGCATTCTGCCTGTTTTAGATGCTGATCACTGCCTGCCAGATCCAGTGGACCACTGATGTCGAAAAATCTCTCATCACCAGCAAGGAGAGAGCTGACAAGTCCTCCCTGAGGTCACTGAAGAAGAAGAAGGTTTGTACTGACTCTTTGTATGATTTAAACTTTTCAGGATGATTTCTGGTGCTGATTTGTTAAAACACCATAATGTCTTCATACAGCAAGCTTAATATTCTGTACTCATTATGTGTGCAGTATCTCCATTCCAAGCCCTGTTAAGGTTTTGCTTCAACTGTCTTTTGTTTCTCAGGTTGCCATGCTTCAAGGCTACTCGGACATCATCCGTGGCAACCTGTCCAAAGTGCTGCGGCTGAAAATCGTCGCACTGGTCACAGTGGAAGTTCATGCTCGGGACGTTATTGACAAGCTGGCCAAGGCAGGCTGCAACGACGTCCAAGATTTTGACTGGCTCAGTCAGCTGCGGCTTTACTGGGACAAGGTATGCTCCGAGAGTTTGGAAGTAAGAAGGACAGATAGGGGATACAGGCACATGACAGCTCCTCAAAAGTGAAGCCAAGGTGTCTCGATCACCACCTGGTGGTTAGCTGCAGTATATGTTATGAATCCCAGCTCATTCATGTCAGTGAACAAGACATGGGGCAAACTCAAAACACGTGTCAAAGATGGTGTCTGTCGTTTTAGGTAGTTCTTATCACACTGATGTATGTCCACCATTTTCCTTTAAGCACTACAAATGCACAAGATGACATATTTTGTCACAGACATAAACCGTAATACATCTTATACTCTCTATTATTTTTTGCTCTCTTAAGAACTAAAAGTAAGACTGATGTGATAGAACACATGTGTGTAGTTTAATAGCTTTTACTCTTTCAGTAGATTCTGGCAGTTAAAGGAGCACTAATACTTAAACCACAGAGTTTACTGACCTGTCCAATGACATAAAAAGATCAATTTTGCTGAACTCAGTTTGAAGGAGGCCAAGACACTCCTCATTGAACTTGTCCATATCTTCTTTTGTTTTTTGTTTTCCATCAGGAGGCGGATGATTGCATCATCCGACAGACCAACACCCGTTTCAAGTATGGCTACGAGTACCTGGGCAACTCTGGACGCCTCGTCATCACCCCACTTACAGACAGGTCCCGATCAACCCATTCAGTCAATCAGTGCACCAGCATCAATCCATCTGCCACGAAACATAACCATTAATTCATTCGTTAATTGAAGGATAATAACAGTTATTATTATTACTCTTATTATTATCATTTGAAACCCCATATATCTGTGATTTTCATTGTGTCCAGGTGTTACATGACACTGACCACGGCTCTCCATCTGCACCGGGGCGGCTCTCCTAAAGGCCCGGCTGGTACCGGGAAGACCGAGACAGTGAAGGACTTAGGCAAAGCCCTGGGCATGTATGTTATTGTAGTCAACTGCTCTGAAGGACTGGACTACAAATCCATGGGACGCATGTACTCTGGCCTGGCTCAGGTAGGGAAAAGTGGTACAGCTGTAGTTTCCATAGCTTTGACTGATTTGACTGTTTACATAAGTCAGTTATTGAAACACAACTGTCTTGCACGTCAAGATGATATTACCATATTACTTTTTAGGTTAAAGACTCTCTTGATTAGTGTGTGTCTTTGTGCTGCCTACATAGTCAAATTATATATTTAAAAAATCTTAAGCCTCATAAATCTAGAGCTCAGACTTATTTATAAGTATTTCACTGTGTCCACCCTGAACAGACAGGAGCATGGGGGTGCTTTGACGAGTTCAACCGTATCAACATCGAGGTGCTGTCGGTGGTGGCCCAGCAGATCCTCTCCATCCTGTCTGCCCTCTCCGCTGGACAGTCCAAGCTCCACTTTGACGGGCAGCACATCCGTCTGGTCCCGTCATGCGGCATCTTTATCACCATGAATCCCGGTAAGCCAACACAAATGGGCACGTACGCAGACTCTCTGGAATATGTTGCTGCAGAGTTAAGATTGTCTCTCTGTCATGTAAACCTCTCAGAATTGGCTCTTTCAGTGTTTGTCAATAAAATATTTTCTCTCAATTTCTTTTCCTAAGGTTACGCTGGTCGTTCTGAGCTTCCAGACAACCTGAAGACCATGTTCAGACCAATCTCAATGGTGGTGCCAGACTCTACTCTAATTGCTGAAATCATTCTGTTTGGAGCGGGCTTCAACAACTGCAAGGTACTACCACCGACACAGAATGATCAGGTTCTAAACAAACTAGATGGTTACCTTGGATACTGCTGAGGGGGGGGGTTTCTGCTCTGTAACCAATTGGGATCCGCACTTGTAATTTGAGGATGATGAACTATTCATCTGTAGCTTTTGAGGCTTTTCGAGCAGTTTGACAAACATAATTGTGGCATTGTTTTGATATTGTAATATTGAATGACTCTTGAGTAACTGTAAGGAAACTATTGGATGTATCAGTTGTGAATCAGCCAGTCGGAACCTGGCGTTAGCTCTGGTTCCATACTGTGATGTATACTTAGACAGACATACTGTATATTGTATACTCATCAGTATATGTTATGTACACACACACACAGTATTTGTCATATATACTTATTTGTGTATTTATTTTATGTGGACCTTTCATTGATAGTGTACTTATTCCTAAACTTAGTAGTATATCATTTCAGAGATATAACATCACTAGCATGTGAGATTCTCCTGTATTAAATTTACCATTTGATTTTGTTTGTTTTCAAAGAGCAATAAATAAAACATTTAGTGAGTAGGTTTTTTTCATTTTCACCCAGTGACGACAGAATTTTCCATTTGCAGCAACAACCAATTTTATAATATTGATTTTAAACAATAATGAATGAGAGCAGAGTTCTGTAAATAAATGTAGTTATTTGGACAAAGTCGTCCTTTCTGCTGCAGCTTAAATACGTAGAAACACAGAAGTGATGGATTTATTTTCATACTCTACTGCCACACTGTCCTGCGAGTCATCCTGGCTCATCTCTGGTTTATGCTGCAAATGTTGATCCTATTTAAGCTGACATTCATCCTCCTCCCCCTCCACTCCTCCTTTACTTCTTCCTTCTCTGTCTCTGTCTTTGTGTCGCTTCACGTCTTCCTCCATCCTTTGTCCTCGCAGCTCCTGGCTAAGAAGGTGTACACCCTGTACTCCCTGGCCGTGCAGCAGCTGTCCAAACAGGACCACTATGACTTTGGCCTGCGCGCTCTCACCTCCTTGCTTCGTTATGCCGGAATGAAGCGGCGCTCCTGCCCCAATGTTCCCGATGAAGAAGTAGGTCTTTCATCCTCCCTTTTTCTCCCTCTCTCTCAGACATTCTGAAAGTAAAACAGAACAAATTAGCAGTATCGAATACACAGGTTCTGTTTGCTTTTTATCACGCCACCTGTTCATAACAATTATCAAATCATCCCTTTTTAATAAAAATCCTAGTTTCAAAAGTTAATATGAAGCTAATATGAGTGTGGAGCAGTCAAATCACGTTTAGTCTTAAACTCCCTCTTTGTGTTGCTGTCCCTTCACTGCAACTCAGCAGGGAAATGCTGTCTGTGGAAACACAAAGAGGCAATTTAAGACTAAAAAGAATAACTTTCATGGGAGCAGTTGCTCTGAATGCATGAAGCTGGAATTCAAACCCAAGCTGTGCTGTCATTTCTGCTTTGGGGGGTGTCTGTCTACACAATTGAATCGTAGGCAAACCAGGATCTATAATTCCTTTCTTACAAGTTGAGCCTCCCTGTGAAACGAGCTATGAGCATGGTATCATGAATGACTCAAACCCTTGTCTCTCTATCTCCTCAGATCCTGTTAATGGCTATGAAGGACATGAACATTGCTCAGTTGACCTCTACCGACCTGCCACTGTTTAACGGTATCACCCAGGACTTGTTCCCTAATGTGGAAACTCCCACCATAGATTACGGCAAGGTAAGTTGATGTAGGTTGGCAGTGTTCCCTTTTCTGCAAAAACTAAGTACAGTTCAACTGCAGTTCATATTCCTCCAGAGGTTATGCTGAGAGCTGTCAGCCTCTAATCTCCATTGTAACACCAAAGTGCGCATGAAAATCTGCTCTTACCGATGCTGAAACTCAACATTTAGACATCACTGCTGTCACTGCAGCTTTTTCCTGCTGCAAGGTTCAGGTGTTCCTGTCTGTTGTCTGGTTCACTGTCTGTCCTCCACCTGTCTGTCTTAATGCTCACTTTAGTACCATAGGCAACATCAGTGTACCTCAGGATACAGGATTTTTTTAGTAACTTCACACAAAGTGCAGCAAACTAAAAAAGCCTAAATGAAATTTGCTGAGATCCATAACATGATTTTAAAACAGCCCCAGTTCTCCAGATACACTTGCACACAGTTTTTCAACATGCAGTACTTGAAGGTTATTCCAAGCCTGTTGGAGAACTTGCCATGGTTCCTCTGTGGATTTAAACTGCCTCAGTAGTTTCTGTCTTGTCATGACATGATGCTGATGTTTAGATGATGTTGAGATGATGTTTAGATCCGAGCTCTGTGTATGGGGAGATCTGAGAGCACAGAGATGTGCACCGAAGCAGCGTGAGCATGAGGAGAAGAGCTGAAGTTGGAGCGCAGCACAAGCACAAGCAGGGTATAGAGTGAGAGCATTAATCTGAACATGAAATCAACAAGTTCTGCTCTCAAGCTGAAAAAAAACATGCTTTTGAATAAACTAATGGAGTTGCCTCCCTGGTGGTATTGCGTAAAGAATTAAGAGTCATATCAACATCGCAAATGTTTAAGACACTGTATATATTCAACTTGGCATGACCCTGGTACATCCTGGTCAGTTCATAATACATACACCATCACTGACTGCCTGTCGTTTTGTTGCAGTTGAAGGAGGCCATAGAGGCGGAGCTTCGTCACAGCAGTTTGCAGTTGACTCCTTTCACCTTGACCAAAGTCATTCAATTCTACGAGACCAAAAACTCCCGACACTCTGTCATGCTGGTGGGCCAAACCGGCAGCGGTAAGACTGTTACCTGGAGGACCCTACAGAGGGCGCTCACGACCCTGCACCAAAATAAAGTGCCTGGCTATGAGCAGGTCCAGGTGGGTGTAAATTTAAATGGTTATGGTTAAAAATATACTGGTTGTATATTGTGGAACTTAGGAACACATTAAGAGCAGTGATGTTGTTTTCTAGGTGTAGAGGGCTTAAGAAGTATATCTCAAATACACTTACTGTTCTTACATCTCATTGTATTCGCTATTTTGTATTTGCTAAACATAGATAGGTTTGGTGAACATTTATACATTAGTTTAGCTCTTCCAGTAAAACACAGTCATGTTTTGGACTTTCCGCTCTCTCTGTCCCTACTTATTGCTTTTCATCCTCCTTTCTTCTGACTTACATCTTTCTATTTTTACCTCTTACTCTCTTTTTTCTTTCTCGGTGCTCTTTGCATATGTATTTCTGGTGTCTTTCCATTTTCAACCTCACCTGCCTCTGGTGCTTATCGTCTGTCTCTCTGTTCCTCTCCTGTCTTTACTGATAGACTGTGTCCTCTTTTTTTCTGATTGTGTCTCACCCACATGTTCATGCAAACACCACTGTACTGTATTGAAATACACAAACACACACACACACATACACAAGAGACACACGCTCAAACTACTTTTAAGAAAGAAAGATAGCTGCAACATCAACATAAAAAGATTCAAACCAAAGAGTGATTTCCCTTCTCTCTTACCTCAGCTTCTAGATATTTCAACGGAAAAAGCTGGAGGCAAAGTTGACCAATGAAAAGATTTAGTTACATAAGGTCCAGTGAAAAGCTACTGTTTTATCACAATTGTTCAGCCTTAGACATCAATACACAGGTAGTTTAATCTCTCATGGTTGTTTCATTATGTTCTCTTTCACGCCTCGACCCTTGCACACAACAGATTTATCCACTGAACCCAAAGGCGATGAGTCTGGGAGAACTATATGGAGAAAATGACCTCTCCACCAATGAGTGGAGTGACGGAGTGCTCTCCTCTCTCATGAGAACAGCGTGTGCAGGTACTGACACCAAACCAATAACCACTGTGTGTACTGTAAGTGAACACACAGTAGGCACGGATGTTTCTTCCGAATTTGTGTTATCTCATAGATCATTCATCCACGTACAAGCCTTGTTAAATTCAATCCAGGTCGATTTTTAATAATTCAAATCTCATCAAATTTGTCATGTGGAAAAAGTGCTATCGGAGTCTTCAAATGGAACAAAGCTTTGGCAGCTTACTCTGCTTAGACTGCAGCCTGTGCTCTGTTACTTTTAAGTGTATCTTAAGCTGATATGTCAACAAATTGTATTTGTATGCTGCTCTGGAAAGCTGTGCATGCAACCTGCAAGCATCTTTTTGACGTCATAGTAACCGTCCTCTGAGTCCAGGCAGTAAACTGGGATAAGCTTTCTTTTCCTTGTCAGGCTGTTTGACTGTTGTAGTAAAGCTATTAGATTTATTTTCCATTAATGCAGCTCAAAACCCTATAATTGGAAAGATTAGTATTACACACAATACAAAATTAGCACAAACAAAAACCTAAAGGTTGAACGTATTTTTTCTGTAACACTTAAATGGGAAGGTAAACTGGGAAGCATTGCACAAACAAGTTAACCCGAAAATTGTTATCAAAATACACAGACCATTCTGAACACTGTCCCATGTTACATCTCCTCTTCACGCTTCAGATGAGAAATCCGATGAGAAGTGGATCGTGTTTGACGGGCCTGTTGACACACTGTGGATAGAGAGTATGAACTCTGTTATGGATGACAACAAGGTGCTCACACTCATCAACGGAGAGAGAATCTCCCTGCCTGAACAGGTGAGGACAGAAGTAAAACCTTGACTGGTCTTTTCAATGATCTTTTTATAGTAGGAAAAGCTCTGGTGAAAACATTGACAGTTGCTGCGCTCAATTCTGCTGTCCCAGTAAATCATGGCAGTATGACACCACCATACACTGGATATAAAATATTGACGACATGACCACACTCCAAAAGTTTAGCCAAAGCGCCAGAAACTCAAAAGTCACATACATTTTTGCAGATGGTTTCTGTCACTTTCGGTAGTTCTTATAAAAGTTTGATTTTGATTGCTTATTTGATGTAAAAACAGGGTGAAAGTTCATTATTTAAAGCTAATACTGACTTGCGATTGGTCGAGCATGTGTACCGATGGGACCTCGATGGCCCAGTTGCTATCCAGAGTTTGGGGGTGTCCAAAATTCGGGGATTGAGCAACTGTGGCTCCAAATGATGTAATCAGTGCAAGAAGACAGCGTTCACATCCAGGATCAGGATATACAGTCCGGACAATAGCTGTGCCTGAAACTAAAGCAACTAAATGGAATTCAAACATCATTAATTAGATTGTTTGCATATGTTTTTCCTAATGTTTCATGGGAACATATCCATGAAAAAGCCTTTTTACTGTTGGAACATGTGCACATTAGTATCACAGTGGAATTCATATATTTTAAAACAACACACATCGAGACATTGCCAAGTTCCGAACGGGGAGTCGTTTGCCAAAGTGTATGTGTAATGAACAATTTGTTCTGGGCAGAAGCGAAAAGTTCTCAAATGAAACACACAGGGCTGTTTTGGTTTCTGTCTCATAAATCTGACAAAGCAAGAGCACAAAGACAGGGCCGGATTAATGGCTCACAACTGAGAGGGAGCCAACACTCAGTTGGCTTGATTCATTCAGATGAGATTCTGGCTCGCGCAAGACCTGGAACAATGTGTTCGCCAAGAAATCATCCCTGTGTTTGTGAGCTGTACTTGATACAAGAGGGGGAAGGTGCTGTAAATACAATTTACCTCACAAACTAATGAGCTGAGAAACTCAAATGTCCTCCCTGCACTTACTGACAATAACTAATGTTGCTTGAATTTAAGTTTATTGGCTTGAAAATATCAGGGCAATGAAATGTATCTTTTACAATAACAGTAATACGGTGTCATACATTATTGTTTATGGTCCCAAATATATAAACAAATAAATGCTTCACACCTCCATTTGGCAGAACAGGTGTGTGGGAGGGGGACAGGGGCCGCCCAAATATAGGAACAAATAACCAAACAAAATCTTGTGAATTCTTTCGTCTCAGGTGTCTCTGCTGTTTGAAGTGGAGAATCTGGCGATGGCGTCTCCAGCTACAGTGTCTCGCTGTGGGATGGTCTACAACGATTACACTGATCTGGGCTGGAAGCCTTTTGTTCAGTCCTGGCTGGACAAGCGACACAAGGTACAATGCACTTGGTCATAATCAAAAGTCAAATCTCTAGACATGGCAACAGGATTGGTCAGGATCTTTTTGTTAAAGAGCACATTTAAGACAGGAACAAAAGAAAACCTTCATCATTAAAAGCCATTTTCTGTTACTTATTCTCCTCCATCCCTCTCCATTCCTCCACGTCTCCGCAGGCTGAAGTCGACCATTTGAAGAGTTTGTTTGAGAAATATATGGAGAGCACGCTGAACTTTAAGAAGAGTAACTGTAAGGAGCTGATCCCCATCACTGAGCTCAATGCAGTGACCTCCTTCTGTCGCCTCTATGACTCTCTGGCCACATCCAGCAATGGGGTATGATGAAGTACAGTGCCCACATGTTTTCTGGTGTAACTGTCTAAAGTTTTGTGATTAATATAAAGCCAAGAAACTATAAACCTCCACCGCATTACATTTGCTAATAAATCTCCCTTTCTCCAGGTGAATATTTCAGACACAGAGGACTTGGGTACGATGGTGAAGCTCTGGTTCATCTTCAGCTTCATCTGGTCCGTTTGTGCCTCTGTCGACGAAGATGGGCGCAAGAAGATGGACATCTTCCTACGAGAGATGGCGGACAGCTTCCCCATCAAGGTCCTCTATCCAGCATAATGCTTGTTACACATGTTCAGAGTCTAGAAATGTATTTTCTGTGACAAATCCTGCCCTCAATACAACACAACTTAAATATCAGCATGATGTGCACATGGAGTGTGAAACTGGCGTGGTTGTTTTTTAGTCTGTCTCAGACACCAACCTTCTCTGAATCTTGTGTGTAAACTCTTTCAGGACACAGTTTATGAATATTTTGTGGACCCCAAGAACAAAACCTGGGCTTCCTTTGAAGAGAAGCTGCCGAAGGGCTGGCGCTACAATGCCAGGTAGGAAACCTTTTGTACCTAAAAGTAGCTGCTGTACGCATGTATACTGTGTGTGTATGTGTTATCCACTGAATTACAGAATTACTAGATGATATGACCCCTCGTAACATCTGCAATTTGTCTGTGTCTTTCCTTCTGCCCTCTCCTGCAGTTCTCCATTCTATAAGATCATGGTTCCTACAGTGGACACTCTGCGCTACAATTTCCTGGTTAAGGCTCTGGTTAAGGCTCAGTACCCAGTGCTCCTCACTGGGCCAGTGGGCACAGGTAAAACGTCCGTGGCCCAGAGCATCTTGGAGGGCTTGGATAACAAGTGGTCTGCCCTCACTGTCAACATGTCTTCACAGGTTGGTCTGGGTTTGTTAGAAGTGGAGTATTTTACAACAGGATGATGTAAGTGGTTTGATTAAGTCTTGAATCGTATTCTTGTCTCTTTCACCGTCGCCTTGATCTGCCTCAAAGCTTAATGTTGACATTGAAATGTTCCTGGTTTGTCAACACAAACAAGTGGCAGACGTGTCTCCTGCCTCAGCTTGTCTCATGAAAGATGAAATATCAATACCACAGGTGTATTTGTGTGTTGAATGACAGGACTGGCAGGGGGTGACTTGCAGAAAAGTGCTCGGGCTCGATTCGAATCCTGCTGTAGTAGGGATACATGATTGCGCCCCCACGTGGTGGCTCGTGGTGGCAGTAAAATATATAGAGAATAAAAGATACACTGCTCCAGGGCTGAATCACATCAGAGCTGTATAACTCTGATGAAGGGCTAATAGTGTGTTTAGGATGATGGAGACACTTACCTTTACCTCTATTATTATCATCACCATGCCCAAGCTGAAATCATTTACACAAATATTCATGTACGCTTGTAGACTTCCAGATACTTTCTTCAAATTAAACTTCTTAATGTGTTATTTCTGTTTTTATTATGACCTCTGTTTCGGGGGAGAATTGTATTACCTCATTGTTACCTCTGCCAAGGATCTTGTGTTTTCATCTACGCAGATGTTAGTTGGCAGGATTATGCAAAAGCTACAGAACCAATTTCCTTGAAGGTTTGTAGATGGGTGGGACGTGACCCAAGGAACCACTCATCCAAAGTTGGAGAGGATCCGGATAAACTGATCCATGTTTTTCATTTTCTTCTGTAGAGCACGGGGGTTAGCCTTGGCAGAGGTACGCGCTCTCAGTGCTGGTTAATGATGTTTCAGAGGGTTTTTTGCATCTGAAGAAACACTCGTAAGGTTCACAATAAAACACCACTTTTTCCTTGTTTTTCTCTGTTTCCACCAGACCACCTCTGATAACATCCAGGCCATAGTGGAGAGCAGAATAGAGAAGAGAACCAAAGGCGTGTTTGTGCCAGCAGGTGGGAAGCGCCTGCTTTGTTTCCTGGATGACCTCAACATGCCAGCCCATGACCTTTACGGCTCCCAGCCACCGCTGGAGCTGCTGCGCCTTTGGATCGACTACGGCTTTTGGTATGACCGCCAGAAACAGTGCAAAAAGTTTGTCAAGGTGAGAAAGGGCGTTCAAATCAAGGTGGGAGTGAGGCTTCTGCTGTGTGAGATAAATATAGAATCGCCCCTAACCCTAACACTCTGTGTATGTGACTCCTTTGTAAGGACATGGTCTTGCTGGCGTCCATGGGGCCCCCTGGTGGAGGGAGGACTCACATCTCTGGCCGCTTACAGAGTAGATTTAACCTCATCAACATGACCTTTCCGAATGTAAGTGATGTCTCTTCTCTCCTCTGTGTTGTCCCGTCGGACATTTCTCCTATACCACCAAATTATATTAATATAAAAAGACATGGAAGTATATTAAATACACAACAAAGATGTAGATACATGTATCAGCAACAGAATAAAAAATATGCAAAATTATAAATTGTGTAGTTTTGTGTGGTGTTGCTAAATGAGCCACAGCTTCTGTTTTTCATTTTAAGTGTTCCTTTCCTCCGTCTGTGTTTTTCAAAAACTCTTCCTGGCTGTTTTTTACCCTTCATCGTTTGACGACTGCTTTTTGTTTCACCGTACAGACTTTTCTCTAAAAATGATAATAGCTGTGGAGATAATGATAACCCACCCAGGAGATTGTGATTGACTGAAAGGTTGCTTGCAAATGTTTCCCCCTGATAATTTACCACCTCCCATCTGTCTCCTCTCCTTGTTCTCGTTTTTTCTATGTTTTGTTGTATTTTGGCATTTTGTCCTTCCCTAGCTCGATGCACTCCCTCTCCAGATCTCTCCATGTCTCCTTTTTAATTATCTGCCAGCGTTTCATCTCTGTTGTTGTGCTCCTTTCACCCTCTCCTGCTCCATCTTACATCTGCCTGTTAGTTCAGTCCTGTTTTTCAGCATTCATTTTTGTATCCCTCTCTCCACTCTCCTCCTCTCCACCCTACATTTCCAACACAAATTAATTTGCTTCTGAAGCCCACTGGAGCCATGTCGTAAACACTTGACACTAGAGTTGCCTTGCCTCTCGAGTGTGTGAAGTGGACAACCTGAATTGGAATTGTTGCACGCCTTTGACAAATTCCCACTCTGGCGTTCTTTCCCTTGAACACTACAGCTTTGAAACTGTGGTATCTTATTGGCAGGGCTGCATCATTAAAATGTCCATCTTCTCCGCACGCAGGAGTCACAGATCAGGCGGATCTACAGCACCATGATCAACCAAAAACTCCAGGAGTTTAAGGAGGAGGTGAAGCCCATCGGAGATACTCTGACTCAGGCCACCATAGAACTGTATCATGCTGTTTCAGAGCAATTCCTTCCCACTCCTGCCAAGATACACTACCTCTTCAACCTCCGGGATATATCCAAGGTACACAAGAAGACTTGTCGCTGGATTAGATTTAGTGTCCAACAACACACAGTGTACTTACACCACCTAAATAACGTATATGTTTTCAAGAAAATACATCAAGAGTTGGTTTTTAAAAAGGACTTAAAAACACATTTTGCCTCACATCTATTTCAGGATACCCAGTACAATTTGTTAATACTCCACCTCCTGTTCCACCCCTGCTAGGTGTTTCAGGGTCTGCTGAGAGCTCACCCGGACTTCCATGATACCAAAACCAACATCACCAGACTTTGGATCCACGAGTGCTACAGGTAACCAAAGACATCATTTCACCAACTATTTTAACCTTGTCGCACTCATATGACATATTTACCATACCTCTGACCTGATGGTGACTGTGTCATAGTGCTCTATTTTCCCTTATCTGAAGTCCAGAGTGTTTTCTACTGTTTTATTTTAGTTTTGACTGTATGGATGCTTTTGTTGTGTATAGACTGTATAATAGTTGTATAGTATAGTATAGTATAATGTTCTGTTGCTGATTTCAGGGTTTTCTCAGACCGGCTGGTAGATCACAGTGACATGAGGGCTTTTGTTGCTCTGATCGGAGAGAAACTGGGTTCGAACTTTGACCTCACCTTCCACAGCCTGTGCCCCAACAAACAACCACCAATATTCGGTATAGTCATTACTGCACCCCCACCCCCCCACACACACTCACACAAGTACACTACATGCACACAGTAATATCGGTGTCACAGTGACATTGCTGAGAGTAAAGTGTGTAAAACAAACTGTGTTAATCATTATGAAACTGGTTCATCACTGTGCGTTTGTGTGTGTCAGGTGACTTCCTGACTGAGTCTCACGTGTATGAGGACCTGCTGGACATGAATGGTCTCAAGAAGTTCATGGAAGTCAAGCTGGAAGACTACAACCTGACACCTGGCATAGTGCCCATGAGCTTGGTGCTTTTCCGAGACGCCATCGAACACAGTGCGTCTCAGTGCACAACACCCACATATTTTTAAATGGACAAATTACAGAGCATAAAATCCCCTTGATGGTTCAACCCACAGTGCCCACTCATCCCATTCTGTCCAGTCAATCCAGTACATTACCACAATCCATATAAGAGCTCCTCATGGGCTGCACTCTGACGGCTCTTTGCTGTGTTCACTGTTTGTCAGTTTTTATGATTCTGGCCCAGTTTGAAACTGCTTTGAAAAACACAGCATGAGGTTGAGCTAAAAGAGAGAAGGCCTCTCAGTCCCAGGCTACACTCTCTACACTCTGCTGTCAATGGGCCACTTTACCACACGCCAATGCAAATCAAAAGCTGTTACTATAGAAACAACATGGGTTGTGTGTATAGATGTTTTTTACATGAATGCCTTGTATTTGAACAATTATTCACATATTTGAACGTTTTCTTCCAATTTTCTTTTTCAAGGAAATTAAATTAATGATTTTCTTTTAAATATAGTAAATTAAAAATATCCCACAATTAGGACAATGCAATGGGACATCATGGTATCTGAGATGTGCAGAACTGAAATATGAAAATAAATACTAAATATAATTTATACATCTTTACCTGTAACCAGATAATGCTCCTCCCTGTGTTGTACTTTCTACGTCCATTTGTAGAAATTTCAATTATATTCATCCATCAACGTTTTACCGATATTAGAACAGATCGCACTCTATTATATGATAGTTTGAAAATACTCTAGAAAGATCTAGAGAGATCCATAAAATATCTATAGATTAGGACAAAACATGTGAATATTTGTACAAAATCCTTGCCAGTTGTAAGACCCATCAGATGATAATTATTACAATACTGTAAAAAAAAGGATTTCAGATAAAATTTGTGCGATGGGTAATATCTTTGTGTTTCCACAGTAACCCGTATTGTGCGTGTGATCAGTCAGCTCAGGGGCAACATGCTGCTGGTCGGAGTTGGGGGCTCCGGTCGGCAGAGCCTGTCAAAGATGGCCGCATCCATCTGTGAGTACCAGGTATTCATGGTGGAAGTCACCAAGCAGTACCACAGACAGGAATTCAGAGAAGGTGAGATCAAGCACACGACTGAGAGAAACAATGAAAACAAGGAAAGCTCAAAACTGAGAAAGATTAGAACAAGCCTGGACTCACATTGGCCCACAGTATGTTCTGAATATTCAGTGTGAAGCTGCCTTTTTTTGACTAATTACCTTCTTTTTTTTTCTGTCCTTGCGTTCAGACATCAAGAAGCTGTATCGTCTGACTGGTGTGGACAACAAACCCACTCTCTTCCTGTTCAATGACACCCAGCTCGTAGATGAATCATTCCTAGAAGACATCAACAACGTCCTGAGCTCGGGAGAGGTGCCTAACCTCTACAAGCAGGATGAGTTTGCTGAGGTCTGTATTGACTGTATTTTATTTTATTTATCTCATGAAGCCAGCAGGGAACAACCGGGTGGTTTGAATCAAATCAGTTTTAACCTGAAGGTAGTGAATAAACTATATGTGTCTAATCTAAACCACTTGGAATGCACTGGTTCCATCAAAATATCACTGTAGGTCTAAGCAGCACATTTAACATCTTTGATAGTGTTGATTTTTATATGTTTTTCTCTGTATCGTATATTCATATTTAAGCCTTAGATATGAATTATGTGTAAAGGTAAGATTGATTTGATCATGGAAACACAACTTTAGCCAAACCTTATTCATAGTAAACTTGTACTTGCGTTTTACGATCCTCACTGTAAAGCATGACGGTCCCTTTCATGCAGTTGCTTTGTTGTGTGTAAGATTTATCTGACCGCAGAGGCCGACATAAGCCGGTCTCAGACATTAACTCACATGTGAAGAATGCAGCAGGAGATTGTCAGAGTCAGCCGCATTCACAACACCAGGAAAATCACCCAAACATTCAGGCGATGGGTGGCGTCTGGGTTAGTTACTCAGAAGGCAGGTCATGACCTTTATAATCTGCTTTTGGAAATCGGGGTCAGCCCGTATCGCCAAAAGTTTTCTCGTTTGTCGGCATCTCTCTCATGTATGACACCTCTTATACATCCTGAGATATTTATATTTGTGTCATTTTTTTCTCACTTTTGCGTCCATCATGTGTCAGAAATGTCATCAGCACCCCCACTCGCTCGCTGTGGATTTTCCGGACATTTTACTGCTGGAGTCTCACATGGTCTCACTCTGACATTTTCCTGACATTTTACCAGGGGGCTGGCAGGAAATTGTCTGAATCCACTGACACTAACATTTACGTTCTCATATTCAGCCCCACATGAAAATTTCACGAAAATGTAATTTAATGTATGTCTGAATTTAGCTTTAGAAAGTAGCTTTAGAGAGTAACAGCGTCCAAACTGTATTAAACTCATATACTATGAGATAATGTGCTTCTTTTGATCCTTGGAGTTTTTATAAAAATCACATCTCAAGTCAGTTGAGACCTTATTCATCTCCTCATAACATGTAACTCTGCCTCTAGGTGTGCACTGCTCTGTCAGAGTCTGCCAGGAAAGACAAGGTGGTGGAGACTCCCGACTCCTTGTTCCGATACCTGATAGAGCGGGTCAGGAACAACCTTCACATCGTGCTCTGCATGAGTCCAGTGGGAGAGCCCTTCAGGTACATTCTGATACCCTTACCTGCAACACTGTCATACAATACCTCCTTTTTCATAATGCCCTTCTCCTCTTTCCTCTCCTCTCCTTCTGGCTGCTCTGGTTTTCAACACACAAGGTTATGGAAATGTACACATTATGGATCATTTTTGAATTTTGATTTAATTTATTTCTCATTTCATTTTCCACACAGTTAAATACTGGCCTTCACAGTAGTGCCAGCAAAATGTCTATTGTCCAGTTCTATTTCTATAGCGAGACTTTTACCATCATCTTATATTTGTGTTGCAGCACAGGCTGATATATTCAAGACACCCATAGCTTCTTCGTATCATCGAACAAACAATCTCTCGTCATATAAAGAGTTGATAAAATAAAGACGATTTTAAATCACCTGGTGCTCTACTGGGCAGCACGGTGGTGCACTGGTTAAAACTGTAAGAAATTGGTTCAAATCCCAGTTCAGTTGGGGTCTTTCTGTTGGGAGTTTGCATGTTCTCCCTGTGTTTGTGGGTTTTCTCTGGGTACTCCATCTTCCTCCCACTGTCCAAAGACATGTAGATTGATGGTTAGGTTAACTGGAGACTCAAAATTGACTGTAGGTGTGAATGTGAGAACGAACGGTTGTTTGTTTATGTGTATTGGCCCTGTGATACCCTGGCAACCTGTCCGGGGTGTACCCCACCTCTCACCCAATGTCCGCTGAGATTGACTCCAGCTCCCCTTGTGACCCTCAAAGGTTAAGCGGTATAGATAATGGATGGATGGATGGATGGGGGTCTTCCACAGGGTTACTGTTTACTCCAGTGCCTGTCAGTATCTCTGAACACTGAAACATCGTTAGCTGCTGACTGACACTTGGTTTTGTGACTTGAAAATTCTGGGCCAGCTGTCTACACATGCAGACATAGTACGCTCACAGATGGACTCACATTTTCTGCTTTTGATCGTCTGCTTTCCTCGTCACGCGCACATTTATTTTCACAAAATCACGTCTTCCCCCTCAAGCACCGATGGTCTGGTTGTAATCAGTTGCACCGGGTAGTGGTCACATAAAAAGCTGCTTTCTCTGCTCAGTGTGCTGGCAGGAAGCATTACCCAGAGCTAATCACCATTCTCTGTGTGACGAAGCGCCCTGGCCCTCTGACCACCAGCTACTAGCAGGATTCATATCTCATTGCCAGAGCTCAGGGAGCCCTGCTGCACCGATTAACCAGCTAAACTCACTGACTCACACTGTAGGTCTGGAGAATACTCTTCTGTGGAAATTAGTGTGTAAAGAGCTTTTGTGTCAAAACTAGCCAGTAATATTCACGTCCATCTGAAAAAAACATGAGGCAAAAGACCTGCATTAGTTTGAGTGACTTTGAAGTATTTCCAAGGTTCATAATGGTTTCATTGTTCTCTTCAGTGCCAAATGTACCTGCACTCGTTCACAGACCCTGTGTCCACAGGGCTGTAATGGTTTATCATTAAGCCAACAAATTATAGGTGATTAAAAGTCATGAATCGCTGTTTGCCAACAGAAACCACATTCTCCAGTACCCAGCGCTCGTCAACTGCACCACCATCGACTGGTTCTTTGAGTGGCCCAAAGACGCTCTGCTGGAGGTAGCTCAGAGGGACTTAGACGGACTGGAGCTTGGATCCATGGAGGGGGTGAGGCATGCACGCACATACGCATAAACATACATTTTGCATGTGGACACTTGATTTCACATGCTTGGTGTCCATCATACATCCTCATGCAATCTCACACATATATAGTCTCAAATCATCCTTAAGGATAGCCACATGTGACTGTGGCGATGGGGCACGGTCACACATATGATCAACTCCTGAAGACCCATTAAGCATTAACCATAAATTGCATTTACAGAACTAGAAGGGCCCTCACAGAGCATTTACCTCCACTTAGGCTGATAAGCCACTTTATCACCATATTATATCTACAAATATTGCATCAGATACATAAACCATGTACACAGAAATGAGATTTGTTATCTCTTAATGTTAAAGAAATCCTGAATGTGCCCCCTGAGCTGGATCCGCACCAGAATTTAACGGATTTTACCCTGACCCATAACGCATCCTTTCACCAAGTGTTGTGGTAAACCATCAAGTAGTTTTTGTGTGATCCTACTAAATAACAAACAAATAATCATCGATGAAACTCCTTGGTAGAGGTAACCAGACCTCAATAAATAATTGTGTCCCTGACGTTGCCTTGCGACTGTTTGAATGCTATTATTGCTGTGTGATGTTGCAGATCCAAAATAAGGTTGCCGGTATCTTCGTGACCACACACCAGTCGGTGGCACAGGTCTCCCAAAAGATGAAGCTGGAGCTGAAACGACACAACTACGTGACACCCACCAACTACCTGGAGCTGGTGTCTGGATACAAGACGTAGATACCTTCTAACTTCCTCCTTCCTCTTTTCAACTCTCTTCATTTGTGTTTTTCTGGGCCACGTAGATTGTTAAGTATAACCCTATGTTGGCCCTGTTGTGGGCTCTGAGTGTAGGTGCAGGTGCTTGGGGTTCTTTGGGTGTTACACTGCATGCATCAGAATACATCTAGGAGCATAACTAATTTAGCATAACTTAATTCAAGTGTGGAACTTTGTCTCTTTATAGTCCCCTCTGTCTGTTACAGTCACCGTGTCAGTCATCTGATCGTGCATTCTTTTGTGTGTGTCTGTGCATCCAGGCTGTTGGCAGAGAAACGCAGCGAGCTGGGGGAGCAGGTGAACAAGCTGCGTAACGGCCTCTTCAAGATCAGTGACACCCGGGAGAAGGTGGAGGCCATGTCGGTGGAGCTGGAGAAGGCCAAGAAGCAGGTGGCCGAGTTCCAGACGGAGTGTGACACTTACCTCTCCGTCATCGTGCAGAAGAAGAAAGAGGCTGACAAGCAGCAGATGGTAATAGATATACTTAATAGTTTGATGGAAGTATTCAATATCCCCCTGGTTTAAATTTGATGGGGTGGTTCATTTTCATGTGTGTTTGTGTTAAGGCGGTGAGCGCCAACAGTGAGAAAATTGCAGCTGAGGAGATCCAGTGTAAAGCGATGGCTGCGAATGCACAGAGAGACCTGGACGAGGCCCTGCCAGCACTGGAAGAGGCTATGAAGGTACATCAGTGTCCCTTCATCTTCTGATCATGTTGTTTTGATTGATTTCTCAAATATTTAATGAGTGATAATCCATAACCTTTCAGTGCACTTGACTGGTCCATTTGTTTACGAGCTTCCTGTCTATAAAAGTTTAAATTTCAACCTGACCCACAGAGCCGTTACCTCGCCTTCTCCCATCCACACGTCCTCTAATTCATCATCTTTCTTCACACAGGCTCTGGGGTCCCTGAATAAAAAGGACATGACAGAGATCAAGTCATATGGCTGCCCCCCAACGTTGGTGGAGACGGTGATGCAGGCCGTCATGATTCTCCTGGGAAAGGAGCCCACCTGGGCCGAGGCCAAGAGACAGCTGGGTGAGAGAAAGCAACAGTACAGAATCCATGTGAGAGTCTGTGAAAGAATCTGAGTCACTGGGAAAGTGAAGTGCTCCAAAAATGAATACCAGAGTGAAACCAGACAAGGTCCAATTGTGGCCCCCGCAGGAATGTCATTGGCAGATTTCACTCTTTCTTTGTGATAACTCGTTATTTTCCCAACATTATTTTTTCGTTAATTTAAATGAAACACATGTGAGCAGACTTGGGCAGAACAAATGTGTTTTTTTAATGTTTTTCTGACCTTGAAATGTTTCTGGCAGGCGAGGGCAACTTCATCAAAACATTGGTTAACTTTGACAAGGACAATATAACGGAACGTGTGCTGAAGAAGACCGGTCAATACTGCAATCAGCCCGACTTCAAGCCAGAGATCATTGGCAAAGTGTCACTAGCTGCCAAGTCCCTCTGCATGTGGGTGAGAGCCATGCAGGTGAGAGTCATAGCCACACACACACACACACACACACACACACACACACACACACACACACACACACACACACACACACACACACACACACACACACACAAATGTTGGGAAAAAAACGCCCTCTCTTGCAATGTTATAGAAAAAGAAAAAAAAAAAGTCCTGGATCTGCTAAAAAATGTATTGGGATCTTCCCTGACCCATTCCACATCCTTCCACTAAATTTCATGGTAATAGTACGTCATGTGTACGCCTGCTAAATTACAAACACAGATTAAAACATAACCTCCTTGGCGGTGGTAATAATGTGACTCTTCTGTTGAATGAGCACAAGAAAAGGCGATTAGGATGCGAAACTAAATCCTGGGATGTGTGCACTGTTCCTCCAGATGTATGGGCGCATCTACAGGGTGGTGGAGCCGAAGCGCGCCCTGCTGAGCACTGCCACGGCCCAGCTTGCCGAGAAAGAGGCCGCGCTGGCAGAGGCCCAGAGCAAACTACGAGAGGTACAGTATGGAGCTCAGTGTGTCTAGCAGTAATCCTGAGAGAAGTTAGGCCATTAGCTCATGTCAGGTCAAGTTTATACACCAATGCGGCAGCAGTAGCAGCATCGTAGGTCCAGTTTATGCACAACTGGTCCGATTTAATTGTGTGTGTGTGTGTTCGTGCAGGTGGCGGAGAAGCTAGACGAGCTGAAGAGGGAGCACGGTGAGAAGCTGGCCATGAAGGAGAGTCTGAGGAAGAAATCAGAGGATATGGAGATGAAACTGGACCGAGCCGATAAACTGGTGACTGGACTTGCTGGAGAGAGGGTCCGCTGGGAGGAGAGAGTCGCTGTAGGCCACACACACACACACACACACACACACACACACACACACACACACACACACAGGCTTTCTCAGGCCCCTTTTTAGGGATTTGTTTGGGAATTCAAAATACAATTCAGTATAAAAATAACACACTTGGACGGATGTTACCATAGTAACCTGTATACGCGTTTTTTTCAGGGTCTTGAAAAGAACATGGGATATCTTGTAGGAGACTGTTTGCTCGCAGCGTCTTTCCTGTCCTACATGGGACCCTTTCTTTCCAACTACAGAGATGAGCTGCTTGCCATCTGGATGAAGGAGGTGAGCCACAGACACAAACACACTCCATGTACTTGTACTCCATCTACTGTTGAGCCACTTAAGAAAGAAAATTATCCCATTAAAATGTTCTACTGTTTCCAACAAACCCAATTTTCTACCCTTCTTTTCCCTGCCTCTCTGCTCAGGTCAAGGACGCGGAGATCCCGTGCTCACCAGGGTTCAGCTTTGCAGTTTTTATGTCCAAACCTACAGCAGTGAGGGACTGGAACATACAGGGCCTGCCCTCCGATGCATTCTCTACTGAGAATGGAGTTATGGTTACCCGTGGAAACCGGTCAGTAGATGTAGAGCAAATATTTTATTAAACAAATTGTAACAGAATAGCTGCAGTCCAGTGAGATCACTAAAATCCAAAGGTTATGGATTTGATTGCGTTCACTGTATGAAAGATGTTTGATACCTTGAATACAAGTTCATTTCTTTCCCTTCTCTCAAGATGGCCACTGATGGTGGACCCTCAAGGCCAAGCTCTGAAGTGGATCAAGAATATGGAGATGCAAAGAGTGAGTCTTTATTACTTGCAAATCTTATTCTTTACTGGAAGAGAGTTCAATTACTTGAACAATCATGTCGTACTCAAGTGTCTGCACAGGACACAAAAAGAGAGAACGGGTCAGATTTAACAAATATTCATATTGTTCACTATATTACATTTTATTTCATGTTTATTACCACTGATGATAAATGGAAATGGTATATTAAACAAATATTTTTGTCCAGTAAGTTGTGGGAGACTCAGTTGGGCACAGTTCTGCACACAGCTATAAAATGTAAAACAAGCAAGTCATCTTTTATATAATTATGAGGTTAATTTCACATTTAAATCGACTGTTGACTCTACATTTCCCATAATAAATAGTGAAAACTAAATCTAAATATGCTGACTGCCTTATCAAATAAAATGTATATATGATGAATTTCCCTCTGTCCTCTATGTCCATACGTTCAGGGTCTGAAAGTAATAGACTTTCAAATGCCAGACTACCTGCGTGTGCTGGAGAGTGCCATCCAGCTGGGGTACCCTGTTCTGCTGCAGAATGTGCAGGAGGACTTGGACCCATCTCTCAACCCAGTTCTCAACAGGTCCCTGACACAGATAGGTCAGACGCACACATTCACAGAACAAAATGCCAACTGATAAAGATTTCTGAGGGAAACCTTCAGCTAATTATTAGAATCGATGTGTTTTTGCCAGGCGGTAGGCTGCTGCTGAAGCTGGGGGATAAGGAGGTGGAGTACAGTCCAGAGTTTCATTTATACATCACCACCAAGCTGTCGAACCCCCATTACACCCCCGAGATTTCTACAAAGACCACCATAGTCAACTTTGCTGTCAAGGAGCAGGTGTGTATGTGCATGTGTCTGTGTGGGTGAATCTCTTTTGTATGGTATGACTGTAGTTCAATATGTGTACTTCCCTTCATGTGTATCCTCATTTGTGTTGCAGTTTGTACATATGTGATGCTTTCTATAATTCTCTATCCTTATGTATGTGTGTGTTCACATGTAGGGACTGGAAGCCCAACTCCTGGGGATTGTGGTGCGTAAGGAGCGTCCAGAGCTCGAAGAACAAAAGGACACTTTGGTGATCAGCATCGCCTCCGGCAAGAGAAAACTGCAGGAGCTGGAGGATGAGATCCTCAGGTTGTTTGGCTGACTCTTTATGACATGCCACTTTTTTTTTTTTTTATAGATTTTGGTGTCACAGAGTGGACAAACTGTTTAGATGAAATATCCAAATATTGACTCCTCTCCCATTGCCAGTCGAGGAGTTTGCTTCTCTGTTTTTTTTTTCCACGGTGTGTCATGTGGCGCTCTCTCACATCGCTGTATTGCCAAATTAGTGCGTTCACCGGGGTGTCACGTTTCCATCACTGTTGATCGATGCCAGAGCCGATTAAAAACCCATATCTACTGCAGAATGATTTGACCTGGGAGAAAAGCTGATTATATCCACTCCCATTGACAAAAGCCAGATGTGAGTTTTTTTTACCAGTGGAAAAGAGGCATTAGTCACTGATAAATAGCAACAATTACTTGACCGTTGGTATCAGTCTTTGACAGCAGTTCCTATGTTCCATGAGTCACATGGTTTTCTTTTTATTCCAAATGTTGAAGAAGGAAAGAGTTCAACCCTTTCTGAATGTTTCTGAATTTGATTTATTGCATTACTTATTCATTACTTATCCCTTGCAGTTTTGTGCTTGCAAACTTTTTTTCTCTGTGTCTCTTTCTCATTTTTGGATTTATCGGTGTAGTTTTTTCATTTTGTATTTGCGTGTGTGTGTGTGTGTGTGTGTTGCCTCGACTAGGCTGCTGAATGAGGCGACTGGCTCCCTGCTGGATGATGTGCAGCTGGTGAACACCCTGCAGACATCCAAAGTCACAGCCACTGAGGTTTCTGAGCAGCTGGAGAGCAGTGAACAGACTGAAATCAAGATTGACTCTGCTCGAGAGGTCAGTTGTAGGGATGAAGGGATGGGGGGAAGATTTTGATCAACTTCAAACCAAACCTAATAGATATCTGTGGTTTTCCTTGTGCGTTAGTATGTCAGTTTGTGCACAGAGTACGTCTATATACATTAAAGTACTGTGTCTTAACAGGCCTACCGCCCATGTGCCCAGCGAGCCTCCACCCTCTTCTTCATCCTAAATGACATGGGCCGTATTGACCCTATGTACCAGTTCTCGCTGGATGCCTACAATAACCTGTTCAACCTCAGCATAGAAAAGAGCAAGCGCAGCCACAAGCTGGAGGAAAGGATCGCCCACCTCAATGACTACCACACATATGCAGTGTACAGGTGAGCAAGGACACAGCGAGGGAGGCTCTATTCATCCATCATCTCTGTTCACGTGCTGGTATGTGTGGATGAATTCCAGTCAATTGATGTTTTTGTATGAACAGAGAGTTCTGGAAAACGGAGCTTCTGTCTCAGACATTTGCGTTCTCACATACAGCCCCTCTGGAAAATTTCAGGAAATGTGCAGAGCTACTGACTCTGACTGGACTTCAGGGCATGTCTGAAAGCAGCTTCTGAGAAATCTGTAGCAATTGTGTCCTTGACAAAGACGTTTATGTCATAACTAATTGGTTCACTTCTCAGTTTAAATCATACATTTCTGATACTACAATTAGAAACATTCCCTATGTATGTGGTATCATGTAACTAACTCAGTGTGTTTTCCTACAGATACGCATGCCGTGGTCTGTTCGAGGTCCATAAGCTTCTCTTCAGCTTTCAGATGTGTTCCAAAATCCTGGAGGTGGCTGGCAAACTCAACATGGATGAGTACAGCTTCTTCCTCCGCGGAGGACTCGTAAGAAAACACACACACACACACACATAGCCCCTTCATTCATAATGAAGGGGCTATCTTTTAGGGGAAGCACAACTTCTACATGGCTCAACATTTAACTGCACAGTGGAATGTCTTTTGGGACACTTTTGAGTTTGAAAATACATTTTTTGTGGGGGTTGATTATGCAAAATCAGATAAGGCAAAGATAGGATGTTAGTGTGTGTGTACACACTAACATCCTACTTTCCACTGTGCAGTTAAATGTTGAGCCATGTAGAAGTTGTGCTTCCCCTAAAAGATAGCCCCTTCATTCATAATCAAGCTTGCTACAACCATCAGGGAGCTTTCATAATAACGTTTATTATGTGAATTCATTTTTTATATCCCTGAAACTGGCCTCATACTGTATGAGTCATGTGTGTAACTGCTTTCAGACGCGCACTGAAATACAGACATTTCCTTGAAATTTTCCATTGGGGCTGTATGTGAGAATGCTAATTTCAGCATCAGTTACTTCTGACATTTTCTAGAACTTTTCCTACTATCCCGCTAGAAAAATGTGTGCAAAATCGGCAGAGTACGGCAGGAAATTTTCCAGACAATTCCCAGCGAGCGAGTGGCAGCGTTGACCACGTTTCTAACACATTGGACCCAAAACTGATTTGTAGCGTCTGACTCGAACAGTCTCCTGCTGCGTTCTTCATATGTGAAAGGCAAACTCTATCGAGACCCTATTTTCCGAAACATTTTATGGATCTATCCACTGATTGACGGATAGCTTGACTCATGATAAACTGTGTGTGTGGTTAGGTGTTTGATAAGGAGGACCAGATGGACAACCCCTGTTCCAGTTGGCTGGCAGACTCCAGCTGGGACAACATCACAGAGCTGGATAAGCTGCCCAGCTTCCACGGCATCATGGCTTCCTTTGAACAGTACCCCCGAGACTGGAACATTTGGTTCACCAGTGCAGAGCCAGAAAATGCCACATTACCTGGTCTGTATACGTTGGGGGAGGTTTTTCTTTGATCATTCCTTATTGAAGAAAAGTTGAAGCTAAATCTACCAAAAACCTGAGTTAAAGAAAGGCAGCTTTTCCATGCTGCTGTGCTCTCACATGTTTTTACTTTTTGTTAAAGAAAGGCTGTGTTTTGGAGATATGCTTCTATCCGGATTTTCTGTTCCCATAATTACATCCTTTTTTCTAAGCTCTTTTCATTTCCTTTGCCTTTTCATCACCCCTGAATTCTCTCCTTCTTCCCTCCGTATTTTATTCTAGGTGATTGGGAGAACAGCTGTAATGATCTCCAGAAGATGCTGATCGTGCGCTCTCTGCGTCAGGACCGCGTCTACCTCTGCGTCACCTCCTTCATTGTTAACAGCCTTGGCTCTCGCTTTGTGGAGCCGCCCGTTCTCGACATGAAGGCTGTGAGTGTCAGCTCTTTTCCAGTTTGCCCCTATTGCTTTTATTTTCTTGGGAATTAGATACGAGACAGAATTTTGGCAAATTTGAAAAATGAATCTCTTAAAGTCTCGTCACAGAGTTACTGTGAGGTGTCAACTGTGTGACACGGTGTTGGCTCATCCATTCTTACTTTCTTTCTCCTTCTTTGCTGACTTTTCTCTCCGTCCTCTCCTCAGGTTGTGGAGGAATCCACCTGCAGAACTCCTCTCATCTTTGTCCTGTCTCCCGGGGTCGACCCCACAGGAGCTCTGCTGAATTTGGCTGAGGCCTCTGGCATGAGCACGCACTTCCATGCTCTTTCTCTGGGCCAGGGACAGGCCCCCATCGCCAAGAGGATGATTGAAGAGGGCGTCATACAGGGTACAACACAAATTGCTCTGTCCTTGTTCCCGCTCTTCTGTCTCCAATTTAATTTGTTTATGCACTCCAGTTATTTTTTTCTCCCACAATTGTTTGTGTTAGTCTCTTGTTCTTGATTGTACTTGAATCATATCTTTTGTGTATTCTTTCTTTCCTTTGGTTCACCACAAAATTGCCTGAAAACACAAATACTGCTGAAAACAACGAAACAATTAACATTGGCTCATTTTTGCTTTTTGTCTTATCAGGTCACTGGGTGTTCCTCGCCAACTGCCACCTCTCTCTGTCATGGATGCCCGAACTGGACAAGCTGGTGGAGCAGCTACAGGTGGAGGAGCCCCACTCAAACTTCAGACTCTGGCTCAGCTCTTCACCACACCCCGAGTTCCCCATCACCATCCTGCAGGCCAGCATCAAGATGACCACTGAACCACCAAAGGTACATGTGCTCACACATACAGATTCCCAGACTTAATATACATGTACATGGCAACACAGAAGCCCACGTTTACTTTACAGTAAATTATACATCCTACACCTTCCCTCGTGGTAACACTGCTCAATGTCCTCAGGGTGTGAAAGCCAACATGAAGCGACTGTACCAGCTGGTGACGGACACTCAGTTCAACCGCTGCTCACGACCCGTCCTCTACCGGAAGCTCCTGTTCTCCCTCTGCTTTTTTCACAGCATCCTGCTTGAAAGGAAGAAGTTTCTGCAGCTGGGCTGGAACATTGTTTATGGCTTCAACGATTCTGACTTCGAGGTGAGGCCCTCATGTGGTGCTGAAGGAAACAATGGCAGCCATCTGAAAGAACAAAGCAAAAACAGAAAGACCAGTCTATTGTTCAGTCTAGTGAAGATGTTGGCGGTGAAAACGAGTAAATAAGACAGCGGAGATTATCCTGATTGAGTGGAATTTATGCATTGATGTCAATAATCTGCTGTAAACCACAAATATAGAAGGTCAAGCAGAAACACCATGTCAGAGTAAAGGTGGATTAGACTGGTGGATAGTGACGATTCTAAGTGTATGAGAATGAACGGTATTTATTGCCTTTGTTCCAATCATCTTCTTCATTCTCCCCCAGGTGAGTGAGAATCTGCTCAGTCTGTACCTGGACGAGTATAAGGAGATCCCCTGGGATGCTCTGAAGTATCTCATTGCTGGGGTCAACTATGGAGGTCATGTCACTGATGACTGGGACAGACGTCTTCTAACCACATACATCAATGACTACTTCTGTGATGCTGCCATCACCCAGTCCTTCTTCAAGTGAGACACAAACACACACACACACACACACACACACACACACACACACACACACACACACACACACACACACACACACACACACACACACACACACACACACACACACACACACACACACACACACACACACACACACACACACACACACACACACAGGCCACTTCTGCTCCCTGTTAGGGCTCCTCTCGAGTTGCAGAGTGCCAGCACTACCAAGTGGACAAACAGATTATTACAACAGATGAAATGCAGACACAATGTGGTACTTGATGACCAACAGGAGCTCAGGTTGTTGTTGTTGTTGTTTTATTACTTTTACAGATATTGTGTCCACATCTTTCATCTCCAATCAACCACTTAATCAACAATATAAAATATTTAGTGCATCAGCTCAAATCAACAGGGATTATAGAAAGACGACTGTACATGCTTTGAATGTATATTCAACAAATAAGCTCTCGCACAGTGATCATTCTGCAGGACATTGAAACACTGTCACTTGCCTCATAGTCTAATATCTTCAATTCATTAAAACCTCAGTATGTTTTTTCTCTTTTTTGTATTTTATTACACTGAATTCCATGAGGAAAATAATCACTACAGGGAAATTAGGTCATGCGTGACCACATGGGAAGGAAATAAAAGAGAGAACGATACCTCTAAACCTGTGTTCTTAAATCTTGAAGCTGTTTTCCATTAATACACTGTATTGATGTTAATAACACAAATGTAATATTGAATCTGTTATTCTTTAAACAAAGATTATTTCAACTCAAGCTGTGTATTCATAGATTAACAGAGAGGAGAACTTACAGTATGGTCAGAAATAAGATATGTGGTGTTAATAATTCATCTGTTTAAATTTACATATCACATAAATTAAGTAAAGAAAATGCTAATCAACTTTTTTTTTCTCTTCTCTATTACCATTGTCCTTAAATACTGTTTATGTCACTGACCTTGTTCTCCATCACTTCCTCTTTCTCTGTCAGGTTTTCCTCCTTGACCCCCTACTACATCCCCCGTGATGGACCCCAGTCCTCATACGAGAAATTTATCAGCCTGCTTCCATCCACTGAGCACCCCGAGGTGTTTGGCCAGCACCCCAATGCCGACATTGCCAGTCAGATCGCTGAGACCAGAACGCTGTTTGACACCCTGCTCTCCCTGCAGCCCCAGGTCACCAGCCCCTCTACTGGGGGGGGTGGGTCGAGTCGAGAGGATAAGGTAAGGGGGAAGCAAGGTGGGAGAAGGGGAGGGCCAAAATGGCAAGTTGAGTAGATTAAATGTATATAAAGATAGACGATATGACAGCTCCCAAAAAGGAAGCCAAATCAACTCATTGGCCCCCTGGTGGCGGGCCCCCTTACTCCTCAATGTTAGCGGATGGAGTATGAGTAGACGTTAAATCAATTTCAGGTAGTTCTTATCACACTGATGCTTGTGTTTTTTTCCACTAAGTTTGGTTTAAAGTAGTTATTTGATGCTAAAAAAAATAGGGTGAAACGTATTGAGCAGAGGACATACCGGTGCAGTCAGTTTCTTTTCATGGTTGGTTTGATTAAAACCTGTTAGTCAGATCCCTCAGTCACCTTGGAAACAGCTTTACATCCTAACACAGAAATATCAACGCAGACGTCATAGTGAGATCGAATGCTGTGAAGTAGCAATCCTGTAAAAGAAGATGCAGAGAGAACCTCACGTTTCTACTGGCATAGTTTAGAAATGATGTGATCGGCTCATCTTTTTTATTAATCGTCCAAGACAAAGAAAACCACGGAACTCTTTTTGTGTCAGACAGATCTAACACTTGGTTATCCCACTCAGATGACATTTTTAAAAATCCCTTGTTTTGTTTAGATGTGTCGATAAGTCAAGCCAGAATTGGAGTGACGCTTACGATCTAATTCAGGCAGTCAGCTGGAGCTGCACTGCTCTAATCCTGTGACGTGCCACACACAAGCCGCTGTCATATACCCCCTCCCAATTCAGCAGTCTATTTAAACTGCAAAGATTTCCCAGCTCTCCCTCGACATGTCGATGCCTCTGCTGCCCTGCGTCACTCACTGCCTGTTGATTTAGCCCCTCCACCACCCCAGCATCCGCCTGTAGGCTCCAACAGGGAGCTTAACAATATTTGCACATCACTCTCCATTATATCAATGCGGTCATATATAGGATTGGGATGAAGTCGAAGCCTACAAGCCAAGCTCAAACTATGTTCGGCTGCTGCAATAAATTGGTCAAACGTGAGTTGTGTGACTCAAATGACTTGTTTTGCTTAAATTAAAGAAGCATCATCTCTCAGGGTTCCTCTAAAAACATTTGCCAGTTCTGTGTTTCGAATTGAAACCACCTGTTGTTTGACTGGCCGTTGTTTAGCAGTGGCAGTAGTTTGTCTGTTATAAATATGCTTTACATGCTATGGTAGTGTAATAGCCCCGATTAGGAGGTGTATGTCTGACCGCTGACTGTCAGTGATTTGCCCGCTCATTTGGTTCTGTTTCTTGTGCCTGTTGGAATAATATTAGAAGCTATATGTGAGTCTTAGCCTGAGCTTTGGTAAGTGATCTGATTTTATGCAGCTCCATGATCTGACTGTGTCGGTCTGCCTTGCCTTTGTATGCTAACTAATCTCATCTGCTTCTCTACAATGTTTCATTGGTGCTTCCAGGTATTAGAGCTGTTGGCAGACGTCCGTGGGAAGATTCCAGCATTGATTAACTACGAGAGCATAACGTCCCTCCTCCAGGACAACTCTTTACCTCTCAATGTGGTGCTGCTCCAAGAGATCCAGAGATACAACTTGCTGCTGGCCACCATCATGTATGAACTCTCTCTCTCTGTGTGGATCTGTCTTCTGTCCTTTCTTTCTGTTTGTCTTGTTCAGCCGGCTGTTTACCAGGTTAATTAGAGACAACGTACAGAGCGTAACGTAAGAGCAGGGGTGGAAGTAGGTTAAGGTTCTTGTCAGTACAACTGCCACAACCTTTATATCCTCCTCCTGCTTGGTGGAACCATTTATCCAGTACAAATGGCATTACTAAAGAATGTGGTAGGGTAGAACAAATCAAATGCACCCTTTGAAGCACTGTTTTGCACACATTATCATGCCAGACTTTACAGTACCCATGGAGGTCACATAGCTTGTTTGCTGTCTGTGTCGTTAGTTGTCGTTAGCCAGCAGCTTATGTTCTGGGCACAAGATCACTGGAATTATTTAGAATGATAAAGCTAACTGTTGTCTATATTGACCTTACATTAGCAGTGTGCTTTGTTGGAAAAGCAATTATAATAAGGGTATTGTATTGTATTTTTGCCCCCCAGCTGTTGTCCCTTATTTCTGGCACTTGATCTTTTAGCGGTACTGGACTGTGCAGACTTACTTTCACACGTCTATAAGAGAGAGAGATAAGAAACCAGAAATTTTGAAAGCAAACCTGCAACACGAGGAGGCCCCAGCATCAAAATTACAAGTTATAGTTATAGAAATAACAGAATATCGTCACTGCCACAACTCAGAATATATGATGTTGCTTGCCTAAAATGAAAATGTTGCACAATTACCCAGCCCGCTTGTTTTTGTGTCTCTATGTCTGAGTGCTGGGTAATTCCAGTAGATTGAGGTTAGGAAGCAGTGACGACTAAGCAGCTACAATAAAAGAGGGTTAATGTCTCTGATGTGTTGGTTCAACTGTGTGTGTCTGTGTGTGTTAGTTCGTCCCTGCTGGAGCTGGAGAAAGCGATCAAAGGCTTAGTGGTGATGTCACCCAGCTTGGAGGAGACCTTCAACTGCATCTATGACGCTCGTGTACCACCGCTGTGGGAGAAGGTGCCAGACACACACACACACACACACCCACACACACATACCCATCACCCACCATAACTCAGTCTTTTAACACACATTCTTTTGAGGCACACCAATGTTTTACTGCCTTCATTTATTCTCTGATGTTTGAAGTGTTCTCCACCTCTCACTTGCTGTAATACACAATAAATAAATCACACGTACATCACACACACAGTGAGACCACCTCCTGAAGTGAGAAGTGAGCCTGCACCTGCTGCCTTCCTCTACTTACTTAAAGTAGGGAGACTCAGACTAGAATGAAGGAGTGCTTCGAGGATCAATAGTGTTGAGACAGCACTCTCTTTGGAGTGCACTAAAATAACACAAGACAAAAAAGACTGTGTTGAGTAAGGATTGGATTTAAAAAAAGAATGCTTTGAAAAAGGGAGCAAAGCATGACACCTTCCAAGATAAACAGCAGAACAAATATAGCCTTTTATTGGCTTGGCTGTACTTTATTATCAAGAGTATTTCCATGTCACAGATCATATTTCCATACAGACACACGGCTATGTGTTTTTTTCCATAATTTTAATCTGACTATATTTGCATCCAAGTCTTTCTCCCTAAAACAAATATGACGGATTTCTGTTGCGAGGACCGCTCAGGATTCTTGTGTATTGATCTGGCGATTGTGATCAGATCAACACTCATCTCTCCTGCTGTCTTCTGCCGGTCCAGCAGCTGCAGGCCTGTCTCTGTACTGACTCACTGGTCTGTTATTAAAGGTGTATTTATCCATCACTCTGCCCGGCTGCACGGACACACATTTATTGTTCTCCTCTGGCTGTGTCCAACCACAGACACACACACACACACACACACACACACACACACACACACACACACACACACACACACACACATTGATCGGGCTCTGGCAGCGTTCCAGCTGTCATTCTGTCCAAATGCTCCATTATGGCTTCATTATCACTGGACCTCTCTTTACAGTGGAGAGAGAACACAGGCTGCTGTCAGCTCAGGTCAAGGGGCTAGAAAAGATTCTGGCTACCGTTCAAGTCGTGTGTGTGTTGTGTGTGTGTGTGTGTGTGTGTATGTGTGTGTGTGTCCACTGAGCAAGAGTCATTTGGGGGCACTACTTGTTTATCTTGAAGTGCCTCATTCTGTCCTCATTGCAGACTGTGCAAGAAAGCATGCGTGCATATGTATTTGTAACTCTATGTGTGTTTGTATCAGTGAGTAGCTGTTAATCAGGTGGATGCCTTGTTCCTCAGTGGCTGAACAAACCATGTGTGTGTAGTGTAATAGACAAAGTGAACCTTCCAAGTCCTGTTCCACTTTCCTAAAGACACTCTGAGCTCATTGTGCTCTGGCCGGGGGCTTACTACTGCTGGATGTACTGTGTGTGCACCTGGGTGTGCGTGCGTGTGTGTGTGTGTGTTTCCGTTTTGGGAGTATTGGGCAGCTATTAGGGCGGCTGCCTCCAGCTGAACTTCTCTCTTCTATCCCAACCACTTGTAAACTAGACAACTCTGTCTTTCTCTCTTTTCTTTCTATTTCATCTCATCCTTCTCTCTGTCTTTTCTTTCCCTGTGTCCAGCTCCTTTTTGCTTCTTGTCTACTTTGCTTTCTCATTGTGACGCTAACCTAATGCCGAAATCAGACAAAGCATGCAACACATAATGAGGATGTTCTGTTTAACACTGTTAAGATTTATGAAGTGAAATTGTGTACCAGCAGCTCTGCTCACCAGTCAGTGTCATTTCTGTTTTTGATGAGGACATTTGTCTGAATCAGTTGACTGACCAACAACTTGTCATTCTTTTTGTGATTCTTTCTTGTTTCTACATTTAATTCAGTATTTGCAATTTTAACTTTGCGCTTTGTAAAGTTGACACTGATATCTCATTTTAAGGTATTATTTTACGGTTCCTCCTTCCCCCATCCCTTTGTGTGTGTTGGTGAGACTTGCAGGCCATCACTGCTCAGTACTTACTGCTTTGCACTGAGCTTTTTCCCATTATGTGTAGCTGCCAACAGCTGGAAGCATGAAATGACTGTAGATTTGCTGTCTCTCTCTCTCTCTCTCTCTCTCTCTCTCACCCACTCACTCTCTCTCTGTCCACTAGACATACCCCTCGCTGAAGCCTCTGGCAGCGTGGACCAGGGATCTTTGCCAGCGAGTCAATCAGTTTGCACGCTGGGCAGAGACGGCCCAGCCCCCCAAGTTGTTCTGGCTCTCGGGCTTCACCTCTCCAAACGGCTTCCTCACCGCCGTGCTGCAGTCTTACGCTCGACAGCATAACGTGAGATTTCCCTTCGTCACATTCACAGAGCCAGAGAGACACTTACACCAGCTTACACTGCTTTGATAGTCTTTGAGATTATACATTTCTGAATTTACCCAGGTTGTTTTTCAAAGGGACTATGGGATTTTACAACTGAAGATTAAACTGAAAAATTGACTAAATTAAAACCACAGCAGGTTTGCATGGCAGCCACTATTCAGTTTTCAATTTTTGTCAGTTATTGTGTCGCCAATGTGTTCCCTGTTTAATCTTCACTGCACATATAAGACACAATTTAAAAAACAGCCTGGGAAACAGATGCTGATGCAGTCATGGTCATTTTCAGACACACACTAAAGTCCCTCCCTGTGCTGCTCAGCCAAATGCAACCTGTTTCTAAAACACTCTTCTCCCTGTCTCCTCTGAGTCCATACATTCATTCTCTGCCTCTTAGCGTCTCACAGCCGACAACCACCACAAGAAACACTTTATCCCACAGACATGTATTCATACCTGGTTATTTGGGGAAAACACTTTTAATATAGCTCTGTTTCAATAAATGTAGATCCTCTTGAGTTCTAGGGATCATGTGTTAATGTTCTGTGAAACTGTCTTTGCAGATATCAGTGGACACATTGTCCTGGGAGTTTATAGTGTCCACTGTAGATGACAGCAACCTCCTGTACCCGCCCAAGGTGACTCCCCGCACACACACACATTTCCATAAAGGTTTCCATAAGCCTGCCATCAGACCACCTTTTCCTTTCAGCTGTCGGCGCCACTTTCCAACACATTTTTCATTTCTACTTAAACATCGACAGTGTGGGTTTTTCCCTTCGTTCAGAGCAGCCCGGCCGCTTCGTGCCTCTTTTCTCATTCCACAAATCTGCTCTCACATTTTAATCTTTATACCAAGCAGTTTTTAATGCAAATGTTGACAGGGAGGTGAAATGTTTCCATGTCTTGTTGCTCCCACTCCAGTATTTCGGTCATTGTAGCCCTTTACTTCTCACTTACCTCACATTGTTGGATCCTTCCCTGTATGAATTCCTCTGTTTAAACCTTACTTTCCATACTTGCCTCTCTTCCCTGTCCTGCCATTCTTCTACTTCCCTCCCTCTTTCCTTTCCCTCTTCCCTCCATCATATTTCCCTTTTTGCCCTTTTCTTCTTCCCTTGTTCTGTCACATGACCCTCTGCTTCCCATTCTTTTTTTGTTTCTGTGCCGCTCCGGTTTTTCCTCTTCAATTTCCTTCCTCTTACCCTCTCTTCTCCATCTTCCCTTTAGCCTCTTCCCTCCCTTCTCCTCTTCCTTCTTTTATCCTGCAGCCTTCTCCCTTGTTTTACCCCTCCCTCTCACCTCCTCTCCTAGTTGCATTACCTAATTGGCATGGCTGTTTGTCATCAACATTTTTTGAAAGCTGTTTGCAAAATGTCACTTCCAAACAAGTGTTTATACGTCTGGCTCATAGACTATACGATTCACTCTGTTTTTATCGCATCAGATATCTAAGAACTACCTAAAATGGCAGTAACCATATTTAACCAAAACATATTTGAACTGTTCTTTAACTTTTTTGTTTAGTCCATCTCCTAACATGGAGGAGGAAGGGTTTATGACCTATACTGCAGTCAGCCACAAGGGGTGATCCAGACACTTTGGCCTCACTTTTGGGGAGCTGTCATGTCGTCTGTCTTTATACACAGTTCCTCGTTTTACTTGTTTCTCTTTTTATTCCCCCCCCCCCTCCCTCAAGGATGGGGTCTTTGTGCGAGGTTTGTTCCTGGAGGGGGCTGGTTGGGACAAGAGGAACTCCTGTCTGTTGGAAGCTGAGCCCATGCAGATGTCCTGTTCCATCCCCACCATCCACTTCAAACCTGTGGAGAACCGCACAAAGATGGGCAAAGGTGACTGGAATTTCCTTACTGCATCCCACCCACTGTGTTACCATCTTCCTCTCCTTGTTTTTTTACATTGCCCCGTGATTCCACTGTCTGAACTCTGTTTCTGTCTGTCTGTCTGTCTGTCTGTCTGTGTGTGTGTGTGTGTGTGTGCGTGTGTGTGTGCGCGTGTGCGTGCAGCTATGTACCTGTGTCCCGTTTACTACTTCCCAGTGCGTTCGGGCCGGGCCGGACGAGCATCTTTTGTGGTCGGAGTTAAGCTGAAATCCGGAGCTGCGACCCCAGACCACTGGATCAAGAGAGGGACGGCTCTTCTCATGAGCCTGGACATCTAAAGGCCTTCACACACACTTCTCATTCTCATCATTCTCATCCCTCGTGCATCTCCCATCTGCTGTTCTCTCCAGTCGGCTCTCTTCTTCCCCTCTCTATCTCTTCGTGCCACATCTGGTCCGAGCAGCAATAACAGCCCCTCGCAGGCTCTCTGCCCTCTTTATTTATCCATCCATCCCTGCATCCCTCTCTTCCCCGCCCCTCCTTGGCATGGCAGCCTGTCATTAGTTCTGAGCTCACAGACTCATGGCTTTAATTTTGGCCTGCCTGCTCCTCTGTCTCCGGCCATTTTGTGTCTGCTTTCTTTACAGGGCTCAACTGTTAGCTTGAGTGTTAAGAGATAGTATTTGTGCACGCAAAAAGAGATACGTGCATCTCCATGTTGTGAGTGTGTATCGTGGATGCACATGTCTCAGTATGCAGAGATAGACAGAGATCTTTCAAGTATGTGTTTGTGTGAACAGGCCATGAATTATTAGTGCGATGTGTATCAGTCAGTCAAAATAACTAATACAATTAAATTGAATATTTCTCTAATGTCTGTGTACAGTATATGTATTGTAGGTACCTCTCCAGGCCCCCAGCCTGGAGATTACAGAAACAAGCTACCAAAAGTACAACATGTAATCAAATTTTAGATAAGTGCATTCAACCATTAGGGTACAAACCCAGAACAGCAAGAATCAAGTAAGTACAATTTGCTCCAAAAACAAACAAACTACAAGTGCTACATGTAAGTGCCATATAAGTGCAACCTAATCTTCTTTTCTTTTTTTTTTAAACACCAGAGTTGACGATGGTTATTAGACATCATCTTCTTAACCAAGGTGCAGTCGGAAGAGATGTGTGTTTAGTCTGCAGCAGAAGATGTGTAGACTTCCTGATGTCAATGGGGAGCTCGTTCCACCATTTGGGAGCCAGGACACCAAACAGTCGTGATTTTGTTGAGTGGCTAGCTGTCCCTCGCAGTGAGGGAGCAGCTAGCTGATTGGCCAATGCGGAGTGGACGGGCTGGGGTGTAAGGTTTAACCATGTCCTGGATGTAGACTGGGCCTGATCCGTTCGCAGCACGGTACGCATGTACTAGTGTCATGAAGCAGATGCGGGCAGCCACTGGTAACCAGTGAAGGGAGCGGGGGAGCGGCACATTTGCTGAGCCACATTTGCACAGGTAAGCATTCGAGGGACCTGAGGCTGTGGACCAGCTCACGGCTCGATATTCAGACAAAAAGCTAGATGACGAAAAAGATACGAATCTGTTCAAAATTCTACTCACAGCTGGAAGATACAAGAAACTGGCTTGATATGAACACCCCCACACATGGACAATGATTAGATATAGTACAGTAAATATATATGATGGAAAATATTACTTGTTGTTAAAGAGAGAAAGATGTATTTACCAGAAAATGTGCTTAGCAATAAATGGTCTTAGTCATTCTTTGTCACTGTTAAAGTTGGCCCGACACAATTCTGGTAAGTTCCTTTTCTTCTCCTCTCTTTCGTTTAAGTCTCTCCGTCAGGTCTGACCGATTATTCACTCCTCTCCACAGCCCTGCATCATTATTTCCATGCTGACCCCCTTTTATCCCGCTCAAACATACACTGGGAATAGTTTCCTACCGAGAAGTGTTTTACTGGAAACTTGCTCTTTTGTAACATCTGGTTCAAGTGGCTGTCTGGTAATGTAAGTGTGGTGCTCAGTGAATTCCTTAGTAATCTAATGAGCTGTTATGCATCGTCAGCTATTTTGTCATAGCAGGAATGACAAAGCACCTGAGTGATAGACAATTTGGGGATATGAATAAAATATGTGCAAATGAAGCACTAAATCACGTCATTGTAAATTAGGAAAAAACTGAATTTCCAGATTTATTTTTATGAAGTCTACATCACTTCCTGGCTTTGTCCACTAATTGACCAGACACCCATGTAACCAGTTGTTTACATCTTTAAAACCAAAGAATGATACTTTTTATTTTGGGGAAATTTGAATAGCCCTGTCTTTGTCCCAGTCCGACACACACATTTTTCCACAGTGACAACACACACACACACGCAGGCACATGTGCATGCAAACAGTGCAGTCAATCAAGTTGAGGTAAAGGATATTTTTATGCTAATATGCATTTCCCCAAGCTGAATAAAAGAGGACAGAGGGAGGGAGCAACTGAAGGAGAAATGAACCTATTCAAACAAATGAATTCTAATGAAGCTTCCCAGACAAGACGTTTGGAGTCAGCATTGTGAGAGAGGAGGCCTGGACTTCCCCACTGGAAAGGACTCAGCCCAGACTCCTGAAAGGGAGGGAGAGAAAAACAAGAGAACGACCCTGGAGAAAGTGAGCCGGGAGGAAGAATGGTCCAGTAATGAGAGAGGGGGACCAGAGGGAGGCGGGGCCTGAGTTCAAGGTTGTATTCAGACTTAAGGATTGTCCCCCTGAAAGACCGAACACAGACTTCCTCAGGGTTTAAGAGCTTCTTTATCAGGCCCAGGTCTGTGTGGGTGTGTGTGTGTGGGTCTCTGGTGGTCTCTGGATGGGTGGGAGATGGAGGGGGGGGGCCCTCACAGCAACACGCTGAATTCAAATTGAAATTGGCTTATTCTCAGGCCTGGCTGTAAAAAAATATCAGACTCGGGAGGTGTTATTTTATGGATAAAAGCTTCTCTTGAAATGAACTAGAATGTAAATGTAGTGTGGAAACATTTTTCAACACGAGAGCGGCTGTTCTCAACCTGCCTGTTGGTGTTAATGCTACTTCAGAATTATTCCTCGTCATCCTCCTCAAGCACTTCTACAATGTACTGTCACTTTTTACTGTCTGTGTGCTGGATGTTGTGTGCAGAGCTTTTTACAAACTGTCTATGGTGCAGAGTGAAGTTAGAAAACTTTGTGTTCATCCTACCTGGTTTATCTGCAGTGACGATTTTACAGTCAATGTGTTTGATTAAATGAAACTGAATTTGTTTTATTACTTTTCACTTTTTACTTTTCACTTGTGTGGCTTTAATAGTATTTTAGAATTAGTAATTAGAATTTAGATTAGTAGTAATATCTGTCTAATACGTTTGATGTGTGTATTCCAGGGCAGAAATACAGTATCCAAAGTTTGGTGGCTGCTTGAAAAGGTGCTGCGATCATGTCATTTTACAATGTTTATCATTTTGTACGAGGTGGTTACTGTTCAGTCTTTATTTCAGAGCCAAGGTCTTCAGGAGCTCCCAGTCCGCAGAAATATTTATTTCTTGAGGTCACTGGAAGCCAACTCCTTCCATCTGCTTATCCGCTCAGAAACAGGCTCGTCCAAAAAATTTCTACATTCTGGAGGAATGTTCAGGACGTATGTCTGTAATAAGAGAATCCAAAGTTTATCATGGGGAAGGTGTTCATTTGAAAATCTACAGCTTTAGAGGTCAAGCAGTTGGATTGATGCTGATTGATAGTATCACTCAAAGGAAAGCAGGCTGCAGGTGGGGATCCCCTGAACCCCCCTGAGAGCCAACTGGTTGTTTCCCAGCTCCATGGGTTTACCTCGTGCTTCACTTGGATCTCCCAGCAAGCTCCTGCCCTAGATTTCAAGTTTCTTGGGAAATGACAAGATTACCAAACATGTCCAAGCATCAACTTCTGATTCCTCGAGTGACTCATGGCCCTTTCAGTCCAGTCACTGCTTCCAACTGGGAGCTTGACTCTGGAGCCAAACAGTTCTAAGGGGGAAAACCTGGGGTCCAGTTGTTCTCTATTGAACAGTAGTTCATAATGGAATTTGGGCAAGTTGTACAGTGTGTTTGCCAGTGACTATGGAGGCGGGGCGGCTAATGTCCAAGACTCTTCCACCGAAAATAAACCTGCATGAGGGAAGAGAGGGAAGGAGAGAGAAAGGGAGAGGAGGGAGGGAGAGGAGGAGGAAGGGAACCAGCCTTTCAACGGGGACAGAAGGGAAAGAGAGTCTCCGTTTCAATGGAATAAAAACTGCGCAATTTCTTGAAGGACTGCCTGCTCGGGATCGCGGCGGACCGTGCCTCTATGGGAAACGGATATCAGCGGTGTGTGTTTTTTTGGGGGGGGTGGGGGGGAATCCAGGGTATCTGTGCCCACTGCTACCCTCTCTGCCTCCTCAGCCCACAGAACAGGAGCGGGCGGTTCTTTTGCCCAGATGGTCTTCAGGAGGAGGAAAAGCGCTGTGCAATGGTTCAGAAAGGCGACGGGACTGTGCAGAGATGCGAGATCAGTGATGAGTCCACCAATCATGTCTTGCTCATGGGCGAACGTTTCCTCAAGCCCGGGCTCGGATCTATCTGCGTATACACACGCAGCTCCTGCGCGCTGTGTCGACGATTGCACCTATGGATGTTACATGGGCTTTCATATTTTTTTATTTTTGGGGGGGGGGGATTTTAGTGGGCTGCGTCATCTATGGCGATGGAGTGCTTTGCAGGTTTTCCACTATTTCTCTGTTTCAACAAGGAGCGCGGCACCTCCCCGGCAGGTTTTGGGGGGGATTGTACATACAAGGTAGGCATGATGCATGACTCTTATCACATGTGAGGCTGTGTTACCTAAGAACTGTAGCGGGGAGGAGGGAGGGGAGGGGAGGGGGGGGGCCGTGTGACTCCATTGGATACAACCTGAACTATAATATCCTGTCATAAATCCTCCAGGACACGCGATCAACATGCGAGCAGGGGCACAAACCGGGGTTTGTTGCATCAGACACACAAACACGAGGCTGTGCTGTGGTCGGATCGCGTTGCATGAACACACACACATGGCTACACATGTGTAACTTCAGACACACACACACAGTCACACGTAGGGTGGATAAGTTTGGACACTGCAGCGGGATCATGTGGCAGATGTTTCATAACCCGAATTCATCAGCCAACAGCCGCCGGTGATGTCATGTTTTTTTACGGTCAGGCTGGAGGAGTTTACGGGAAGGTGGCTCCGGAGGTTGGCGATGTCGCAATCGCCCACTGTTGATCTCGGCCACACGTTTAGGAAGATGCACAGGAAAGACACGGGGGATCTGAGCCCGTGGGTGTGATGGGATGTGCGCAGTGGTCGTGATGTTTCACGGATCATGGGGGGGGTGGTGGTGAGCGGCGGCGGCGGGCTGAATGAAACCGGGGATCGATCCCGGGAAGGAGTGTCGCATTTTCGCTCAGAAATGTCATGTGGTGAAGTTGTGGCGGGTTCTCCACTATTTCCAGGAACAGCGTTTGAATTCTCTTCCCCAGAATTCAATCTCTGTCTCCACCCCTCTCGTCTGCCTGCTGTTCCTGTTGCACGTTGGACATGTGGCCACTGGGTGGCGACACTGGATAGTGAACTGGTTATACTCGTGTAGTCATCAGGAACACTGGTTATTATTACTTCTGATTGTTTTATCTCTGCAGTGCCTCAAACACACTTCTACCAAAAAGCCTGATTTTATAATTGTGAAGTTTTTTTTATTGAACTTTTTCAACATACTCAAAAATATCACAGCAAACAACTTCAACCAACAGAAGGGACTCACTTACAGTTCATATTTGGATGCACAGGTTTGTTCAAAGTAAGAAAGAAAAAGCTTCCAGACTTCATTTGCCATAACACTTTCCATCCATTTACAGTGTGATGGTGGTTATGGCAGATTTCCGGTGAACCAACACTAACCGCCGTGCCAATAGTGACAGAAAGGCTAAGGCAAAGTTTATATATTTGAATTCTAAAGTTTATCGTTAAAGCAAGGAGGCTGTTGTAACGCACATCTCTTTATTAAATGTTACACTTATTTTTTAATACTGGAATAAAATGAGCCAACATTGACATCAAATAGACTTTGAATTATGTCATAGCTATGGGGCTCCGATTGTAAAACGGCACTTGATGAAAATAACATAAAAAAAACAGCTGTAAAATCTTAATGTTAAATCTAAATATGAAATCTTTATATAAATGTTAAATCTAGATATTGAATCTAAATATTAAATGTTAAAACTGCATGTTAAATTTGAACATGAAATTTAAACCTAGATGTTCAATCTTAATATTAAATCTTAATATAATGTTAAATTCAAATATTACATTATAAGTGTAAATGTTAAGACTAAATATTATATTCAAATATTAAATATTAAAATTTAACCTAATTGTATACCTAAATGTTAAATCTTAATATAAAATCTTAGTATAAATCCTACATGTTTAAATTGTAAATGTAGCAGTTTAATCTTAATCTAAATGTTATATCTATCCATGTTGTTGGAATGTTTTTCAGGGTCTTAATTCCAGGTTAGAACATAATTTCTTTAAATGATTAAAAGCGGGTTTGTGGTCTGTGTCATTACAAAGATGATCACTCTTTTACATTTTTGTAGTCCATCAGCTGATGGACTACAATGTCCCACAATGCAGCTCGAGGAGATGCTAACAGCTGTAAACAGTTTAGCTAATTCTGTCGCACCATGTCCGCGCACACGAGACCAAACCAAAACAACATGTGTGTCCGTCAAACTCCGTACGTAGATTCAGTGTTACTCATTTCACAACGTTTAAATATCCACAGTACATTTACACAGTCACGGGTTGAAGTACTTCTGCGTATCTCTTGAATTACAGTAATATTTACTCCTGGAGCTAAACGCACCTGAGAGGATAGTGGGACAGGAAACATGGTGGCGCTACACAACACAACAAAAACCTCTGCGGAGGTAAATATGAAGTAGTGGTCTGAATATACAACATTCAAAATGCGCTAGTTCTGTTTACATGAGTCTTTGTACAGTAGGTGTGATGGCGGCGGGTGTACTGCTGTGTACTTGTATTTACAGTAGCTAAATCTGCACTCGTGTTCCAACTAAATACGTCCTCTGTTTCTACTTTTATGTCACTACGACCAAGTACTATGACTCAAGACTGTTTCCATTAACAGTAGGTTTGGACGTTTTTAATGTCAAACACAATATAAACAAAGTGTCCATCTTAGTTCCAGTAGATTATGAATCTTGTCTATGTGACAGTGGCTCAGGAAATAACAGAATAAAACACAAATAGAACAATTAAATTAGAAAAAACAATGAAACCAGAAGAACTGCACCAAGTTAAAATATTTACGAAATAGGTCAGGTTTTTAAGAACCTCTTAAAATTGGATTCTGCATTTATTATAACTAAGGGAAGACGGTTCCAGAGGGTGGGAGCCATGACAGAACATTACTCGGTCACCTTTAGTTTGTAATCTGGATTTTGGGATGGCCAGAAGGAGACTGTACAGATCATGGGACAGAATAATTCACTGTGTGTACATTGTTTACATCATCAAATCCATTCTCAGTCACTTCCCCCTTTTCCCGGCCTTCATCTCAGTTATTTAATGGTTTCCAAGGCCCTCACCTGCCTCATCTATGTCTGCTCCTGTATCATAGCAGGCAAAAGACTTTTACCATACACATATTTCATGGATTAATTAGATGCTAATACTGAAGCATTGTATCCGCTATCCAGTACCTCCTTGATCTTCTATTTTCACGTGCATAATAATATACAGTAGTGCAAGAATGTGTATTTTCCTCTAGATGGCGACACATTTGCAGTCCAACCCTGGTCTGGGTTTTTGTGAACAGCTGCTTCCTTGTTAGTGCGCTGGTGGAAACTCACAGTGGTCTCTCAATACATGTTGTTTAATTGTCTGCTTTGGACCGGTAAATTAAATCACCACATTAATTGCAATTGTGATCCTTGTGTGACGAATAGATTTAGCATTTCTGCCAAATAACACATTTTCAAACTCTCTAGTTGGGCAACAAAACAATATTGATAGTTAAAACACAAATAATTACAAAAGTCTAACACATATGCATATAATGCTTATGCATAGTGCAAGAACAGTGAGTAGAACAGTGAGTAGATATAACCCCTTATTGTGAAATGTTTTGTTGTCTATTTTTATTCTCTGCTCATACAAACCTTTACTCAATCCTCAATCTTTGGTCATATCGACCGAATGCACTACTCGATTATTGCTTCTGATCAAGAGAGTTAATCTTAGTTTTTCCCATTCACAGAGATGGAATGAGGAACATGGCCGAGCACCGTCATGCCGTGTCTGAAGAGCCACCGTGACTGAAGCCAGAGGTGACATGTCTGACTGGGTGACCTGCTGTCGCCAGGAATGAGCAAATGCTAGATGAAGATCGCAGCCAGCGGAGATGGACTGCACAGCCTGGGGGTGTCTGATGGTAAGATGGACGAAAGTTATATTTTAATTCGTCATTATTTTATTAATATAGCTATGAAATGGTTTGTTAAATAAGGAAGAGACAGGATAGTACTGTACCACGGACATTCCACCACAGGGTTGTATTTACTGTATGTTAAACCCACTACTGTAATATTTCTCTGCCATTCTGTGGGCTTTGAAATACACTTCGAATATTTAACTGATAACACTTTACTCATTAATACCGCTGCTTTGTAAAATAAACCTGCATATTGATATCTATAAGAGAGCAATATGTCAATATCACAACTCATTTATGTTTGAAGTTATCTAAAAAAAAATCCTACTATGCTATTATGCATCTCAATATTGTGTGATCACTTGGTTTCCTCACTGTTCATTGCACCAGATAACTAATAACTGTTTCCCCTGCAGAGGAGCCATCTGCATCTCGCCAGCACCCACCTGCCCAGGTAAGACTTTGACCTTTTTCCCAGACTTTGACCTTCTACTCATGGGATGTGCAAGTCTTCATCCATAATGATGTGTGTCTGTCCAGTAGATGTATGTTTGTCTGAGCATTGTTCACATGCAGTGAAATACCCATAATAACACATCATATGTTTACACTACGATAGTGTTTACTATAACTGCCAGCCGTTTAGAAGCATTTCAGACTGCAGAGTGTGAAACCCCGCTGATCTGGGATCAAATCTCTGTCTGGACTCCTTATAGTTTCAGCAGAGAAAACATTCATAGAGGATTTTGTCTCCTTTTATCCTAAAAGTATAATGTTTTTTAACCATTCTATATTCTGCAATATGGTCTGGTAGTGTTGAAGCCTACGGTGTGTTTGGGCTATAGAGGCTCCCTCTGTGACACAGTATAGGTAACCTGCGTGGTTTGTCACTGAGTCACTGTGACTGATGATTTTTTTATGAGGGCAGATATTTATGAGGCTGCTACATTTACTGAGCCAGGCATTTGAAATCGTCCACCTCATTAAACGTTTTTCTTTATTTTCCGTTTGTGCTGGCCTGATATTTGCCTGAACATTATGAGCAATCAACCAGCTCCGCAGCGTCGGATTAAATTCATGACTTGTTGAGTATGCACGTTTTATGTTAAAAATGTAACTCAGTGTTTTGTACACAAGTCTTTTTTCTGTTTTCTGAGAGGAGCTGACGTTTTCACTACAGCTACTAATTAAATGGGATTGGGCCACAGCCAAGTGTATACACACACACACACACACACACACACACACACACACACACACACACACACACACACACCCTTTAGTTAAGCTCTACACATTCAACACCCTTACTAAGGCATACACACACCTAACCTCACACCAGCTCTGTTTCATTTTCACACACAGGCCTCAAGCACACTCTGACAAACATCGCTAACACTGTTTTGATCTCCCTCTTTGGGACAAAGACACACACACACACACACACACTCTTTCTTTCTAATACAGGCGTCTCCCAGGACCCTGCCAAGCCTCTCACACCTGGGGTTTTCCATCACTTAGCCCGCTCAGCTTTATTACACACATTTAAAGCTGGCCATGAGTCAGATCCATCACACACATTATTGCACATGCACAAATGCATACATCTGGCTGAAAGGCTTTCTGTTAGGAAGGAGGTTATTTAGCAGAAAGAAGGGAGAATTGATTATTGAAAAAAAGAAAGAAATGGCAGTGCAGCATGAGAACATGAGCCGTGTCAATGGTTATGTGAATGTAAACAGCTTGCGGTTTGGAATCGTTCACAATAGCCTGCAGCAAAATACTAATACTACATGCATAGTACCAGAGATCAGAGTGTGTAAGTGTTTGATATCCACTTTTCCTGAGGACTTTTTAGTCATCTCATAGATGAGAATTCAGTGTGGTTCTGTTGTTTATTTGAAGAAAGTACTTCTCATTGTTTAAAACAGGAAGTACCATTTATCACTTTAGTACCTTGTATTTAACATTTTACTTGCTATCATGTTGCATACTCTTCCATTTTAAGTGTCTCCAACAATCTCTACCATTCACAGTGTAGCTTTTAATTTGCAGTAACCCTACTTTGCATATGGTTCATTCCTTCCCTTGATCGTGTTTATTTTTTCTGTGAGGATATGAAAAGCCCTGGCAGTGACTTATAGAGTCTGACACTTTGCTTCGTGTTCAAATCAGCTATACTGAGTGTTGAGTGTCTCTGAGAGAAAGGAAGTGTCTTACGTTACATTTTGTTTATCTACAAGAAGTGAGTGCTGCCATCATTTAGCAAAGCAGCCTTGTCAGCTTGCATCTGCCCCAGAGATGAACACACGTGCACACTCTCACCCTTTAAATGTGTTGTCTTGTGTCACCTTCCCTTTGGGTTTTAAGTGTTACAGTTTATCTTATCTACTGTCTTTCTTAGCTTCTCGTTTTTTCATACAGAGCTACAGATATGTATATTAGCTTCATGCCACAAGGCTGGTCGTGGCTGCCAAGTAAGATATGTTGCTTATGTATCTCTAATGTTTTCCGTCTTATTCAGTCTTTTTGTGTGGCATCCCCCAGTGTTACTATCTCATAAAGCCAATTTTAATACCAACTCCAATAAAAACTTGTGAGTTGTGCCAAGTGCCAATGCAACAAGAAACATATTCATGGTAGCCACTGTCCAGTTCTTTAAATCAAATTGGTGACATTCATTTGTGAGTATTCAGTGTCAGGTGTAGGACAGGACAGGGAGTTTTTACATCTGCTTTGTCTATATATCCTCCTCCTTCTCTTCTCTTGATTAAATGCTCCAGTCCATGTGCCATCCACACGTGCCACATACCCATGGAAGAACATAGAAGTGCATGTATGTGTACATAACATTCAGTTGTGTTCTAAGAAAATTCCATTAATATTTAATGTAAAATTTCTCTGCCACAGCAGTAATGAAAAAGATTATCTCAATGATTACATTAATAGTTCTCCTGGAGTCTTTGGTCTAATAGTCTTCCTCAATCTGCTGCTGATGTCAAGTAAAATCACATCTCAGACGTGTGAAGGACACAGGATGAAAAGATTAGAAAAAAACTACCAACACGTTCAAATGAGAAGAGGAGGAAGGATATCGAGAGAGGGACAGGAAGAGAGGTGGTGAGAGCTGAGTCAGGATGCCTGAGGGGAGGACAGCAGGAAGCAGTAGGTGAGGAGTAGGAGGAGGACAGGAAACAGAGGCAGGGAGGAGAGAAACTCCTCTTCATCCTCCTCCTCCTCTGTCGTCATCGGCGGTTTCATTGAGGGAGGAGTGGCGTAGGGAGGGAGAGGTGGAGCTGACATCATCCACCTCCTGGAGGTCTGTGAGGGTGTATTACCAAACTCTCCATATCAAATATTTTAACCTGTTCATGTCAACAAATGTTTTAATGTATTTAAATCAACAGCTGGCCGAGAAGAAAAAATGCTGAGTTCATGTAAATAAAACTGACTCTGCAAATCAGAATGAACAGAGCTAAAGGCAGGGAGAGCTCAACATAAGGGGACAGGAGAGCTGTGATGAAAGAGACCTCCTCTACATCTCTGGTTATGTAAGTTTTCTGCAAAAGAGGGCATTGGGTTTGTTTTTGCGTGTGCGTGCTTGTTCTGATGTGAACTCCCTTTGTAAGCTTTGTGTGTTAATGTGTGTTTGTAATTGTGTGTCGGGGTGACAGAGTTTGCAAAGAGGAAGATGCCCAACATGCCTCCTACACTCTGCTGCGGTTGTTTGGCCTTACCCAACGGTCACAGGCCTCTGTTGGTACGCTGTGTATTTGTGCTTACAAGGTATTTTCGTTGGCACGTCACCAGTGTGTGCAATGCTATGTGTTTACTGTGTATATACTTGTACTTCTGTTACTGTGAAGTGTTGCATCATTGGTATGTGCACCTGTGTATGTGTCTAAGGCCCTCAAGAGGTTTGAAGGCAGTTGCAGGGTGGGGGTAGATGGTGCAAGATTAGTTCGAGGTGGTGGTAATTTATTGGCTTTTTATTACCTCCACTAAGGACGTTATGTTTTCACCCCTTTCCGTTTGTTTGTATGTTGGTTGGTTTGTTGGTTTGTAAGCAAGTTTACACACAAATAATTGAACGTACACGCCAGTTAATTTTTAGAAATCCGTGTTTTTCCCGATCCATAGATTGATTGTGATTTGTAATTTAAGGGATCCAGTTTTATTTCACTCTAAGCTTATTGCTACCTTCAGCTGACATGTAGATGCAGGAGGAAGGTTTAAGAGCAGTTGTTGCTGCTGTGTAAGACACTGAGCCAATGAACACACTCTGCCTTAAAGAGAGTTGTGTCTGAAACGCTCACAGAGGCTTTGGTAGATAGAGGATGTGCATCTCTGTTGAGGAAAAATGTAAATCTCATCAAATCCTAACTTCTCCCAACTCTCCCCCCTCAACATTGAGAAGGGGGATCTGTGCAGTTAAAAGCTGTCTTGTGTTGTGCTCTCCCACTTCCAGACCCTCCCTTCCCACCATCTCTCCCCTGCTCCTGTTCTGGCTTTCTGCCTCTCGGATTTCACCCCCACCCCCCCAGCTCTATACACCCCGTGGCCCCTTTGACCCCCTGTTACCCCCATCCAGCCCCTCAACCTCATTCTCCCCAGGGCAAGCCCACAGCGCCCAGCCCTTTGTGCCTTCCTTCCCCTCCCTCCTCCTCCACCTCTGCCTCCCCCTGCCTTTGTGTGTGAGGGGCCAGCTAAGGGAGAGAGAAGAGGGAGGCTGCAGTGGAGGAGAGTGAGAGACAAGAGCTAGCAGAGAGGGATCCTATAGATCAGATGTGAAACTGGAGCTTGCAGCATTTTTACATGCTCTTACATGACTGGAGGATTTGCAGTGAAAGCTGCTGTGTTCACCTGCTGAAGTGTTGTTAATGTCCTTTTGTCCATGTTTATGTATATTTGCACAGTAATATCCCATGAACAGCAATGTAGTATTGATGAATTTCATATTCACACTAGAAAACACTCTAAGTATACGTGCACTTTACTTGCACATGTACAAGTAAAGTATACTACTACTATACCAATTTTGCTGTTGCGTAAATACTTGTTTTTACTAGTTCTAGTGATTCCAATTCCTATTTTGATTGGTTTCTTCAAGTGCCATTTAAATTTTTATAACACCATCACAGGCCGTACTAAATTATTGAACACACATCACACTAACCTCAGCAATGGCTTGAACCTGCTTCTCTTAGGTGAAGCGTCTGATGGTTGTGATGATGATGCTACTCATAGCTGGATTTAGCCAAATTTGCTCAACACCATGCATGGCTTACAAATACCTCAAATTAAAGGGTATACAAAGTTTTTTAGAATTTAATAAACCTGCTACATTGCCAGTCAAGGAGTTTGCCTGTTTGTTTCCCCCCCGGTGCATCATGTTCAACGTCACAATTGCACCAATAACTGAGGTTTTCAACTTGCTGTCTGGCCAAATTAGCGCGTTCACCTAGGTGTCACATCTCCATCAGCGCGGGTTGTATAAGGTCTGGAGGCTGGAGGTTCGACTCCCCTGATGTGTATCCTATATTATGAATTCATTAGTATCCTTACTGGAATTAAAGTGTTGTGTTGGAGCCCATGACTTGTTCATGCTACACACAACACATGTCCCTGTTGATATGACTCTTCTTCAAATACTTTTATCTATTTTGGGATCAGCGGGGATAGTATGAATCCCATCAAAGCGTAAAATGTGTTGCACTTGAACGCTGATGAACATTTACATTACAAGGAAAGAACAAACCCGAGAGCACACGTCCACACAGTCTGTAGCGTAGTATGTGACTTTTCAGTTTAATTTGAATAGATTTCACAGCCCCTGAGGTAGTAAAACCTATGTTGTAAAATCAACATTAAAGTTTCTCACTGTGCCCTGTGTTAAGCAACAGCTGAATGGCCTTAATAAACCTATGGACAAGCTGCAGTTGAAGGAATTTTAATCTAGTGTATAGTGTGTCCCAGGAGGACTCAATAGAGGGCAATATAGAGCAGTAGAGTCACAGTTACAGTATGTTGATACAGTATACGTTTCCTGTATGTGCAGTACATAATTTAAGGCAGTATTAAATGCTTCATTGCATATTAAAACTCACACTTGTAAGCAACACCTTCGCTTACATGACCTCACCTTGTTAGAATAAGAACATTTTTTAAATAACATTGTTAGACAAGCAGGTGGAGCAACTTCTATTTTTATCAGACTTCTAGTCTTCATTTTTAAGATTATTTTGGAATTACTTGAGGTTATCTGTCCTAGAAGTCTTCATGTATCCTTGGTATCACCCTATCAAAAAATGTTCATGTACATTTTAAACTGAACTTGACACAGTGGCACAGGTCATCGAGTTCAGTCAATGGGAGTAGGCCATTATGTGGCTAAGAGGATTTTAAGGTTAGTGTTTTCGTGATCAACCAAATAAGGTGGCCTGACATTTAACTACTGACCTACCTAGTTGACTCAAAGCTGCCAGCAGATAAACAGCCCGTACACAAAGAGTGACATGTAAGCACATGTGGGGCGGAAACCGATTAGGCTTGTGAGTGTGTTAGAGAGCAAGTGAGTGAAGCCAGCGTGTGAATGTACTGTTGAATGTGATAATAAGCTTGTCTCAGTGTGTGTACATACATTATGCATTTACTGTCCAAAGGGCCACAGTAGCTGACATTCATTTTTAAAACCCAGGATATAGAAAGGTTGGCCACGGCGGGTGAGTCAGTCTGTTAGTATGTACAGTATGTTTGAAATCCACTTGCAAGGACTGGATGCTCAGTAGGACAGTATATTCCTGGAAAGCCAGCTGCCTCTCCTGTTATCACAGCTAACTCGATTAGAGGAGCCTCTGCTGCCAAACCCTCTGCTGCAACAGACACACTGGAGGACCTCCACTCTATTTAACTAAACCAACCAAACACAATTTCAGAATATCATCAACAAATGCAAGATCAGAACCATTTCAGTTACAGCTTGTGCCAATAAAGCTCCATCAGTAATAGGCTTATTTTATAGTGGTGATGTAAGATGCAAGTTACCTCAGACATAAACCAGTAATGCCCAAACCAGCGTTATTCAAGTGAGAGAAATAAAAAAACAGCCCGTTGAGCCAAATCGGCCATAAAATGACTTAATTGTGTACATTTCAGAAACATTCGGCCATAAAAGTGTGACTTCAGTCCACAGGAATGTCTGTGTGTGTAGGTTTTAAAATGCAGTGTACCCAACATAGCCTCCATGAAGGCACCCTAATATGTACTTTTGCAAACTGTTAATAGAAAACAACACTTACTGTCGTACCAATTAAGCACAGAAAAGCCGAAATGTCAGTGAGGCAGCCCACCTTACATGTGAGCTGCTGACCTTTCCAGTGATCATGCTAATCACTGATCACTTAGATAAACATAGGCAACTATAAGAGCCCATTATTGTCCCTCCCAAAGCCTTCGTATGGACAGCGGTTATAATTAAGCCCCGGGGTAACTAGCTGCCTAATTGCTGTTAGTGGGATACATGCATCTTCTATCGTCAAACCCAAAGGGAAACTCTGCTATTAGTTTTAATTACCTGCTGTTAAGTTTGACAACTCACCCCGAGTGCCGGTTTTTGGAGCTGATGGTTTTATTTTGTTTTATGGGACAGAAAGGCAAACTGGATATCGGCCTGTTCTCTAGAGTGGTCACTGCCACAATGGCCCAGAAGGATCGCTCCCGTAGTTACACACATGCTGCTTAATACACACACACACACACATGCACATGCACGCACTGTGGGGTGAACAGACACACTTCCCTTGTTGTCCTCTGTGCACTAGCTTTTTAGCCAGCAGACCCATTCATCATGTGTCTGTCTGTGAAGGAGCTGCTATTCATTGTCTCTCCTCATGCTTATTGTCCAGGAGCCAGCCTGCCTCAAACTCTCTTTGCCTCCCTACCTCTCTCACTACTTCTCTCTTTGTCTTTCTGCCCCCCTCCATCTCTCTCCTCCTGTCTTTATATCTTTGATACTCTCCCTCCCTCTCGCACCCTTTTATATATCTCGCCTCACTAAGAGAACAAAGAGGACACAGCTAGTTACCTTGTCTCTTGTCTGCCTGCGTGTGTGTGTGTGTGTGTGTGTGTGTGTGTGTGTGTGTGTGTGTGTGTGTGTGTGTGTGTGTGTGTGTGTGTGTGTGTGTGTGTGTGTGTGTGTGTGTGTGTGTGTGTGTGTGTGTGTTAGAAATGTGTGAAGTGTAAGATTCTGGCTAGTTTCTCCAGCGACACAGAAATTATTTGAATGCTTATTTGTGCATTATCTATTATTGAGGTCTAAGAAGCTCAAACAGACACCTGCTATGTAGCTCGAGTTGGGTGAAGTCTAACAAATTGGTATATGACAATTTCTCAACATTGATACGTGTTAGCCTTCAGCCGCCTATAGCCCTTCAGTTAATGTTCTTATGTCTTTTCATGTTGTTCAGAAACGCCTCCGTGCCGTAGAAGACCTGATTTGATCCGACTCGAGAGACAGTTCCTAAATAGAGATAAGGGAGATAACCCTTGGATATTATAAGAGCTGCGATTGGTCAGCTCAGCATATTTTTGTTTTCTTCTATAAGGGTCTGAAGCTGCTGAATATTGTCGATAGTCAAGGCAACGTTAAGGAAGTTTAATTCTCAGCAGTTTTCTTTTTTTTTCTAATTATAAAAGACATCTCCACTGTAGCCTTCTGCTCATCTCACCCGACACTCTCCAACGCTGTGAATAAAAGAATGTCTACACACTGATGCCATGGCAGCAGTCTCTTATTCAGTCATAACACGAATCTCTCATTGTCAGTCTACTGTATATCACTAAAGGAAAGAATATAAATACAATTGCGACGAGCAGTGTAATTAAAGCTCAACTGCCAAGGCAACTTTTACAGAAACACATTTCAAACACGATGGCAACATGTCAAATGGTCCAAATATTTACAGTTCTGTTTAATCAAAGGACACAGACTGTTAGACTGAGAAACTGGTGTTACCTTAATTAAGATCTTTCAATACTGAAACAATAAGCCTGTTATCATTGTCATATTAAGTCTAATTTGACTGAAATGGGATACTGTTTTTAATGGCAGAGTATATTTAAGAATATTTTTCTTTACCTCTGTGTCAGGGGGTACTCATTGTTTCCTGGGTTGTCTGTTGGAGGAACTCCTGCTCTTCAGTAGTAGCTTTCACACCCGATACAAACTGAGTACATGAGAACACAGGCAGGATTTTTTTTGATTTGTTCTCAAACCGGTTCAGTTCACATTAATCAAACAAACTGGACTTAGGGGTCAAGAGCCGTGTGCCTGATGGACAAATTCAATTCCACATGTTCAGGTGTCAAGACCCAGTTGTTGAGGTTTGCTTATATCTTCAGTGCTTGCAGAGTAATTGCTTTGGCTTGAGCTCGTCACAGAGGGTTGGTCAACTTTGTACTGTATGTTTTTATTCCTTTCTCTCTCCACTTTGTGCGTGTGTGTGTGTGTGTGTGTGTACACAGGCCACATCCAGGGCCAAGAACAGGGTTGTGTTGCCATGGTGAAAATGAAATCCAAAATGCAGAGTTGCAAGGAAACCCTTGATTGGCTGAGGAGCCATTCATGGGATTGTGATGCATGCTGTCAGCCGGCCAATGGGAGCAGGCCGAGCCAGGGCTGTTGCTAAGGGGAGTAGCTTGGAACACAGTCAGCTGGGTTTTCTCTCTCTCTACATCTCCCAGTCAGTTTCTGGCTGCCTTGTCTGCTCTCTCCTGCTGCTCGCTCTGCCTTTGCCCTCACTGACTCCTTCTCTCCCTCCCTCCCGTCTCCCCCATTACTCTCCCCCTACATTTTTTTTGCACTACAGCACGTGCAATAGGGGAAAGAGCACATGCTGAAAAATTCAGAGAATATTTCATGCAGCTTGCTGTGTGGGGCCAGGCAGTCCAAAGATTACTCTGTGTGTGTTTGTGGGTGTGTGTCTGTCTGTTTAATTTGTGTGTTTTTGAGATTGAGTGCATCAGCCTGTAATTGTCCTCATCAGTGTGTCTTTCTGTCTGTGATAAAAAAATCTTACTGGTCTTCCAGGTGTGTGAGGTGATGGTGTATTGTACTATTGTGTATTTAATGTCTGTGGGTTCATGTCAGGGGGTTCTCCTGGGACTTGGGGCTCCCCAGCTGAAGAGGGGTGTGTTTGAACAGGAGCCAGGTAGTGCTGCGTATGTGGCTGGCGTCACGTAGGACTGAACCCCCTCCACCACCACCTCCCCTCCAGCCTCTTAATACCCCCAACCCAACTGCTGGCTCTCTAACACTATTCACTTCACACGCTATATCTTTTGCCCTGCTGAACACAATTGCTTACCTTACTATAAGCTATACCTTGAATAAATGTCATGAACAAAATAGCAGCAATTACTTACAAGACTACATCAATGGTAAGAAACACAAAAACTAATCACACTTAAGTAGCAAGCTCAATTAGAAATATTCAACATAATTAATTATGCAAAACAGAAGAACCCATTCCATTTATTAGGTATTAATACTTAGCTTGCGTATAAAATGAAGAAATGCTGTGTTATTCTTGGATATATAGCACAGTAGTCTCAAGCAATCTGACATGTCCGTGACATGTTTCCACCCGTTGCTGATTCCTCCAATAATGCATTGCTCTATGTGCTTTAGTGGTTACCGGGCCAACTCGTGTAAAGCCAATGTGAGTTTATGGTCTTTGTTGGTTCCTGTACTCTTTCATGCAACCTGAACAGCTTTACTGATATTCATACAGTGTACATATGCTTGCATTTTTCCATTTTAAAGTGCCCATGTTATGCTTTTCAGACATGCACTGAAATTCCGGACATTTTCAGGACATTTTCCTCAAATATTCCTGCCAGCCCCTTAATGTCCGAGTGAGCTCATATGAGAATACAGCAGAAAAATGAGTACAAATATCTCATGATGAAAACAGGGTGGCATAAATGACAAAGATGTCAACTTGGAAAGATAATAACATTAGCAAGCATTTCTGTTAGGGTTAGGCACGTGATTTCCGCAGCTGAATTTATATGTCCTGCTTCCTGCATGCTCTATCCAGACGCCACCCCTTCCATGAATGTTCCGGACTTTTGCCTGTAGTTGTGAATGTGTCTGACTTGGACAATCTCCTGCTGCATTCCTTCAGTTTATGTCTGAAAACAGCTTCAGGTGCAAAGACCAAAGTCCAAGGCAAGGGGAGACTTTCTCTCCCATAAAACACTGCTCCCGATGAGCCTGAAACAAGTTATCTGCCTCCCTCTCTTTTTTTCTGTAAAAAGTCAATGTTACCAGATAACACATGCTCTATGCCCGCCTACCGGCTAGTTTGGAATCATTTGTACAGTAGAATCAACATCATTGTTACCATGGCTACTGCAGTGTTTATAGCTGATCAGGAAGCGAAGAGCTAAAACACATTTCTTTATTTTAGACAGAGGAAGGAAGAGGCACTGCAGCAATAATACATATTTTTTACATTATGAGCCTGTAAATCACCAAAATATGAGCACTTGAATTTCACACATCTTCCTGCAGTACCGTGATGTGTGTAAATCATACACAGTGTGCATGTGGGCTGAACCCCTGCCTGTGCATCCACTCATGAGAATGTAGGTTAACATCAGCCCGACATAGAGTAGTCGTCAATTATTTATTTACAACAGACTTTATTTGTGCAGCATTTGATTTGAGTTCCTCTCCAGGGCAAGTTGAGTTGAATATCTAGATCAAGCGAGATAAATAGATCTGAGGTACTGAACTGAGTTATATTCATTGATTGTTGTGATCAAACTTTGCTGAGAGGCAGCAGCAACACAAAGAATGACCTTTTTGTTCATTTTTGGAAGAGCAGGAAAACTAAACGTCACCCCACAAGACGACAGAGGCAGAAACAACGTATCCGCTCTGTCTAGATATTTTTCTCCACCCAACCCCCAGTTCCTTCCTCCTCTCATTTCCTTCTTCCACACTTCCTGTTTCCTGGCTCTCATCCTCTCTTTGTTCAGCTTTCTCTCACATGGAACACATTTTTTGTCCTCCCGCTCACATTTCTTTCTCTCCATATGTGTGTAATAGATCTATTGTGCTGACAGGGGAATCACTGCAGTTGGGCTTCTTACTTATGAATCAAACTCCGCTAATTGAGCACGGCTGCCTTTGAGATGACATAACATACACACACACACACACCAACACACACCATGACCGTCCCATAGCCCCCAATCATTCATTCATAATAATCAGTTATTCAGAACAAGTGATGGAGGGAGAAGAGGGTTGAGTGAAAAAGTGGGAGAGGGAGGGAGAAGGTAGCACTCACTCACTCCATGTGAAAACAAAGCAAAGCAATTAACAGGCGCTATTAGTCGTGTGTGTGTGTGCGTGTGTTTGAGAGTGTGTGTGTGTGTGTGAGAAAAAGACGAGATCAAAAGCAGGAGCCCCAGCTGGCTCTTAGCTCTCCCACTGGTTTCATTTGGATTATCACCATGGTCCTCTTATTGATACTGTGTGAGTGAGTGCATCTGTGTGTTTTTGTGTGTGTGTTCGTGTTGCTGCTATGCAAAAAGCATTCATATTCAAATCTGAAAAATAACCAGGAATGATATCATAAAGGAATGCTTTAGTATACATAGGTGTGCTTTCAAGAAAACACACACGTGTGCACGCTTTCCATCTCTTTAACAATGGAAAACATTATTCACACGTTCACGGGCACACACACTCTGAAAGTTTCCTAGTGTGCACTTGTGCAGTCAGTCAGACTTATTGGAAGAGAAGCAGGCAGTCAGCTAGTGTGTAGGAGTTTATAAATAGCAATAACACACACACACACTCGGGTTGCCGCTCAGAAATAGAAGAAGAGAAAAGCATCTGAGTGGCCGAGTCTCTTTCCCTTTTTTGCTATTTTTTCTTTTTCTTTTTCCTTCTGTCTTATTTGTCCTCTGGCCTTTTCCTTCTCTCCTTCTGTGTGCTGTACACTCCGTCTCAGAGAAAAAACAAAAAGAGACACAAACGAAGAATGAGTAGAGGTAGAGCAGAGAAGGATTGTGACAAATCAAAGAGAGAAGAGTTCAAATCAAAGCGAGCATTCATGCCTCAAATCAAACTGCAAATATTGAAATATCTGTGCAGGTAGTAACCATAAAAACCTTTTCAGTAATCTCTCTGTGGTCCATGGGTTTAGAGTCAGATGCAGAAAACAGAGAGAAAGAAAAGGAGAAGGAAAAAACTCAACACAAGTAGAGCAGGTGTCATGGTGAGTAACAGAACACAATGACACTGCCAATATTTATCTGTTTAAACAGGAAAGTTCCCCTCACCACCCTTGTTTGTGTGTCTGTGTGTGTTTTCCATGCAGCGCAGTGGCAGTTTTTACCTCTCCACAAACAGAAGTGGAGGATTGATGAAGGGGTAGAAATTTGATGTCAGAGATGATGAGACCGAAAAAGAGAGGGAGGAGAAAGATGAAAGCGCAGAGAAAGAGGAGATGATTATGCAGTTTAGGATAATAATGTCTTTGAAGAGAGGAGAGAGGGAGCTGTGGGGAGATAAAGAAAGGAACAAAGATGAATTTTCTTTTCTACTCCTTCACCTGCTTTTCATGTCTTTCTCCAGTTCACCGTCTCACTCCTCCTTGCTCTCCAGCTGTGTCGGTGAAGTTATTTGTGTCCCTGACTTTTGTGGATGCTTGGGAGAATGTGGAGCTTCATTTCAAAATGCTGTTAAATGGACTTTACAGTTTTCAGCACTTAAGTCTTAAAGACCACTCAAAGTGCTTTGCACTATGAGTCATATTTATCCATTTACAGACACATTCATCCAGTGCTTCTGTATAAAGCACCTCTTTTCTAATATATCCCATAAATCCATCAGGCTACATCCATAAGATGTTTGAAAATGTCGTTTTTAAACTGAAACGATCTCTGTCCACACGTGTGTTTTGGCTCTGTATCAGTTTTAATTCCTGTCCATACTAACGCACCTTAAAACACATATCCCGTGGCCACTCAAAGACCGTGGGCATGGGAATTAGTGGAATTTGTGTTTTAAACATTAATTTGTGTTTTAAGTGTTAGTTTGACACTGCCAGCTTTTGTGAACCTCTGCTTTCCAATCTCTCTTTCTCGGTTCCTTGGATTTGACCTCTTGGCCAGTGACCTCATCAATATGGGGCTCATTTGGGGGAAGGGCAGGGTCAGGTGTGAGTGCATGTCTGTGTGTGTGTGTGTGTCTGTGTTTGCGAGTGCATGACCCTGATGGGGCCCCTAGCGTAGTTTGATTAAGAGGGGGGGTGGTAAGCAGGGAGGGGTCATATGGGCCCCCCATCTTCCGCCATCTTAGGTTTCTGTCTATTGACTGTTGTGGCTGCCCCAGATCTCATGTCTCCTTGTGTGTGTCTGTGAGCAGTGTCTGTATCTCTTGTCCATTCTCCTCACTCATAGCATTCTCACAGGTGGACAAGACAATCACTCATTCTCATCTCTCTTTCTCCCTCTATATAAATCTCTGCCTGTCTGCGTGTCTCCTTTCTCTCCAGCTCTCCCTCCCATTCAGTCTCCTCATCCTCTTCTTCTTCTCCCCCATTCTGTCTCTGCTCTCTCATCCCTCTATTCAGTGCCACCCTCCCTGTCTTCCTCCCTTCCTCCAGTCAGGTGAGAGAGGAGGAGGAGGAGTATTGGCCTCACTGTCTGGAGCCAGTGGTAACCTTATATCTCGACACAGACACACATAGAGAGGAAGGGTTTGGAAGTAACTTGAGCTTTAGTGATTGTACATGAACACAGAGGTCATTTTTGTAGACACTGGATATGAGTACATGCACGCCTACACACACACATACTCTCAGAAGATACACATGTGAAGAACATATTTTCTTCCCCTTATCAATGATGTAATTCCAGTGCAACGTCGCCATGGCAATTGTCCTCTCCCATCCTCCGGAAGCAGAGGCTCTGAGGTTTGTGGCTGATTGGCTTGTCCATGCAGCTGGAAAATGGAGTCTAGTCAGCTCTGTGCCCTCAGGCTGTTACATGGTCTGACACACACACACACACACACACACACACACACGTACACACGTACACACGTACACAATTGTACATACAGTAGGCTACATGTAATGCACCCAGATGAAGGAGCTGGAAAGAAGGATGAGAGAACGCGTAAAAGGAAATGGAGAAATTGATTAATGAGCGGTAGAAACAAACATGGGAAGAGAATTTGTATGTGTCAGTTTTGGTCTATGCTTTTATGGCTGTTGAGAATTGTGCACTTGTTATGTGGTTTCAAATGAAATGATTAATCTTTTCAGTGTGGTTTTAATCAATTAAACAATAAATTGTCTCTTGTAGGAAGGTCTGTACACAGCTTGGTGCTTGTGTCTTTTTCACACAAGTGAAGTGACAGGAAAGGGAGAAATATACATAAACAGGAGAGACCCACAGATGTTAACAGTAATAGAAAAAGACTGGAAGAGAACAGAATGCATTGTGTTGCTTTGAGAAATCTGCAAGAGCAACAGACTGCTCATAGGGAAGTTTTCTTTGGGTTTCAATCAGCTTCAGCAAGTGATGGTGAGGGAGCGTTCGTTAGTGAGGAGCTCTGGGCTCTGTGCTACACTTGCTTCTCACTGAAGTCTGATCTTTTTGGCCTCGTGCAGCGACTGAGTTGATCCCAGTCAGAATATTTTCTGGCTTTGATTTAGAGACTTTTGGCTTTCATATTTTCATTGATGTTTAAAGTGAAGTTATGAAAACTTTGCCCAGTTTCTCAACGTTTGGCCAACTAGACCTGATCTCTTGGGTTAGTTAGATTTTTAGACCCATTGGACCCACTGGCCTAATTTTTTGAAACATGACACACCACAACTGACCTGGGTTTATAAGAATTCAGCTCATTGGCTGAGCGCTGACTGCATCATCATGAATCATGCTCATCCTGGGAGGTTCACTCTTTTATTTCACAAGTACATTACACCATTGGTGCGTCAAAAGTGGTGTCTGTTCTGGGATTTTGACTATCAACCTGTTAATCCACCGGTGTGGGTATGCAGGACCATGACATAGGCAGGACATAACATTAACTCAGCTGCACTTGTTTTTGTTTAGTCATGTTTTTACGAGGGGGACATTTGCATTCTCACATACATCCATAGAGTGTCTGGAGATTCTCTGGTGTTCAGTCTATGTCTGAAAGCAGCTTCAGTGTGTGTAGGACTTTTCTCTGTTGACCAGGTTTGATAATAACTGCTCAAATGCTAGAAAAGGCTGGTTTTATTAGTAAACTGAAGACCTGAAATGGTTAACCAATTGTTCAGTCCATCGTCTGCAACTTTTTGAAGAATCAATTGATGATTTATTTAGATATTTACCAAAATAAAATGCAGAACATTTGTGTTTTATTCAATGTAATTTTCCTTCACAATTTTGTTACAGAATAAACGATTAATAGGAAATTAATCAGTACTTTAATTGAAAATGTAAACAGTTTTGTCCACTAGTGGCACCATGAAGCAGTGTTTTGATTTGCTTCTTGTTTAAATGCGTATTGCATCACCCATGTACTTGTGTCTGGGTGATGCAATACATATTTTATGCTGCTCCACTGACATGCAACACTGAATCTGAACACAACTGTTTGTTTACAAGATAATTCCACTGGGTACCTTAATACATTTTTGAATTTTATTTTTGTGAACATAGACTAACATTGAGTTCAGTGTGATACTGTGTTGTGGAGCCAACGGCAAAACAAAAGTTTACGCTAGTCTGGCTATTTGCTCTTGTGTCTGTACAGTCTCCCCCAGCCCACTTCTGCTCAGGTTAGACCCCAGACGGGTCTGTAGCCCCACAGCACGCTGCAGGTTAGAGGAGTCCTCATCAGGCTGAGGGGACCAGATGTGTCAAGTGGTTGAACGGGGAGCACAATGTGCCCCCTGGGGCCTGTTCAAGTGCCTTGGGGGGTTAGACTGTGAATCTCTGCACCCACCCCCTCAACCCCCTGTCCCTCAAGCCGGGGCTTTTCCTGGGCAGCGTGGCACAGTGTGTGGCCTGGCCCTAGGCCAGAGCAGCCAGTCTGCCTGCCTCTGCCAGCCTCACTCCCCTGAAACCAAAGACAAAGCTGGGTCACAGCCAGACACTCCACACTCTCTATTTATCGCTCCATCATTCCTGTCCTTCTCTCTTTAGACTGCCACTCTTGTTATTCTTTCCCTTTTTCTTTCACACATATGTTTTCCTTTCCATGTTTACACTTTCTGTGTATGTAATTCTTTATTTTCCTTTTGTTTTACTCTATAAATTAACATTATCTGCATTCATTTCTTGTTTCTATTTATTTTACCATCTTAAGGCCAATTCATGCTTCTGCATAGAAGCTATGCCATAGCCTACGCGTAGACATGTACCTTACGCAGAGCCCTACGCCGTACCCTGGCGTGCACCTCCTCAAAATTGTAGCTACGCGTTGAGACGACGTAGACCGCAAGAGCTGTGATTGGTACGATTGGTAGCATCTCATTTCCTGCAGACTCTGCTCCATTTTTGAATTGAGTGGAAGGAACAAAAACTGACAAGATCTTTGTTTTCTTCGTTTCAGTTATTTAAGAAAAAGTAATTGCTCTTTAACGTCTATCAGCTCCAACTCCAACACGATCCACTTAAGCTGCAACCCCAGCATAGAAACTCCACCGCCACTAGTGTTTTGGTGGTGTAATTGCAGCGTGACTCACACACACCCAGGCACAACTATGATTGCTCTGCCCCGTGCGTAGGCTACGAGCGTACCTACGGCGTAGATTTAATGCAGGAGCATGAATTGGGCTTTACTCTGTCAGAACTGCTCCTAATCTGTTGTCAATGTCTAGAGTTTCCATTTCACAAATGCACAGGATCTGCCTCTGATTTCTATCGATGACAGTTTAGAGATATCTTGTCAATTCACAATCTTTGTGTAGGGACATTTAACTTTCTTCTTTCTAGTGTTTTAAATATCTTTGTGTTATAATTAGTTTTGTTGTTTGGAGAACAGTGTTGGTCAGTGTGATTGAGGAGGTTACTCTCAACACCAAGTGACATAAACCGTTTTCAGAGATGACCTCCGGAGAATTGGGTCTAGACTTTCTCCGCAGTTTGTCTTTCACATATGCACAACTCAGCGAGAGATTCTCTGCTCAGATGCCTCACAACAGCAACAAATCTCCAGAGCATTCAGGTGTGGGGTGGCGCAGCAGGCAGAGCAGGGGGATGTAATGTGTTTATTCCACTGCAGATATGTATGGATGATATGGATGTGTAAAATATAGATTCTGTTGGCTGTTTGTCCTAACGGGTACAACTATGGTGGAGTAGACCCCACATTTCACCAGTTTAAAGTGCTATGAGCAACACTATCAAAAAGTATAAACCAGATTTTAATTGGAATTAGATTGGAGTTACACAATTGTCCCTTAGTTGCTTTTCAGCTGTTGGAGATTTATTCTTTTGGAGCATTTACTGCCATGTTGAAACTTCCAGATGCTGTTAGGGTTAGGAGTATGGTAGGAATAGCTCTACTGTGTTCAAGGACTTGTTAAGTTGTGGTGAAATGGAATTTGTTTTTCCTGACATATGAGGCATCGAAATATGTGAAATCCTTTTTCCTCATATTTACTGCCCAGCTCTAGAAGTATTTTAGCAACTATTGCTGTTAAAAGAATATAGTAGAACAAGGTCATCAGCATGGTCATTTATGTACACATTATTACACATTGGGCTTAAATTGCAACCCTGAGGAAAACCTCTGGATGAAGAATTCAGTTTGTCCATCTCCAATTGTAACAGCAAACCTATTTTCCAAATACATCTATTCAATTGGGAAAAAGTCCAGGTTAACATGTTTGTTAATTAAAGTGAGATGGGTTCATCAAGAACCTCAAGGGTTCATCAAGGAAACACAGTATTTAATTTAAGATGCAACAGAATAATTAGCTTGACAACCGCTAACACAGTTGACTCTCTCTCACACTCTTTCCCACACAACTTCCGACCCACTTTACAGTCAGCCACACATACAGTTCTTCTCATGCCCCCATATACAGACGCACTATCGCACTTTTCCCATAGAAACATACATATAGCCCAACTCAACACATCCTCCTCCCACACCCACACATATACACCTCCTCCCTCTCTGTGGTCCGTGTGTGTCTGTCATCCTGTCGCTGTGCGTGCGCTGTGTGTGGGCTCCACATCAAACCAGCTGCCTAACCAATAAAACCTAGTGCTAGCCACCAGGCTCAGACCAGCTAGCATGCATCACTCACTGAGAGTGTGTGTGTGTGTGTGTGTGTGTGTGTGTGTGTGTGTGTGTGTGTGCGCGCGCTCCATCCTCCACAGCCACCCACGGTGCTGCCACCAACAACTCTGGCTGACTTTATGGAGAGATGACTGGTTCTTTCTCAATCTCTTTCCCTCACACCCTCACCCCCATTTTCAACTTTTGTTAATTTGCACTATTTTACTTTCTCGTGGTGGATTATGTTGGTGTCGGAAAATGTTTACTGCCTAATATCGGTATCCCCATCAGCTCCCAAGAATACTCATCGGTCAGGCTTTACACTATATACCTACTGATCAGTAATCAACTGATTAACACATCTTCACAGCTTCACCATTTACTGCTGTAAAATTACATCATAATTAAAACGAAGTACATTACGTTTTTGTGTTACAGGCTCCAGTTTGATTCATCAATCATATTAGATTATTATGACTTGATTTTCTCTCATTCAGAGAATATCACTGCTTTATTTGGGATCACATGTCGTTCCTTCAGGTCAGTTTGTCTTTCCAAAGCAAACTGAGTCAGCGATGACTTAGAATCAGTTTTTTAAGTTACAGATAAAAGCGGGACTGACTACATGCCAGATCATGGGCTTCTTGCTTTTTGTTTGTCTCTCACTCAAGGGCATGCGTGTGTGTGTGTGTGTGTGTGTGTGTGTGTGTGTGTGTGTGTGTGTGTGTGTGTGTGTGTGTGTGTGTGTGTGTGTGTGTGTGTGTGTGTGTGTGTGTGTGTGTGTGTGTGTGTGTGTGTGTAGGGAAGGTAATTATTTTTTTATTCTATGCAGTGTTTGAAGTATTTCCTTGGTCCGCTCCAAACTTTAACATCAAAAGCTTGGGTCCCCACCCCCACATCTCTGCGTCCTCCTCCTTCCATTGCCCCCCTCTCTCTCTCTATCTACTGTGATCTGCTGAGACTAGCAGAGTGTCCTGCAGATAAAGTGGGGGCAAGTAAGATTAGACATACTGACGCCTTTCACACACACACACACACACACACACACACACACACACACACACACACACACACACACAGAAAACAGAGAATTTCTGACAATGACTTTATGAAGCCGTACACATCCAAAACAGTGTGTGTTTGAGCAGCTGGTACCGCCAGTTCTTTCATCATCACTCTGCAACCATGTTTGAAACACAGTGCTATTTTTACCCCACAGTCAGACCCACAACGCACAACATGACTCACAAGTCACTATTAGCCAAACACACACACACACACACAACTTGAGGATTTCCACTGAGATGCACGTGGTGGTGAAAAAGTCTCACACGCTTGTCCACTGCCCAAGTAACAAATGTGTGTTTTCCTCTGTTGCTACGGTGTGTGTTCGTGTGTTTGCATGTGTGGATTTCTGTGTATGTGTGTCACGTGCCTCTAAGGGAGACGCTGAACAGCTGCATGTGGTTTTTGTTTGAGTATCTGACAGCGGCTGGCCCCTCTCTCCTGTCTGGACTCATGGGTGAGCCCTCCTCTTCATTCGCCCGCTATCAAAGCACTGACCAAATAAAACACACACACACACACACACACACACACACACACACACACAATGGCACATTCACCACACATACTACTTCTTTTGTTTATTGCTCTAAGAGGAGCCAGATGCGAACTAACACATGCACATGCTTATATTCCCCAAACTGGTGTGTGTGTGTGTCCCTAGATGTTTTTTGCATTTCGTGTGTGAGTGACTGTTCTTTTGTGTTTGCAAGTTTCATTTGTTCCTGAGTCTTTCTGTAACTGTACACACATGTCTATACATGTGGGGATGCAGTATGTAAGCATACTGTACATGATCCTGAGTAAAGTTATATGTGTGTGTTCTATTTCTCTTGGTTACCGAGCTCTATTTGTCCAAACCTGGCTTTTCTCTCTCGTTGTGCTGACTCAGCTGATCTGGTGCATTTAATAGGGTGTGTGTTGCAGCTCTAGCAGCGTTTAATAGAGTCTGTGTGCTTTCTGGGCTCCAATTCATGACACAGTCAACCAACAAGTCTCTGAACACTGTGTGTGTGTGTGTGTGTGTGCGCGCGCATATACATACATACTGTGATGACAGTTTAACATGAGTCATTTCAGTATATGTGTTGGCAGAGGTATCCCAAAATTATTTACTATGTATTTGGTCATTATAAAGGTGGACTGATGAGGTGTGTGGCTGTGTCTTCGTTCATGTGCACACATGTGTGCAGTGATGTATTGACCTTGTCTCTCATTGCCACTTCCCAGAAGGTTGATGAATAAATAAAGGTGTGACGCCTCTCCAGCGAGCCTGTGTCTGCTGCTAGCGAGACAGAATGACACAAAGACGCGCACACACACACACACACACTTAAAAAGCTATTCTCCACTCTGTTTGCAAAGCTAAATTTGTACAATTTACAATGGAATAATGTTGGTTGTCTGTGAGACTGTGACCCAGAATGATACCTTTCTGTGCCTCTGCATTTATATGAATTTTAAGGTGTGTGTGGGAGGGGAGGGGGGCATCAGGTTCCTGCCCAGGTTCCCACCCATCCCTGGTGGCCCCCATGTGTGGAGCTTGTTTTGTGTTTCATAACCCTCATGGTTATATTTTTAAACTGCGTCCAAGTTACCTGGTGCAGATTTTAGATCAGAGTTTAGCACTGTGCAGTACCACATACTTGCAGAGAAATTTCACTTTAACTGGAGGTCTGAACACTGCACAGGCTCTGTTTGCACCTGGGGCTCTTTATTTTTTTTTAGCTTTGTTACTATTAATATGTACGATGACCTTTGAAGTGGAAATGTAACTTACCATTCTCAACTTTTTGGGGATGAACTATCTTAAAGGTATTTAGTAAAGGTATATCTGTTGATACAGTATGAAGGAGTTTATATTCCAGTTAAGCACATGCACAGTTTCAGTTGACAACATCGGTCTTGAAGTATGGACAGGTGCTCCTGAAGCTAAATCTTGCCCTGGGCCCTTAAAAGCCTGAGGCCGAACCCATGTTTATTTACTGTATATATAGTTGTGTGGATGTGTCTGTTTAGAGGAGCTTTCAATGCCAGTTCTTAAGCAGCTCAGCAAAAAGCCACATAGATCAAAGCTCTGGCTTCCATAAAAATGACTTAAATGCGTGGAGAAGCTGTGTAGAGAAAATGGCAAAACACACACACACACACACACACACACACACACACACACACACACACACACACACACACACACACACACTTTCCTACACACCCACTCTGCATGCACACACAAGCGTGAGGTGGGAGTGGTCAGAAGATAAAGTGCCAGACCACTGCTGAGGGGTGGGTCAAAGGTCAGTTCAAACAGTCAGGTCTCTGCACGTGTCCCAAGCAGGTGTCCTAGCAACCAGGCGGAGGGAGGAGAAGTTTACAAATACACAGTGACAAAAGAACATGTAAGCAGTCAAGAGTCAAACATCCTTTTTTTCTCAAACACAAACATTTAAAATCTCATACAACACATGCTCCAGCATATTGAACACAGTTGTGGGCTTTTTCCTTCTCACGCTGATTTAGTGCTTCTGCGTCATTTGGTCGTCTCCACCCACCAAATTTCATTCCATCCTTTAATTAGTACAACAAAAGGCCTTATTCGCAGAACAGCATCACCCACTGTATATTCAGTCAGTCACATGATACGCCATGATGCACTATGTGACAAAGCTAACTGAAAGGCCAATTTGGGTGCTGCCCTTAAATTTTCCAAAACAAACTCATCTTTATTTTATTTAACATGTGTTTCTTTGTGGATCCTAATTTTGCGTTACATTATAATTACATTTCTCTAACTTTACACAGTTTATTCTACAGAGTTGCTCTTTTTCAAATAGACTTGCTACTATCATGTCTAAGTCAACTTGTGTCATCAGTTTGCCTGTGATGGTCGTGTTTTTTTTTTTTCTGTTTCTCCCCTCTCCATTTTTGTCTGCATTATTTCACTCCCACAGACCTGGGCCATGAAAGCACCACAGCTCTTAGTGAAATGACTAACACATGACTGTCATGAACTCAAGTGAACTGTGGCCTTATGAGGAATCACAAGTCAAAAGATGGTATTATCATATCTAGACATTGACTATTGCTTACCAAAGTTATGTTTTATTCAGTTTTTACATTTATCTGCAGTTTTTTTGTTCGTGTGTTTTCTTTTAAGTTAGTTTCCTCCTTTATGTTCTTTCGATCGAAATGTACATTTTCTTCGACACTCTTAAAACTTACACATGGTTTTCATAAAAGTACATTTCTCTTTCCCCATTTAAAGAGAAGGGTACTACATGTAGTACATAGCATGCAGACAACGTTTGATGTGGGCTTACAGGTTTAAGGTCACCCTGGTTTAAGTAAGCAATAAATTCCTTCATGCCCTGGCTATGTCTCTCTCAGACACACTGCACATATAATGACTTGTCCCCACTGAGGTCAGGGTTGCACACATCAAAGAAGAGCAGACAGACGAGTCAGAGCCACTTTCAGACATGCACGTTTCTCCGCCAGATGTGCTGGCCATTTTACATGTCCACCTCAAGCTTTAATTTTTTTGTAAATGTCAACCCACAATCAAGCTATTACACAAATAAGACTATATACACAATAGAAGAAATTCATACCTTCACATCCTGTTCCACCAAGACACCCAAATGACCCAATTACCATTTCTTATGCCTAGAAATACAATTTGTTGTGTGATTGGCAGGAAAAGAAAATTGCATCCTGGTGAAATTAATATACTTTAAAGACGTGGTATACGATGGGGACACAGATTTGCGTGCTACCCGGCATTTTCAGCAGTATCAGAAGCATTTCCGATGCTCGCATCTCTACTTGTTGCCAAACCCTAATGTGTGTCATGTCTCGCTCTCTCTTCCCCTCCTGCAGACCCACAGACCCACTTTGTCGGCAGTGCGCTGTCTCTCCCATCTTTTTTGTCATTGATTAGACAAGCAGTACAATGTTGAAATAGCAAATCCCATGATGCTGTTTCTCATGCAACCTCCATACAACACCCACACAAACATGCCGATTAGATGCAGTAGTGCAAGAGCTATACATTTGTATCTTTTACACTAATTTTGTGATGTCTTGACTAATAGGGATTCCGAATGAGAGGTTGAACAGGAAAAGGTGCAGGAGACAGAGAATCTGAAAGGAAAATTTCATGACAGGGAACAAAAGAGACTGAGCAGAGTGGTGAGAAAAAAGAGAGAAAAAGGCGACAGAGATGTGAACATATGGATGGAGCAGGGAGAGAGGAGGAAGCCAGAGAGAACTAATTAAAGAAAGTAGAGTTTTAGTTGGGTGTTGATTCCATGAGGAGTAATGGTCCCAGGTGTGTGAGATGAGGAGTAACAGAGGAAATGAGCGTAGGGGAAGGAAAGTAGGTCTTCATACGCCATATGTTCTCTATATTCCCCTCTTTCTTCTGACTCGCTTTCATTCCCTTTCATTTCAAACCTTGCACTGGCTCACTGAGACCAGCTGATGTTCCATTGCTCGTCTTCCTCCTCTCCATACTGTATTTCTCCCTGCATGTTTAGCAGTTATTGCATTGTACTGCAGGTTAAGCAAGGTGACACTGGGATTGAGTGGGTGGTGGTTTGGAGACAGAGTGATTGTGTGGCTGTTGCCGTATGTTTTTATGTGCATTTCACTAAGCCTCAATAGCGTCTATGATTTGTCCTCACAATGCAAGGCGTGTTTTTTGGAGATTTCTATTTGCTGTACCTTCTGTAGATTAGATTTCAATATTTGTCTTGTGCGTTCTGTGTTATTTTTGTGTTAACTTCTCTGTTCTCTGTTTACATTTCATATGGTTTGATTATGCATTTCTTTGTGTGCATTGAATGAGACTGCAGCTCCACCAAAGGTTTTACTTTAGGTTTGGTTGCTCAAGTATGATCGAAATGCCTCTTTGCAAGGTTGCATGTGTAGAGTCCACATATATCCCTACTAGTGTTCCATTCCTTGACCACAGAAACAGACCACAAGTTTGAAATGACATGTCATCTTAAAATAGCTAAACTCACTCACCCTTCCCTCAATGAAGCCCCACTCTGTCCAGATGACCACCCCACCCCCCTCGATCACTGATCTCTCCACCACGTCATGAAATGCAAGCTACTCCCATTGTACATTCCACTCAGAGGAATGAGCCAACTCCCCTGTAAATTAGAGAGCAAGGGTCTGGTCATTGTTTTCTCCCAAAGAAAAGAGAGCAAGCAAACAGGAACGAAGCAGCCTCCAACTAGTGGTTAGCTGGCATTACTGGTGAGGGGACCAGAGGGAAGCTGCTGCTGCTGTGTCACCAGGTTGGAGTGCCTCAAGGCTCCGTCCCAGGGCCCCTCTGTGAACTCTCTTTTCTCCTTCTCTCCCTCTCTCTCTCTCTCTGTTGTGACTGTTTGCATGTGAGTCTGTATGTGTGCCCTTGTGTGGGCCCTCAGGCTGTTGTCAAGCAGATCATGGTAGCTGCTGCGAGTCAGCTCAGCTGTCTGTGTCTACCTACATACCTCTATTCCCTAAAAAGAGGGAGAGAGAAGAAAGCAATGAGGGAGACAGGGGATGGGAGGAGGGGGTTACAACAGAGAAATGGAGCGAGCGCATTCCTCGACGTGCACAAAACATGTCCGCAGGGGGAACTGCAAGCCCAGCAAGATTCACAGACTCCTAGAGTCTTAATATAAGACTCTCCTCCTCCCGCTTCCCCTTCCTTGTTTTCCTCCCTCCCCTCCTCCCCCTCTCCTTGGCCCTGGAGTGGTTTAGGCGAAGGGATAATCGGTGGAGGAATTCCAAAAGGCAGGAATCCAGGGATTATCCAAAGAGAAAAATGGTGGATGATGGAATATTTTAGGGTTTACCTGAAATGATTGCCTGGGTTTTGCACTCTAAGGTTTGAATTTGTGACAGAATGACAGATTTGAGTTTAATTGACATAACAATGCAACAACGGCCTAAATTGGATTATTTTACGTGTGTGTGTGTGAGTGAGGCCATATGCAATGATTGTCAACATTAAGCCCATCTGTCTGCAGTGGTGATCTCCCAGACAGAGTGGGAATATTCAGGATTTTTCTCACCTTTTCTTCTAAAAACAGTTACAATTTCCCTCACTGCGAGCTAGCAACTCAACAAAATCACGACTGTTTGCTGTCCTGGCTCCTAAATGGTGGAACAAGTTTCCCATTGACATCAGGACAGCAGAAAGTCTGCACATCTTCCGTGTATGGTTAAATACCCGATGTGCTTCTAGACTGACTTCTTTGAATTTTGAATAGAAAGTCACAGCCCTGTTGTCAAGTAACTGTAGCTGATAGCCGTGTGCAGCCAGTAAGAATTAAGTTAGTTTAGCTTTAGTCAAGATAGGTATCAGTAATTTGATACCAAGTTTCACCAATTACAAATGCTTGTGTTCAACTCAACTTCAACTCGGCAGCCAATCTCGTCTCATCTGGGTCAGTCCAAATATGATAATGAAGTAATGAATTATGCCTTAATAGCTAACAGATATCCAATTAGAGCTGAAATGTCAGTATTTAGTGCTTTGTTACAATACTAAACAATTCATTGGTTGACAACATAATTAACAGATTAATTGACAAGTAAAACAGTTACTTACTTTTCTAATTAAATCAAACTGAGACTAAAATAACCCACTACATATTGTAGTCAAATTCATCCATCTGTACTTTCCTCAGCAATGAATTTGAGTCTGTTGTATCTTCAACATTCTCATAATCCCTTTGACCTTCTTTATATTCCACAAAAACAGCCAACCTGTATTATAAATAGAGGTTGGTAGTAGGATGGTGTAAGATATTGTTAAATTATCCGTGTGAGGCTGTGTTATTGTAAACAAGCTGCATCTTTGGGGCTTAGCTCCTCCTGTCCTATTTAGCTGGTCGATAAACAGGCTTTAAGTATGGTGATGTCTGATATTGCGCCTTCTTACATCATGTTGGTATCTTGTTTATGTATTTTGTGTGGCAGTGTGTTATTTTTGCGTGTCTGTCAATATTTCTCCAAGTGTGTGTGTGTGTGTTGTGTCTAGTTTTGGATGACAGAGGATATAATAACAGTGGGTGCATGTCTTGCCTGGCAGCTGTAATCACTCTGTGAGGTTGGTCAGTACATAGCGTTCTGTTTGTGTGTGTGTGTGTGTGTGTGTGTGTGTGTGTGTGTGTGTGTGTGTGTGTGTGTGTGTGTGTGTGTGTGTGTGTGTGTGTGTGTGTGTGTGTGTGTGTGTGTGTGTGTGTGCATGTTTCATATGTACGGGGATATTTACATCAGATTTTATGTATTTTTAAAAACGTCTTCCCATATATCCTCCTATGTTATCCTCTCGTGTTTGTTGTTGATTTATACTCTGGCTGTGTTTTACTGTGTATGTGTTTGTAATTGTCGTAGATGTACATTTGTTGCAGTGGGGTTGAATCACACATTCATGCCTGAACAAATCCTGCTTCAATATCAGTTTTTTTTAGATTTTGAGCTGTTGGACAAAAGATTTTTACTCAATTGATGATATAGTTCTGCAAATTGCATAATGTGTGTAGTTTCATACATTTGTGAGTCAGTTGGCTTCTCACTTCTACCCTACATCGCTAAAAGTATGTGGGTAATGTTTTTTTGTATGTGTTTATTATTTCTTATTTCTGTGGTATACTTTTTTCCAGGTGCAGACGATATTTGGCCCAACCAGTACAGTCAGCACTTATGAGTGTGCACAGTGGTGGCAGGTAAGAAGAACAAGCGTGTATGTGCACGCATGTGTGTGTGTGCGAGTGTGTTTGTCTGTTTCTAGCCTAATAGATTATCGATGCACTGCTGAGTTGGTTGGCTACAGCAGACAGTGGAAATGGGCCTAGATTCCCCCGAGGAAACAAGATATCTCAAACACACACATTCACACACAAACACAGCTAACACACACATACTTCTACATACACAGGCACAAAAAACCTCTAATGCGCTGGACTTTATCGCACATTTTACATACACACTCACATGCACACACACTTTTGTACAATTAGACACACCGCACACCTGCTGTGTTTTTAGAGGAAGCTGAGCTCCATTCTGCCGGTATCTGAAGATGAAAGGGGGAGAGCGGAGACAGACAGACAGGAGGAAGAGGAGGAGACCACGATAAGGAAGCAGAGGAGGAGAGAGAGGGAGACAGGCAGGGAGGTAGAGGACAAAGAAAGAGACCAGATAAAGAGGAAGAGGAGGAGCAGATGAGCAGAGTGATAGGCAGCGCTTCATGCTTCAGCCTCTCCTCCATTCATCTCCCTCACTCTCCTTTGTGAACAGATGGGTGGAGGTATCATACTGTAATGCAAGTCAGAACAGGGAAAAGGGACAGACAGACAAATACATACAGTACATTTAAAATGGCAGTCACAAATGGATGCACACACACACACATTTTCGCTCCAGCAGGCAATACTTTGTGTCCCTTGTTCCTCTCTGTCTCCTCACCTTCACCACACTCTCATATTTGCATATGACAGATCACTGTGTGTGTGTGTGTGTGTGTGTGTGTGTGTGTGTGTGTGTGTGTGTGTGTGTGTGTGTGTGTGTGTGTGTGTGTGTGTGTGTGTGTGTGTGTGTGTGTGTGTGTGTGTGTGTGTGTGTGTGTTTCTGTGCGCAGCAGCCATGAACTAGTCAGGTCAGACAGGTTCTACAATCTTGTTCCCACAGACAATGCAACAAATCTGAACTGAGACCAGTGATGTTTCCTATTCCTGGACAGAGACACACACACAGAGGGGGTGGGAGCGAGAGGCTGCAGGCAGATGATGAATCAGATGAACAGAGGGAAGAAAGAGATAAGGCGGGGTACAGAAAAAGGAGGCTGAGAGGGAGGAGGAAAAGAAGGCATCAAACTTGTGAGCCCCGTGGGTCTTTGCACAGGGAGTTGGGGGGGAAATAGAAGCATGGTGGAGAATTCAAATGTCTCAGTGCCAGTGAGTTCACCAGCAGCCTGTGCTGGATCCATCGCTCAACATACATGCACTGCATGCCTGTGTGATGAAATTTGTGTCATGTGGCGTTACATTGTTAAAGCTACTATGGGGAGCGTTGTGCGTAGGCAACTTCAAATGACACAGGAAAGACAACAGTTTGACATTTAAGAGCTTCAGCACCTTGACATTTTGTAGACACACGCAAACAGCACACAGTACAGAAAAAAAACAACAACAATTATAGTGAACTTCACGTGCAGTTGAATGTTTTACAAATGGTTAATGACTTAATTTATCAATAAATAGCTGAATAGAAATCACACAGTATAGGATAAAAAGGTTATATTGATTAGCGATTAAGATTTTCTGATTATCAATAGCGGTCCCAATAATGTGAATCATTAAACTTTAAGGTGAAGACAAGTTTTAAGGTTAGGCAAAGGTTAGCATTATGTCAAGATCAGGATAAGGGTCATGGTTTGGCAAGAAGTAGTTATGGTTACGGTTAGAGTAAGTCTCCAGGAAATTAATGTAAGTCCTCCAGTCTGCATTTCAAAGTGTCCCTGGGTTAGACACTAAACCCTAAATTGCCCCTGACTGCTGTTCCCTCAGTGTTTGATGTGAGATGGAGAAGCACTATTTATAGAAGTGCTGTATCAATTTGTGTGTGAATGGTTGAATGTGACTTTGAGAAGTCGTTAAGATTTGAGAGGTGATATTTAAATGAAGTCCATTTACCAAAAACAATCCCCGTAGGGATAGTTTGACATTTTTGGAAAAACACTTGATACACAGCTTGATACAGACATGATGTCCGGACATTTTCCTGAAATTTTCCAGGACATTTCAGGGGCCCTTTCCAATCTGCCCTCGAGTAAAATGTCTAGGTGAGTCCATGTGAGAAAGTAGCAGGAAAAATCCGGAAAATCCACAGCGGGTGGGCGTATTGATGATGTTTTTAACACACGACAGAGGCAAAACTGAAAAATATCTCAGGCTCACCCAGACTCCACCCCTCACCTGAAGGTTTTAATGAAACTTGTCTGACTAGGACAATCTCCTACTGTGCTCTTCGCATGTGAAGAGCCAACTCGGAAGATGTCCAGGCCCAGTTTTCTGGACATATTCCCAAATTCATGTTTTGAAAACCGCTTTATTGACTTTCTTGGCTATGGATGAGAGGATCGATTCTGCTCTTTCAGGGGAACTGACATCGTAAAGTCTTGTCATCATTGTGAGTTTTCCAGGCAACCAGCGGAGACTTGAGGAAGTTAGTGCCCCAGGCAAAGAACTGGTGCAGCACAACAGCCCAGATGTTCCAGTAAATGATCACACAGTGCCGTCTCCAATCAGCTTTTTAATTTCAGTGCATCAACCTCAGTTTATCTCTCCCCAGTCTTTCTCCATGAAGAACCAACAGCAGAAGGGGAAGGAGAGAGGGGATGATATTTGATGGAGGGAGAGAAGGAGGAAGGGGGGTGTTAGAAGAGACAGTGCCTAAACCAGTGTTAATTGAACACAGCTGTACCTCGTTAAACATTAATTGACAATTAATCAGCTCTCACACTCACACACACATACACACACACACACACTCACACACACACACCTTCAGTTATATCTTTTAAAAGAGAGAGAGAGAGAGAGAGAGAGAGAGAGAGAGAGAGAGAGAGAGAGAGAGGGGAATAAAGTAAATTATTCACGGTAGCACAAGGAAAGCCTGTTCTAGCTCAGCCTCCCTCTCACTTTCTCTTTCCCCCATCTTTTTAGTGTTCCTCTCCCTCTCCGTGCTCCATTCAGCCCATTAATCTAGTTTTCTGCCTTTATCTCCGCTTCCTTCCCCTCATCCATTCTGTAGTTCATCCAAAGACAGAGAGTGAGGAAGTGAAAGAAAGATGTCACAACAAGGAAGGAAATGCCAGAGGGGAAAAGAAGGGATGGAGGATGGGGAGGAGAAAGGAGAGGCCCTGATGCTGTATGAAGTGAGGCAGGAGGAACAGGAATATTAGTGAACACATTGCGTGTCTCCTCACATAAGTTCGACTATAACTTGAACCTGCTGGTAACATGACATTGACAATCATCCATGCAGTTTTCTCAGGTTAGTCATTGCACACAATAGGAAAACATAAAATCAAAGTACGACAAAGAAAGAGATTAGTGCAATAGTGTAGATAAAATCAACATCTGGCAAAGAGAGAACAGACCTAGCTCAGTTAACGGCTAATTCTCACCTGGTTAAAAGTCACATCTGCCCACCTCTGCTCTCTATGATCAACCTTATTATGTTTTGATTCAACCTAAACCACAATTTGATGATTTAGACACATGTCCCTGCTTTTCTTATCAGAGAACTCAATGAGCAAATACACAGACTTAGAGGGATTTCACACCTTAAGTCCAGACATCCTGACTTTTCAAACTAGTCTGAACCAAATTAACAGATGTGAAAGGTTCCTCGGACCAGCAGACCAAAGTTTTGTCTGGCAGAAAGGGGTTGTCTGAGTCCGGATCAAACTGAACCATGTTTATTTGGATAGTTCAGAATTGGCATTAAACAATAGTAGAAGAAAAAGAAGCAGCCCACAGGATTGCTCGCATTCTTTGCCTCATTTTGCTGATAGTAATACCATAATTATATTACCGTGGCAACGGAATAAACCAAGTGAACTGGCTCATTTGTTTTCTTTTGTTTTTTTTAAATATATTTGATGCGCTTTGTCCAAAGTTTTTTAATACGATAGCCAAATTGGCATCACGCCGATGTCAGACGTATGCTCATATAAAGACTAATCAATGTCAAGTATACGTAGACAGGACATGCATAAGTCATACAAGTCTTGAGTTCACTCCCTAAATTACAATGTGAAACCAAAGCTAACTGAATCAAATGTGAACAACATAACAACTTGGTTCAGACTTTCGGGTGTGAAAACTCCCATAATCAGTTAATGCTGCCTGCTAACAAGGAAAATAATAACTCCTGCCCGGCTGAACCTAAGTCAAATCACCATTTTATCACACAGTCATGTGATGACTAATATCAACACCTGTTCTGTGTTCTTGAAAATCAATGGAAAGTTCTATTGTTAATTTTTCTGTGACACAGACCAGTCATGTCTTAATTGGCTTGTGTCCTTTTTCCAGAAACCGCATTCAAAGTGTTGTACACCACCACCTCAGTTTGGCCATCCACAAGGGTTCTGGTGATGTTTGACCATCCCACAAGCACTTTTTGGGTTGAAGCTGCACCCTCCAGTTTTGGAGTGTGTGGATGATTGAGAGCCAAACTTGAGAAAAGATGTGTATTATTAGATTTAGCCAGCGAGTGTGGATGTTCCTCTCAGAGCAACCTGTGAATGCTGCTGTAGTGTATATCCATGTGGCCACAGGCACTTTCTGTTCCTACTGTAGTGTTTGAAGAGTTGCACCGTGTTTGCAGTAAACCCAGTCTTTCCTGCAGATCCGTTGTGTTGGGCTGTTCTGCCCAGTGCCTCTGGCTCTTATATAACAGTACAGATTATAGCAACTAGTATAACCTGCAGTGCACTCACTGACACACATTCTTTGTCTCCCGTGTTCCCTCGATCTGTCACTATCTTCTCTGCCCTGCTCGCACAATTAAACGCTCTCTTTAATGCTTTGTTTCCCTCGCTCTCTTTTCTTTATCCATTGCTTCTTTCTCTCTCTCTTCTCTCTTTATCTGTCACTTTGGCTGCATCCCAAAATTCCCAGCTATTATTCACCCTCTCTGCGTTTCAACCTCTTTTTCTCTCTTTTTCACTGTCCCCTCTATCTGTCACATCTATCTGCCCTCATCTAAGTCTCTCTTTCCCTCTCTCTCTGTCTGGGCTCCAGCTCAAATATTACAAATGCTATTGCATGCTGGCTAGAGGCCAAATCAGCAAGGCAATAAATCAATACAGTGAGAGAATTATGTAACGTCCCACCATATTGACTGGCCTTCTCTCCTCCTCCTCCCTGGGAGGTTTCCTCTTCCGCTCCTTGCTCTCTGTTATCGACTCACTTTGTTTTACTTCCCTTTGTTTGCTTTTTACCCCTATTTAACCAGACAAATTCTCAAAGACTTATTTACAGCATTGGCCTCAGAGATAGTTTTGGGGTGAAGACAGAGTACACATAAGCTGCTTTCAGACATGCACTGAACTCGGGAGATTCTCCACACTTTCTCCGGAGAAGGTGCATGTGTAAACGCAAATGTCCGAGTGAGAGCCTCTGGATTGTCTGTGGACTTTCTCTACCTGGCCGCCGAGTATAAAGTCTGTACAAAGTCAGGAGAATCCGATCTGAGATCACAGCGGGGGATCCCCGACTGGATGTTGTCAAGAAAACATCCAGTCGGGGATCCTGTGATATTTGCAGCAGGATTAATACATTACTTCCTGCCTTTGCCTGCTGCATGTGGCTGCACCACCTCTCGCCTGAATAATGTGGAGGGTTTGTTGTGGTTGTGAACGTGTCTGTGCAGAGAACCTCCCGCTGCATTGTGCAGATGTGAAAAGCAAACTGCGAGTAAAGTCTGGACCCAATTCTCCGAACTTTATCCACAGGTCATTTCTGGCGACAGCTGTAGTGGACAAGGTTCCATAAAATTGCTCTTTTTAAAAACAAATCCACAATCGGCAGTAGGTTCGTCACCCATGGTTTAAAAAGAGACCATGTTGTGATTTTATTTGCAGTATATTATTAGGCACTCTGTGTGTGTGTGCTTGTAATTGTAATTACAGTGCAATTACAGTTCAGCCAGAGCCCCAAACAGCAGATTAGAAATGAAACATGCAAAAACCCTTGTTTGATGTATATGCTTGAGTGGTGGAGTCGTTGGTAATCTGCTGTTAGATTGTGAGTTCACACCTCACCTGGAGCAAAACATTGGTTGCCCAGTGGTGACTCAGTGAGGAAACATTTTTCGAGGCTTGAATCTTGGCGTTGACCTTTCTGTGTGAAGTTAGGGAGAAGGTGTTTCTGCTTCTGTGTCCTAGCAATAGTTTGCTGATTATAAAATTGTATCAGCTAAATCCTGGATAGTACTTTCGCACTTTCAAGTCTATAGTAATCTAGCTGTTCACATGCAGTCGGTGTCGGTGGGACGTTGATAAAGTTGAGTCATAGCAGTAATGTAAACATTCAGTGTTGGTTTATTGTTTCAGTTCCTTGTTGGTGCTGACCACACTCCAGTGATAGTGGATATACTTCCCTGCTTAACCACTCAGGGTTTGTTTGATGCACCAGTCTGCAAATGCAACTGCACAACAAATGGCTTATGTATGAGATATAAAGCTAGAAAGCTTTCCCCTGCATATTTCATACAAAGTAATGTTTATACATGTATCTTGGGAGAGGTCTGGAGTCAATACATATAACAATTTCAAGCAATACTCACTGAAATAACTTTGAGCACTTGTATTGATTATGTCTAAGTTTTGGCATAGTTTCATGTACAACAAACATAAAGGCCTACACCCCTTTTTACTATTAATTTAGCACACCTTTATAGTGGTTGAGGGGCAATAGTTATTTCTGTGTGTGTCTATAAACAGTGGGGTCACAGTTTCAGCTGCAGTTGTGTAGTTCTTTCTCTCACATGAGAACTTGACTTAGGTCTGTGTACACATCACCTGAAAGGAAGTATTTTGCTTCACAATGTTGGTTGTACAGTATAAAGAGCACAATGTGGACAAAAAAGCAACAACAATGGTTATGGTGACAGTATTTTTGATCATGGACTACTACATACATATATAAAACTAATTAGAGGTGGTTGTGTGTGTAAGTTTCTATTGCATCTGGTCTCCTCTCATTCCAAACAGCTTAATGCATGCACACACAGGCACACATGTTGAATGCAACATCTGTATCTAAGCTCTGTGCATGCACCAGAAGCTGAAATGAAATTATGCTCTTTGAGCTGGCAGAAATATTCAGCAACTGGCACATACTCATCTGCAGATTTTCTGGAAAGTCTTCAGTGTTACCTCCAGTGTTTCTCTGTTACCTTTCTGTTCTGGTCATACAGTCGGGAGCCATGTCTCCTGGTGCCCTGGCTTCTGTATAGAGCGAGGGAGGGAGACGGGGGGGGGGAGTAGTCTATAGGAGTCACTGAGTGCAGTAATAGTGCCTATATTTCCTCCAGCCTATGCCCTGGTCAGAGAGTGCAGCGGCTCTATGCTGTATTTTCCATACCGTCACCCCTAACCCTCCCTCTCTTTCTCCTTCCTGGCTTTCCGACTGTACTTTTTCTCTCCTCTCTGGAATTTCATCTTCCTGCACGTGGCTGACACTCAAGAGGGCATGCCTTGTGTGTGTGTGTGTGTGTGTGTGTGTGTGTGTGTGTGTGTGTGTGTGTGTGTGTGTGTGTGTGTGTGTGTGTGTGTGTGTGTGTGTGTGTGTGTGAGAGAGAGAGAAAGAGAAACATGCCAACAAGTGGGCATTACTTGTTCCACTGTCGCAGCCTGTAAGCTCTGTAGAACTCAAACAAAGTTACTGTGCTCACAGTTAATGCACTTTGTACTGACATATTCAATAATCTACACAGAAGTGAAATATGTACTGGACAAAAGATTAACTGTTTTGAAACATAATCTTAGACTTTCTAAATGTTATTTTGATTCGATTAGGTTGCTCGATCAATTGTTTTTAGGTTTGACACTAAAGACCCTTTCACACTAGACAAAAACCCACACGCCCCCAACATCTGGCGCTTGTCTTCACTGGGACAGGGTACAATTGGCATTTACTCCCGGGTCAAATGAGTCTGCAGTAGTCACGGGTATTTATCATCTCCAGCTCCAATCGACACTGACGGAAACACAAACACCCTAGTGGACATGCCAATTTTCACCCTGTTTCCAGCGCAATGCTATGACATGCATCAAAGTTCTGGATCTCGGTGTGTAAATGATCAATTATCAATTATGTGAATTATTTGGGTTTCTTTTACTGTCAAAGGAAACAATGAGAGATTTTGTTCTTTGCAACATTGGTATGACAGTGAGGTGAGACAGCTTCTCCTGATCTGAAAAGACCTATGTTTTACAAAATATCTCAGTCCAGGCGAGAACATAAAAATGACTATTAGTGCTCAAACAAACTTGCCAGACCAGTAGGTAGCCATAGAGTCTAGATCAGTGATGTGTCAAATACCAGAGAACAATGCTGTGATGTCATCGTTTCCCAAATGTTCCATTTTACGTGTACACACAGAAACTGGAGTTTTTGAACATCAACACATTGGCAAAAAATCTAACATAAAACATAACGTAAAACGCTGTTCGCAAAAAGTTTGTTTTGCTAAATTCTTGCATTATTGTGGGCATGTCATTGTATGACAGTTTTATTAATAATAGACTAACTTCCTGGTTACTTGTACACATTCTGTGTTTTATTTTCAGGTATACAAACTGGTTCAGATAATCTCGCTAAACCTTTAAGCTTGGTTTCTGATCATGTGACTTCTTGCACTGTAATGATCCTTTAAGGTAAAACGGGTCTTAGAGTTTAGAAAGAGGAAACAGCAGTAAAGCAGCCATCTAATCTCATCTAATTGATTTGCAACAGAAATTAGATGTAGTAAATCCATTATGCTGTCAGAAGTCAGTAAATGGAGACATAAAGTTAGTAACTGTTCCAGTGGTCAAGTTGCACCAGATTTGTGTGGGAGCCATTGTTCTCGCAGAGCCACATGTTAGCTGCTTTTTACTCGAAAGCCTCATCACTGACTTCACACATCTGTTAATGCGGAGATGTTGCCGTAATAAATTCACATCTGCGAAACGACCCACACTGTAGTCTTATAACCCTGATCGAAGGTTATCTGCATCTCTATCGATTTTTTTTTTAATCATCAGCGTGTGTGTGTGCACTCTAGGTCAAAGCATTTTTCCACCGGGCTTACATCACACTAATGAAGAAGAGATATCGAGGTAGAGAGCGAACACAGAGGCTCCTTCTGCTCTCCAATCCCATCTGTTTGACACACAGAGGGAGGGAGGCGAAGGATGGAGAGAGGGAGGGAGGGAGGGAGGAGAGAGGGAGGAGTGGTAGACGAATGAAAACGAGGCCAGATCAGGCTGAGGGAGGGGTGGGGGAGTGGGTGGAAAGGGGGGAGGTGCTGTTTAGAGAAAGGCAGGGAGTGAAAAAAAAAAAATCAGAGGGAGGCAGGCTGGGGGGTTGGGCTCTGAGCCTGTGCATGAGTGTATGTGTGTGTGTTGAGAGAGAAAGAGAGAAAGCAGAAGCAAATGTGTGTTGTGTATGTCTGTGTGTGTTTGTGTGCGTGTGTGCGCTCACTCTGTTCCTTTCCTTTCTTTGTTTGACTACTGAGTGGGAAAAAAGCGAGACAGAATATAGAGATAGAGAGAGTGAGGAAGAGGAACAGTCAGAAGAAGAGGATCTAAAACGAGAGTCACTTTTATTTTTTTAGAGAGGGAGAGAAGAGGAAGAAAGACAAAGAGGATTTCTATTTCGGTCCCTTTTTTCTTTTTTTTTCCTTTCCGGCTGCAGAATACGAAAAAAAAAACGTATAAAAATAACAACAACAACAGTGCTGCATGCTTTTGACAACAGTGTCATATTCAGGGGCAGTGTGTGTTTTGTGTGTTGGCTCGGTGCGCGTGTGTGCTGAGGAGGTGGGGGGAGGCAGCCCGTGCAATTTAAAGGGAAAATACAAGGCACACACAAAGCTGGGAGAGCAGGCAGGAAGGCAAGGCAGCAGGAAAGGAAAGGAAAGGAAAGGTGGTGGGAATCTGCTGAGCTGGCTGACTCTTTAACCAACAACCCTCTTTTGGATTTTACTCCACCGAGCCGACCCTGTGTCTCGCTGTGTGCTCAGCCTGAGCCTGGCCACGGTAAGACGAGCTTCCTATCCACAATCTTTCAGCTGTTTCACCGCTACCGCTCTGCAGACAAAAGCAGGAGAAAGTTGCCGTGTGTATGTGTGCAGATGGAGAGGAGCTAAGCTAAAGGCTGAAGCTAAGGCTAAAAGGCGTGAGGAATGCAGCACAAAGGGAGCTTGTGTGCTCCAGCTGGGGCTGTGTGTGAATGTGTGTCTCTTTGTGGACAGTCTTGAATGTTTATGTCACGGGGCTTCCTAAACTTTTGCATGTGAGGGATGCCCCAAAATAGACGAGCACCAGACTACAGAGCCACTTTTAGGACAAAGATTTCTGGATGATTGTGAACTGAAGGTGGAGAGATTGAAAGCGTCTGTCAGAAACCATAAGTATTACACACATACTTCTAGTGCTTTACATGAAAGCAAATATTCTGAATCTAAACTGATTGTCATGTTACTGGGAAACCAAAGAAAACCCTGTCAAGAAAATTGTGGAGGTGGTTCATGTCAGAGCAGGACGATTTAAATGCCCTCGTTGACTCCACAGCAGCTGGTTCCCCCGGCGCAGAAAACAAAACACAAAAGTAGTTCATTTCTACTCCCCTGTTTCTTTCTTTTCTGTTGTCCTATCCTTGTCAATCCTTCATCTTTTCCCCTCCAAGTCTTTTCTGTATTTTTCACCTTCACTTAAATGCCACTTTGCACAAAAGGTCGCTGTCTTTCTTTTCTCCTCATCTGCTTTTCTCTGCTCAGATCTCTTCTCTGTTTTCATCTCTGCATCATGAAATAAGCAGGTGATTGTATTGAACACGGGTCTTGTGACTTTGTCTCCAGAAGCATTAATCAGTGAATACCTAGCTCCTCTGCACTTGTGACGCACGCACACACACACACACACACACAGAGATGCCGGCTCCTATTAGCATCTTACACATTGGACTAGTTAAACACACAAACAAAGTGTGAGTTTTACCGTCCAGTAGTGGTCTGGGGGCTTGTTCTTGTCAGTAGTCTGGTCTGCGGTCAGACCCTGTGTGTGTGTGTGTGTGTGTGTGTGTGTGTGTGTGTGTGTGTGTGTGTGTGCGTGCGTGCGCCTGTGCGTGTGTGTTACTCACATGTGAAGAGCTAATAGGATCCAGCGTTTTGTGTGTGCGTGTGCGCGTGCGCGCGTGCGCGTGCGCGTGTGCATGCTCCTCCCTGAGCGAGTGTGTGAGAAATACAACACTTGTGCCGGCGTCTGCCTGGAGCTAATATTGGTGTCAGTATGCGAGTGTGCACATGCGTGTGTGTCGGTGTCTTTGTGTGTGCGTGGGCCTGTCCTAATTAAGCCCCCTAGTTTTCAAACCAACACAAACATTCCTAAAATAAAAGGCTCACTAGAAAGCCATCTCACGCATACTACTGTAAACCGATCCCAACAGCACTCCTCCACACACACACACACACACTACATACACACACACACACACACACACACACGTGAGCACCCGGCCTGCACATGCGCAAACACACTTCCACACACAAGGCAAAATCACTGTTACTATTCCCTTTTGCCGCCCCTACCCTTCCTGTTACCCCTGGGGAATTTCTCCCTTTCTCTCTCTTCATTAGCTCATTTCCAGCGGAAGTAGAGCGTCTTCTACTCTCTGATATTTCTTCCCTCTTTTCTTTCTTTTTTTTATTCTTCCACCACTTCCTGTCCAGCTGCGATTATCCAATAGTGGTGTGCCAGGCGCGGTTCAGCTGGGGTCGCCTGCTGTGGACTGGAATACATCATAGCTGCAGGCTCGCTCTCTGACATAGCCATGCCCTATTAGGAAATACTGTACACAGGACACAGCCAGTTCTAATACTGTGCTAATCTGTTTATACTGTGCTGCTAGTTCCCATTCTGAATATAGAAGATGCTGTAATACAGGAGAATATGATGGGACATAATACATTACTTTATTGTGTGGCACAATAACATCATCAACATCATCAAAGAGTTCTGTTATATTTGATCAATTAGAATAAGTTGTGGTATAAGATTTACTCTTAAATCATTTTAGGAATAAAGCAACAAATATTGTGGTAGAATATAACTGATTTTACATATATTTCTATAAATATATGAAAATTTGCTTTCCATTATTGTCTAACTGTGTGTGTCATCCCATTTTAGAAAGCTGATTATTGTGTGGTCCACAGTAAACAAACAGAGATGGAACAAAATGTTACACACAAATCCAAGTTTCGCAAAGTGATATATTATCAAAGCTTCTATAAATGTGCAAGACAGATTCCATGGCTTTCCATTCTAGCTGGGATTTTTTGTCTCTGCAGGCCACAGTTTTGCAAAGTCATTAATTGGGGGAGGGGTGACCTGGCCCAGCTGCGAGTGAATGTGTGGGTTTTGCTGATACAGATAAAATATGGGGATGAGGCCTGTGATGACAGTTGATTCTGGAGCTGTCTGTGTAGCAACAAGCCATTTCCTGCATTAAGAGCTATTAGGACGCCACCCAAACCTTCCACCCCCGTCTGTCACCCACCGAGCCCTGTGTTTCTCTACAGATGTGCACGCAAACACACACACACACACACACACACACAGGAGGTAGTGGGGAGAGGGGGTGTGTTTTTGTGATTGAATTTGTATGTGCATGTGTGCTGCTCTCCTCTTTACCCCTCCCCAGCCCTAGGGCAGTCCCCCCATGCCTGAAGGGGGGAGATTGTGCATTCATTGGAATGGAGGCTGAGATGGCAAGGGGGAGGAGGAGGAGGAGGGTGAGGGTGATTGAGTGTGCTGCCTGGAGAAGAAAAAGGGAGACGGAAGAAGAGAGAGAGAGAGAAGACGAGGGGGAGGGGTGTTCTGCCTTGTATTTAAAAACAGTAAAGGGGGAGGAGAAAGAGAGGAGCAGACAGGCAGGAGAAGAGGTTCAGGGGTGGAGGTGAGGGGGAGCTGGCTGGCTGACTGGCGCCATGGCTGGGTTGTGTCTGTGGTGAAAGGGGCTGGAGCTGGGCTAATAACAACTCATGTCAAAGTAATAATTTGAGACACTTTCATGTAAATAAATGTCTGTTAGTTACTCTGATTGATTGAATGTTGTATTCATTCAACCTAGAGCCAGTTCATTGAAGCTCTTAGATCTGCACCTCTGTAGTGTAGTGGAGCTGTGAGATGGGACAAATTACACAGGAAGGAATTAGTAAAACGTTTTTGTTAAAAACTGAGCAAAAAAAGCAAGGAGGAGGGATTGAGACCAAAAAAGAATCTTTGTGTTCTTCATCTCTGGAAGGTGTGTCGATGTCATTTTCTATCATATATAGGAACTGATCGAATTATACATTTATATTCAGATTGCAAGTTACAGCTACAAACAGTGTGTCTAAAGCAAATTATGGTTTGTGTTCAGTTTTTAGTTTGGAACAATACAAGCGTAACTCAACTGTGTCTACGTAGAGGGAGGTACCATTTGGCCTTGTGTTGTCTCCACAGCATTTCCAAGGTTCAGTGTGGTTAATTCAATAGTGCATATACGTCGGGACAAGTTCTAACTGTCCCTGTCGAACAGTCACCTATTCAGAGCATATTTGCCTGAAATTGTGCTAGTTCCTTGAGGATCCTGGCTCTATTGCTAATGGCACAGCACATATTCCGACACATACATAAATACAGTAGCTGCATTTTATTCAGTGGCTTAATGGTCTAGTCTGACTTTATCTATGACTACACACTAGTTTTATAGTCAAAAGCACAGTTTGTTAATGCACAGAGGGATAAGGCTTAGGTGGTTAATTCTATTATGTAGAGTAAAAGGGCTCAGAGAGATTAGCTTTGGCCTTGGAGCTAATTTCCACCATAGAAACTAGAAGTGGCTGTATATGATTAGCAGAGAGTAAGACAAAGAGAGAGATGGAGACATGATGAAAGACAGAGACTCAACAGTGTGGTGGAGGGTCAGATCCACGTGCTGCAGCCTGACTTCCTTATTTATTCAGGTTGGCCTGGATCTGAGCTTCAGACGCACAAGAGAAAGAATAGGTATTAAGAAAAAGAAGTGGAGATGGAGAGATGTCTGGGAGAATGGGGAAAATAGTCATGCTGAGACATTTTGAATACACACACACACACACACACACACACACACACACACACATACTGGCAGAGGTAGTATGCTGAGTGTGCAAATGGCTTCTTTGTGTGATTGGGAAAGAATGGATTTTGTTGATTTAGGGTAATGGCTCCCAGTTGTCTCAGTCAGGAAAAGGCTGTGTCACTACTACCTGGAGGAGACAGGGGATTGGCAAGATGATAGAAGACAAAATCTATAACACACACACACTTTACCACACAGGGATCGTGTGACTAACCTCCGTGCCAGTCAGGTTGTGACTGACTGACACAGGTGTGTGTGTGTGTGTGTGTGTGTGTGTGTGTGTGTGTGTGTGTGTGTGTGTGTGTGTGTGTGTGTGTGTGTGTGTGTGTGTGTGTGTGTGTGTGTGTGTTTGCGTGCAAGAGTCCTCAGTGCAAGGCAAATTTTATCTCAGTTTGGCAAAGGTCAACTGTTTATAGCATCTCTTGCATGTGTGTGAAGGGCTGTAGATTGTTACAGTGTGCTCGCTCTGTACTGAAGGACACGGTGTTCCTTATAGCTCATGATGAAAGCAGAGGGAATGTGGAGTAGAAAGAGAAATGTTTAGTGGGCTAAACACTAGAAAGAGTGTTAAGTTTTATAATTGATAGTCTGTAGACAGTGTGCACATGTTTCTTCTTCATAATTGAAAACCTGTGTGCGACTTTTCCTTGACAGTCTGTGTTTGTTCCTATTTCTCTTCTCAGCACGTCTTTTTTTCCCCCTGTTAATGATGCATGAATATCCCTGAGATGCAGGGGTGTGTTTTCCCCTCTGTTGTCCAGTTTGTATTCATTATTAGCTCGTTGTAATGTTCTTGATGTCTGAACTGAGGCTCATCCTACTGTTGCATTGGGTAGAAGCAGCAGCTTAAGTGCACAAACACAGATTCACATAAACACTCAAGACAGTTGGCTGATGCCCTGTGTCTTTAGTTCACCCTGTAATTACAAACAACAAATGTGCAGTCTCTTGGAACATTGCTGCTCTTGTGTTCTCATTCGTTTTCTCTATATTTGTTTATGTATGGTCTTTCTCATTAAGTAATGTGGCCCTGCCCCCTTCTCATTGTGTGTGCGAATGTGAGCTGTGTCTGCATTAGAGTTCGGGGAATGGGTGTGATAGTGTGTGCATAGACACAGACATTGTGCCCAGACCTCTTTGTGAATGAAAAGGTGAGACTGTCACCAGGTCTGTCAGAGAGCTGGGTTCACCTGCAGGTCTGTGTTAATGTTACAAGACTTAAACACAGTCTTTAGTTGTGCCTTGTCTCACTGGTTTTCCTCCATTGATATTTGTCTATTTACTCCAGGGCTGCTCTTATGAAGACATGCAATTATGTGTTTTCATTAGATGGTAAAGTAAAAAAGTTTATGTAAGTTTAAATCATTGCAACAAAATGTACATTTTATTGTTTTCAATGTCATACATCAGTCTCGTAGTTAAGTTACTAAACCTCCAGTCTGAGTCGAGTCTTGAGTCTTAAGTGTTCAAGTCCTAGTCGAAGATCCCAGGTCGAGTCCAGGAGTCGACTTGTACATTCAGCAGAAACCTAGCAACACAAGCATCCCATTGGGCTGAGGGGATGGAGCGGCCGTCCATTTCTTAAATGTTCAAGGTTCCTTATCAAACAGTAATCATCTTTAACTGCTGCAGCAAACACTCGGCTTGTGGTTGTGTTTATAAATTCAGGGGCAGCATCTTGCGTCACAGCGGTGCGACTAGGCCGTTCCATTTCAAATGCATCAGACAAATACAATCTTCCATTCATGAGCACCATTGTGCGCTGGTGACGAAGCTAATGAGCTAGCTGTCTGGGTGGCGGAGCTGCAGTAACCGCAGTTGTTCAAAGTAGCTCGCGATGCAGCGGTAAGGGCGGGACAAGCTGGTGACACAGGTAGAAAATTCTCCACGTGACTTCCTGAAGTAAAACTATACTCGGCAAACTGAATCACCTTGACATAACACACACACGCAAACAGCGAAAGGAATCATGTGTGTTTGTGTATGATAAAGCAGCGACACACAACTCTACATCTGGTTCGTACACCCGATAGTGCACGTCTGTGGCTGTTCATTAATCACAAATGTAAGACACGCACACACACCACATCCATGACATGCGAGTGACCCCACAGTGACCTTAATCGATCCAGCTGATAGACTTACAGTAATGCATTAAACCGATTATGTTTCTGAGCAGATGGAGAGCTAACAAGAGAGGAAGAGGAGGAAGATGTAGATGTCTGGAGGGTCGAGTTAACTGATCAGAGAGGACAGGGAAATTGTGCTTTGTAGATTATTTGGTTAGACGTCTAATCTCCCATCTTTCTCTTCTACTCTTTCCTTTGAACTGCCCTCTTTCCTCTCTTCCTCTGTTCCTCCCCGTTCTCCTTTCTTTTTTCTAATCTCCCTTTTCTTCCTCTCTTTTACCTGCTCTTGCTTCCTCTGTCAACCGTCTCTTTAACCCAGTTCCACACTGAACCCTGACCTCTCTCACTTGTGTAACGTCTGTGCTTTTGAGTGCGCATGTGTGTCCCACCATGTCTCTCACTCCACTTCTCCTCAATACGTGAGTCACAAGTAACAGCTGAGCCACACAGGAGTCTTTCATTTTTGGTAAGAAAGCTTTGAAATTTGCAAATGAATGACCAGCACAATTTTCTACTCTCTTTTGATTGCATTTTCACATATCTTAAGTGCAACTGTGCTGGTCGTGCATTAGTTTAATTGACAGGTCTATTCAATGTGTGTGTGGACAACAACAGACTGAGAAATCAAAGCAGTGTCTTTCTTTGAGAGTTTACGAGGATATCTGTTTCTCCGCATCAGTGTGTCTGGAGGGCAGCGAGTGCACTGTGACCTTTATGGGTCCGAGTGTGTAAATGTGTAAGTGTGTGTGTGTGTGTTTGCCCCAGACCGGTAACATGATCCGTCTCAAAGAGTCGAGCCCTCCATGGTCTGTCTGCACCCTCCCTCTCCTTCCCTCACACCAGTGTCTCTCCATATCCGTTCACAGACTTCTCTCCTTTCTGTCTTTCCCTTTTCCTGTTCTTTCATCCTCCTCTCCCTCATTCTGTTCACTTCTTCATCTCTTAACCCTAAATTTTAGATCTGTGTCAATCAAATCAAAAAAGAAATACACCTCTTTCTTTCTCTCTGTCACACATACACGCACGCACACACACACACATACACACACACTGTTATAGCTTTGATTGCAAAGATCAGAAGAGTGAGAAAGTGTGTGTTAGGGATCAGTATTGTAATCGATTTCCTCTGTTCCCTTTGTTTGGCCAGTGTTGGAGGTCTGGACGCTGCCTATACTGTACTGTGCTGATACAATATCTTATAGTGTGTGTGTGGTGGGTGGGGTAGGGTGATGGAGGTCATGAGACAGGCTGACTCTCTCCCACAGGACTTCTATCACTTACGTGTTGAATTACAAGCATCACGGTGAGTGTACTTGATCCCCTCTCTGTCAGATAGCCGACACTGCATATTTATTCTTCCTCCCCTCCACTTTCATTCAGCAGAAATATAGAATATCTGCAAAAAGGAAAAACTGAAGCTAAATATGTTCTTGAGGCATTAAAAACACGAGTTAAAGTGGCTTTGGGAGTTGAGTAGCCTTAATAAAAGGCAGTTAAGACAATAAACTCCTACACTTATCAGCTAATGGTTAGATGCTGACATGTGTAGGTGTTGTTAAAATATCGGAGCAGTGTTTGGGCTGCTAAACAGTGTTACAGTCCAAACTGAAGCCCTCTACCCTCTCACCGTCCAGTGCTACAAAATATTCTCTCAGATCTCAGATCAGGCTCAGACCAACTCCAGTCCTCTGGGTCTTTTATTCAAGCTTACTAATCAAACTGGAGCTTAAAACACAGGGCTGAGTGTGCACTGTGTGGTGTTTGTGCAGTGTGTTTGCAGTTTCCTGGAGCCTCATACAGTATGTCTCCGGTATAAGTTGCCATATGGCGGCTGTATTATCCCACAGTGTAAACACAGCTAGCTGCCTCCGGTGGCTGAATAGGTGAACAGCAGTCCTCCAGCAGATACAAAAAGCCCTAATAGGAGGATCACATTCACCGCTAGTGCATTAATATGGCTATTAGGCGCATTGGGATTCATGGTGTGTTATTTGTAAGGCACATTAGTGTCGATGTTAGAGCATGATACCCAGACTATTAGTGATGTTAGGCTGGTGATTTTGAAGTCTCTTAGCGACCCCTCACATTACATTGCTGCTGGTAGTTGTGATTTTTTTTTTTAATGTCTAAAACATTTAGTTCATATTGAAATCAGAACATATACCTAATAAAAAAGTAGTCGTCATTATTGACACTTTTCAACAAATCTGCTACAATACAGTTTTTTTAATATATGTCCATATATATCACAACACTTTAGTTACTTCTCATGTGGTTGGCTGATAAAGCAGAGTAATGCTGATGTGGTCGTCTGAAGCAGAGACACAAAGAGGGAGATAAAAAAGAAAAGAGAGGGCAGGTACTGAACATTGCACATCATAAATAAAATGTCAAACACTGGTGCATGCTAGCCAGTGCTCAGGGTAGCGTGAAATCTGCTCTCGCCCCCTCCTTTCTTATCTTCCCTCCCGATCACACTCCCTCTCTTGCTCTTTGTGCGTGTGCATGTGTGTGTACGTATGCGTGTGTGCGTCTGTGTGAGCGCACAGGGTAATTGAGGTGTGTGACCTTGCTGTAGGCCTGGCAGGTGTGAAAAGAGGGATGGAGGGAGGCAGGGGATGAGATGAATGGGAGGGGGTGTGTGAAGGGATAGACGGATGGATGGAAGGCTGTGCTGTTATATGTTGGCACACTGATAGCCTGCCTGCATGCATATATGTATGGTAATGTTTGACATTCTGTGGTGAAAAGAAATACAAGCTTGTGTGTGTGTGTGTGTGTGGGTGTGTGGGTGGAAACATTTGTCTGCTGTAAGGTCTCGTGCGTGGGTGTGTGTGCTATTCAGTGGCATATATCATTTTCTATATGTGCGTCTGAATCTAATTCACATTAAATGGTTGCATGTAGCATTTTTATACATCACTGTCAAATTGTGTTGTCAGTATGAATACTAAATACTATACCAGTGAACGTAATTGATTTTATTATTCTTATTTCATAGAATTTCTACTACTACCATGAATACTATATTTCCAATCCACACTGTTTCTTCCTGCCTCACACATGACGATGAATGTTGTCATTCTGCCGTCTGTTCTTCCCCAGCGATTTTCTGAAGCTTCACAGAAGAAAATGACCATGTTAGAGGCATGATTTCCTTTGACTCCATTCCCTGCTGCTATTAAGAGATAAAATTAATATCTACCTGTGCAGCGCCCCCCTTCTGTCTTCTGCTGTAAAGCAACCCAGTAAAATTCCTGCGAAATCTGACCTGTTGACACACATTGTAAAGCTCATAGACTGTTAAATGCCAATATTCACATTCTCTACAGCAGTCACAGATAGCATGACACGTGGTAGTGTTCATACTAAATTGTCTACATGTGGTCTACATGTATGGACATGGTCTTCACGTGAGCAGTGTACAGTCTGTGGACAATATCAGACTTGCAGATTACTTTTTTAACTGTGCAGATGCTGAAAGTATCTTTTAACCAGCTTTTCACTAACTAATTTTTACAATGATGCATTGATGTTACACGTTGCTCCTTTAACATGAAATCTTCTCCACACTGTGCCTCAGTCTCTCCATAATGGTGTGGAAACAGAGCAGAGAGTCAGCAAGCTCTCATACACCCATCCTCTCTTCCTCTTCTTCTTCTCCTCTATCCTTCCATACCCTCCTCCTCTCCTCCATTACCCCTCTGTTCTCTGCACAGTAGCAAAGTGCATCTGTGTCATGTCACTGGGTTCTGGCGTCCCAGAGTAACCCCCTCTCATAACAGTGCAATCTCTCTCTCTCTCTCTCTCTCTCTCTCTCTCTCTCTCTCTCTCTGTGTGTGTGTGCGTGTCCTTTTGTGGCATAGACTGTCATCCCCGATCTCTTCATCTGCTCTCCCTCCACCTCATTCCTCACTTCCGCCTGCTTCGCCTTTTTTCCGTCATCCTCTTTTTCTCTTTAATTAATGTGTGTCAGGCTTTTTAATTTCTCTCCCTCTCTCTCACCCCATCATACAGCACTAACAAACATACACATCTCTGCTGCTTCCGTCTTCCTCATGAAGCGCACCCAAACACAAAACTGTGCATACTTTAATAGATCCAAGCTCCTGAGCTGGCTGCAGCATGCATAATCTATCTGCTCATGCAGAATGTGAACAGTGCACTTTTTTTGCACTTGAAGCTGTGTGTGTGTGTGTGTGTGTGTGTGTGTGTGTGTGTGTGTGTGTGTGTGTGTGTGTGTGTGTGTGTGTGTGTGTGTGTGTGTGTGTGTGTGTGTGTGTGTGTGTGTGTGTGTGTGTGTGTGTGTGTGTGTGAGGCCCCAGGCTCCACCCTCCAGAGAGACAGAAAGACAGGTGTGGACCAGATTGAGTTCCACCTCATTTCCTCTGCCCAGTGCAGCTGGTCAAGGACACACAATTGCACAAACACACACACACAGGCATGTCTTCAACACATGGTTATGAACACATTTAAAACACAAGGACAGAGACGGGCATACTGCACATGCCTCAAACAAAGACAGTACAAGATGTAGAGGGATCAAATGCAGCATTCGCATAAACTGTATGTGTGTGTGTCTGTCTGCATAATAGTGTGTGTCCATAAGACTGCACTGGAATTTATATGTAGTAGGATTAAAGCAATAATTACAGCATGATTGACAGTGTATTTCCGTGGCGATGCTGACAGATGGGCAAATGGTGTAATTCCAAACCTGGCATAACTCAAGTCTCTCCCTTTGAATATTATATTCATACTGTATCTAATAAACACACACATATAGACACACGCACATCACTAAAGTCACCATTACAATATTTATAACAAGCTTTATTTAAATTAAATTATTATTATTACTTTTACTTGACAGTACCCATATCGGCTATCCATTTCTCATCCTGTACTCCCCGCTGACATCAGCAACTTTTATAAGACTCAGGAGAGCAGGTCATTGGCCGTCAAAAGATTCTACAACTCCCAACCATTTTTCCCACATCAGCCAAGGGTAAGGAGTTCAAAGTGTTCTAAAATGATTTCTTTCCACAAAGGTGTCCAATAAATTAAACGTGGTAGAAAGGTTGCAAGATAAAAAATCTTCAGGACACATATTTTCTAATGTGGCTAGGAATGACATGATAAATTATTTTTACCTGTTTAAGATGAGACAGAGGATGTGATATGTTTCCCTTCCCTACCATGAAATAGATTTATGCAGAGCTGCGACACATTGCACTCTCTTCTGCTTTCTGTTTTCCCGCTTGACTTAGTTTCTTTGTGATGGCATTTCCACTTTGATAGATATTACACACTGAAGTGTGACAGGTAAGAATGGGAGTGGATCACCACCGCCACACATATACACGCACACACACGCACACACATGCTCACACACACCCTATTGTCTGTAGTATCTGACCAGTATGTGGGGGTGGGGGGTTCTGTTGTGGCACATACACAATTCAGGAAGTGTGGGGTCACAATGTCTAGATGGGAGCCAGGTGCCTCCCTTCTCCTTTAAACACCCAAACACTGATACAAACACACGCTGTGTTTGTGTGTGTGTGTGGTCCTGTGAAAATGGTATGAGCGACCATGTGGGGATCACGTGTGTCACAGTTGGATAAAGAAGTCTTTGTGAGCAGATGCAGAAGACGCAGCTCAAGTCACACACATCCACTTGCACACCCCCCGACACACACAGTCATCAATATGAACACACTGTACAGCTCTTTCATTTGCTGTGGCTCAGATCACTTTTATTCTTAAACGACTCAACCAGTGTATCTGGTTTCAAATTTGAAATGTCCTTTCAGCCTTTAATATCTAATAGGTATGAAATCATTATGGTTTGGAGCAAACACACACACACCTACACACGCACACACACACACACCCACAAAGCAGTGTAATTATGAAGTCCTGCCCTGACTCACTCCTTTTGGCATGTGACAGTTACTCAAATGGTATTGTGCAATTGGATAGTACAGTCTTGAACCTCTGCACAGGTATGTGGGCTTGGCAGGGCTTGTCTGACCACTCTCCAGCTCTGTATCAGTTACACAGGACAATTGGCCACAGAGAGAGTTTAACACTGTTTTCACGTATGAACTTCACACAATGGCCTGGACTTGCCCTCTCGCACGTGTAGCACACAACTGGTTATTGTCCATGTGTGCCGTGTTCTCACTCACTGGAACTAGTCAGCTGGTTCAGGAGAGGGATGGGAACTGGGTAGGGCATGCAGGAGGCAGAACAGAAACGCCATCAACATAAACACGTGGTCTCTGAGAAATCTCTAGAGCTGTTGTGTTTACACCTCGGCCCAGACAATAAACTGACTTTGTACTTAGGGAGGGTAAAGTCTGTTCAGCGGTTTAACTGATTTGCTTTCACAAATACACCTCCTCCAGGTAATGTTCAGGTTTGTTGTGCATGTGTAAGAAGCTTTCAAGTGCATCCAAGGATAATGCCTACAGCATTTAGCACACTCAAAAAAACAACACACCGTGAGCTCCTTTACAGGTGAGCAAAATACTGTTGTTATGACTCATTATCAGGGTTCTAACACTTACCACCTTCAACAAAGAGATCACTTTCTTTTCCTCATTTTCCAAAGTGTTTGTTTTGTTAGGACACCCCGGGGCACATTTCTCAGACAGCGTATATGTGTGTTTGCATGAGTCAAGCGAGTTTAGGCATGTTAACTGCCGGCTCTTCCTCATTCTACTGTTGTTTTTGGCTGTCAGGAGTGTGTCATTAGAAACAATCTCCTGTTCTCAGACACTTTTGTTTGGCTGACAACAGTGTAACTTTTATGATATATAAACTTGAGCGATCAGCATAGCCAGTGTCACTTCAGGTCTCTCCGCCAGTTGAATGGGACCATCTGGTTATTACAAAGTCATGATGCCGCATTTCTGCCACCCAGTCTGTTAAAGCGGGTGTTTTTTGATCTATACAGCCAGATGTGAGTTTTAAGATTTCCTCTCTAAGCAGTCAAAGGACAGTTTCGATTAAAAAGTGTAATGATAAATAAACACCTGGAACATCCATAAAGTAAAATTTGCTGTAACAAAGTTCAGGAGTTTGTTTTTTTGCAATTGGTTATGGTAGATGCTGTTTTTAGGGGTGGAATGGACGACTCAGAGTTTGATGAGTAAGTTTTATTTTGGATTGACGTCACAAGACTGTGCTGGCGTCGGCTGCTGTGGCTCTAAACTCAGCTGTGAGGGGCGTACACTGCTAGGCTGCTGTGGTTTGTTTGTGCGTGCATGTTTGTGCGTGTGTGTGTGGGGGAGAGAGAGAGAGAGAGAGAGAGAGAGAAAAGACAGCGAAGGTAAAATCAGCGAATGGCAAGTGTTAATGGGTCTAATTTATCAAGCACTCATGTACACATGTTTATTCAAACAACTCACACACACACACCATCATGTTCATAGGTCTCGATTTTGGAAGCAGCCACTGTCGGGCTGTTTTCATTAGCTGCTGTCTAGACGATTTATTATCAACTGCTGATTCTTGTCTTCTCTTCTCCTCTCTCCTTTTTCTGGTTGTGCACTCACTGCTGCCAGGTTTTCAGACATTCTCAGGGTGTGTGTCTGTGTTGTGACTCTGGTTAGTTTAGTTAGTTTATCTGTCGCACTCCTCTTTATGTGCTTGTCATTTTCCTGCTTGTCTCCTGAGAGAGAGGAAGTCTGTCACTTGTCTGTCACTTGTCTGTCACTTCATCTATTCCTCCGTTTCATGCGTGCGTGCGTGTGTGTGTGTGGGAGTTGGAGGTGGGTGTGATGGTTTCAGAGCCAGACTTGGTTTTTACCGTGACCTTTTGCGAAAGCCATGTGGCAGAAGTTCACTGAGCCAAACAGCCCCGACCACAGACGACCTGACACTCCTCCTCACTCTTTGTAGCTCTGCCAGTCTTACTGCCTCTTTCACACAGGCACTTAGAAATAATACGTCCTCCACCCAGTTTGATCCTTAATGTCGGTTTTGAGTGGCGTGATGATTGATATATTGGAGTAGTTTTTCAAATACAAACATGTCTGATAGTATTTGCTCAAACAGACAAGTGTTATTAACTGTTTAGGTTTGACGGATTAGAGGAGATATAGAAAGAAAAAGCCTTAGTCTGAAAGGTTTTAACAAACCAGCTGAAAAGGATCCACTGCCATCTGTAAACTGGGCGAAAGTGAGCGAATAAGGCAAGTAACCACCCGACTCTGTCAGTCAAACATTGCCCTCATATATATATATATATATATGTGTGTCCTTATCTATCCGCTTCCTGATTTAACACACAGGCTCAGGATGTGGTGCGACAGCATTCCAAGGAAATAAAGTTTGACAAAAACAAGAGTCCCGGCTCATGACTAGCGCCTTAATCTGCGCCTGCTGAATAGCGATCATAATACACACACAGCCCACGGCAAGTGACATTGTTGCAAGTTCACTTGAGGATTTAATCTGTCTCAAGTGACTGCCTTTAAACACATAACAGCAAACACAGACAGTGAATCTAGACTGGAAGACAATAAAGATGAAAACCCTGTCTTTTTCCACCACTCCTGTAGAAGGCTACTATTTTGTGTGTGCGTGTGTGTGCAGGTGTGAAGCCTGTTGTGCCTGTTGCCCTAACATGAAATAACCAGTGAATCACTAGTGACTAAGGACTGGAGCAGCTCAATCATGGCTATTTTACTCACGCCATGCAGGCTCACACACGTATGGTTTGCCAAAAGGTGACTGTGTTAATCAGATTTGAATTTGCACCAGGTTAAGTATGTGCAGCATGCAGAGAAGCAGCAACACAGTGCTCGTTTCAAAAGAAACACAGGTGGTCATGTGCAACAAGTCAACACACAAGTGTGTTCTTTATACCATATCATGTTGGTCTGTGTTCAGCCTGTGTCCATAATTCTGCTTGTATTAGTACAGTTTACTGTATTGTAGGGCTTACCTGATCACTCTTTCACACACACACACACACACACACACACACACACACACACACACACACACACACACACACACACACACACACACACAGAGGGTAATACTGTTTTCACATATGAACTATTCAGTATATACTGTTTTCTACAGTATGTGTGTGTTAGCCTTTAGGTCTGTTGTTTCTCAGACAATAGCACCTTTGACAGTTTGTTATTTTATAGATTGTCTTAGGAAAGTAACTTGGATTATTTACCATCTGTGTACAAAGCATGAAACCGGTTTATGCTTGTACATTTACCTTATTAAGGATGTTAAGGAGCAAGCACCCTGGCAGCCAAACATTCCACATAACCTCCATGTGCCTGGTCGAATTGCAGTCGGGGATCTTTGTGCTCGCCATGATTCTCTCATCCCCTTTGTTTCCTGTCAACCTCTTCACAGTCAGCTGTTTCAGATGATAAATATGAAAAGGCGATGATTCCAAATAAACCACGTATAGGAAGTAAAATTTATTGAAAAAATGGAAAAATACTTGGCAAAGATATGTTCAGTTAGGGAGACAATATCAGTGAATTTCAGAGTAGTGTGGTTGTGTCTGACAGATGTTAGCATGACACAAAAAATACAGATCCTTCATTTGTTACAACTAAACCGTGTTTGATCAGAAATTAGCTGCAGTTTAATGAAGCGTCATCCATCAAATTACTGCAGTGACCAAAAGAAATTATTACTTTGTGATGCAAACTGAATATTTCTTTGTAGAATTCAAAACCCTTCTGCTACCATCGTTTTCACCAACTAGACTACTCCAGACTTGCTTGATCGTATTCCATCTTCTTCCTGCTTCACCTGCTTTTAAACACAGCGAGTTTGGACTGAATGGCAGGTTAGACAACTCTTTTATCTTCCCTGCTCCGGCCCTGCTTTCACTCTCTCCTCAGCCCTCTTACGCTATCTTGTTTTTTCTTCTCTTTTTTCCTCTTTTGTCTGGCCCAAGGCCTTCTCTCCGTCTTCCATCCCTCTCTACCTCCTCATCTCCTCTGCTCTTTACCTCTGAGCAGAGTCTCTGTTGCTCCACCCCTCTACCCCTCTCTCTGTGCTGGTTAATGTCAAAGGGAGAAGCTCCCACTGGTTAACCTTTACATACAGAAGTCACTTTTAGTATCTTTCTATCTCTCACTCCCCCTGTCATTATCTCCCTCAGGTTATCCCTTACATGGTCTCTTTATCTGTTGCTAGATTTCTATACAAATACAGTTAAAAGATGTATAATATCATTTTTTCTAATTTTGTCATTTTCATACACCTTACCATGCTCCCTCCTGTCCTCCCCCTCTCAAGGTCTTTCTCTTTCACTGTCTCAAAACCCTCCCCCTTACTCCTCTTGCCACAGTCCTGATATCGATCAAGGTCAAACTATTCTGTCAAATCTTGTGACATTTATTCAATGCGTCTTGAAAAAATATATTTTTGACCCCTGCAGCAGACACTCGCCTGTTCTGCCTTGTCGCTCAAAATACACCCACATTCTCTCTTGCCCATCGACATACCACACATACACAAACACACACAGAGCAGGTTTACTCCTTTACAGTGTGACCAGCTGTGGCCCTTTAGGGGGTGTGACCTTTGACCCTGAGTTCAAAGGTTGGATGCTCTGACCACCAGGCTGCAAGATCAGTGAGGGCTGAGCCAGTTCGATCTGCCTCATATTGACACACCAGTCAAACATGCGCACACACAACCTGCCCTCAGCTATGTATACTGCAGGGGTTGTGTGTGTACATGCTCAAAAGCCACCTTGTGTAGGTGTGCTCTGTAGGTGGCATGTCAGAGTGAGAGTAAAATTCATCTGCATGGGTCCGATAGATTATTCTCTTTGCTATTCCACACACACACACCGACAGCAGAGTTTTGTTGTACAGTCTCCATTAAAGCATAGTGGACACAATGTGTGTTTGTAGGTCAGACGGAGCAAGGCAGACATTTTTTTATTACATTTCATTTAGCTGAAGCTTTTATCCAAAGCGACTTCCAATAAGTGCATTCAACCATGAGGGTACAAACCCAGAACAACAAGAATCAAGAAAGTACAATTTTCTTCAAGTTATGTGTTATAAGTATGAGGAGGAGGACAAGATTTGTGCTGATATTGTGTCAACCACAATGTGTGTGCGTGTGTTTCCAGTTGTTCTATTTTTCTGCAGTTTCTGCAGCCTGTGTGACACATTTGTGTGTAACCATGCCTGCTTTAATGTTTAAGCACATCACAGGTGCTCTGTGCGCGTGTGTATGTGTGTGTGTGTGTGTTATGGGGCTGGGGAGGTGCACCAGAGTGCCACCTGTTCTCAGTCTTGTGGCCCAGCACTGACACTATGAATCACTGAACAGGCGGCACATGAGGAACACACACACAGATGGCCACAGAGCTGGACCAGGCCCTGCTGTGCATTTTGGCTGACACACACGTTGTGGTTTCATAAGCCACACAGAATGACATATCGACAACAGCATGACCACAGAACAGTCAGCAAACGTCACCAAATGCACGAAGCAAAGCTCTGAGCTCTGATTGTTTTTTAACTTGTCTTTAAACCTCTCACTAAAGTGCTAATGAATTGCTGGCTGCTGCCTTATCTCGCACTGCTTCTGTATCTGTTCATACCTGGTTTTAACGTGTCGTGGATGATCCGATCAACACTGGTGAACACAGTTCTAGGGGTGAATACACCACAGACACCTTGAGGATTCATTGAGATCCAATAGCTCAGACCACATTTGAAGGACACGTGTTAATGCCAGGTTTGAACAGGGCCACATGAGCTTGACCTAAAATTACAAAAATAGTTTAACATCGCTGCAGTCCAACTTCAGGCTGCCTCCAATTTCAGGCTGCAGATCTGTGGATGAATAAAATGTCTGGCTATTGTTGCCAAACTGAACTTTGATGGATAGGAAAGGGTACACTCTGACTTTGTGTTGACTTCAGCATGTCGTTACCGATTGTTTTTGTGTGAATGTTGATCAAGTAATGCGATAGATTATTTTTAAAGTTGCCCCAATTTCCTCACTACTGCTGTTGTTGACTATTCTTCCTCAAGCCTGACCTATGTTCCTCCTTATTGTTGTTTCAGGAGGTGGGAGGTGTCATGGTGGCCTGCTGAAAGAGAAGGACCACATCGCCCATGATCACCAGGTAAGGCTCTCCCTTAGCTTATAGTTCACATAGCTTCTTCTCCTCTGATTTCATTCCACAGTGTTGGAGTCTTACTGATTTCATTTTGCCTTCGAACTCTACTATTAATTGTATACTCTTAGAATACTGATTTCTTTGTTTACTTCAAAATTGTTTTGGCATGGTTTTTCAATTATTGTGTCCTACCAGTATTTGCCATGAAGTAAGACCTTTGTACATACATGTCAATTTTGTATAATAAGTACAAAGGCTCACACACAAGCCCCCTTGGTACGTAGGTTAGACAGGTAGAGGAGTAGGATGAGATGTGTCGAAAGAGAGTGACTAAGACAAGAGTAGGAGTTCAACAGAGGAGGTTTTATTGTGTACACACTGATTCATTATTAAAGAAGGTAAAAGTTTGTAAAATGATGGGTGTGGGTGGAGCGCTGGTCCACAATATCTCTTCACACCGCAAAAATGTACACTTTATGACCTATACTGCAACCAGCCACCAGGGTGCAATCGAGACGCTTTGGCCTCACATTTGGGGAGCTAGCATGTCGTCCATCTTTATACACAGTCTGTTGTCTAACGTGATTGACCAATTTATTTATTCTTGCCAGTGGAATAGTGTGTCTTAAACCTTAGATAGAAGCCACAACATAACCAGGCACATGTACGTATGCATTATAGTTATAGGTAAACAAACAGATATCACTACTGCCTGAACACAGTCCCAAAATATTAGCATGTTGCACCAAAGCCAATATTCTATCAATCAAGGGCACATAGATGATTTTGGTGTCCATGAATTCACCTTTTCAGAGGAAAACTGATCAATTAGACAATCTCCTGAAAACATGATGTTCTCCTCGAAGAACCAGCCAAGCTTTTTAAGCTCCTCTAAGCTGGGTTTACTTTTCACGATGTAAAACTTTGGGATAGTGAGCACATTACTCAGGACTGGAGTGCTTAGCTTATCGTGGAGCTACAGTTAGGATTAGATGGTTGTTTGAAGAGCTAGAGAGAAAGCTGGGTTCCCTATTGGCCCTCTTCTCCTTGAATAAGGGCCCTAATTATCAGGGCTGTAGCGGAACATTCAGCCGGCTGCATGGCTGCTATATGTGGGTGTGCTAAGCCAGGCTGTCTGTCTGACTGCCTGTGTGGCTCTCCGTCTCCTCGTGGTGTGACACTGTGAGTATGTGCGTGGAGGTGACTATTATCATGTCTGTCGGTCTCTGAGTGTTCCCAAAAGGCTGACTCACGGTATGCCACATGTACATGTGCACACACACACACACACACACACACACACACACACACACACACACACACACACACACACACACACAAACACAATCCTACATTCTAGAGGCTGAGAAGTACCATCTGTACCAGGAACACAGACTCCTACAATTGCAGTGCGCACGCACGCACACACATGCCTTCTTTCCTCTACTGTTGCTCTGTCTGGACCTCATCAGTATTACATTCTGTTTATTTCTTAAACATTTCTCTCTGTGGACACACTGTGTGTGTGTGTGTGTGTGTGTGTGTGTGTGTGTGTGTGTGTGTGTGTGTGTGTGTGTGTGTGTGTGTGTGTGTGTGTGTGTGTGTGTGTGTGTGTGTGTGTGTCTGGTATGATAGGAATCTTTGGGGCTCTTACCCATGGGAGAGCTGCCATATATATATTTGGAGTGTGAGAACTGAGCTATCCTTGTCCCGATCTCTTTAATTACACACACACACACACACACACACACACACACACACACACACACACACACACACACACACGCCTGACTCCCTACCACACACATGATCACAGAATTGCTACCCATGCATAAGAGCCGTAAGAAGTTAAAGACACAGTGCCTCAAAAATCTTTTTCCCCCCCTTATTGTCCCTTCACACGCACAGACACACACAAACAAATTCTGGACCCCTGGGACTCACTTTCTTCCCTTGTTGTAGGATGGGAAAGAGAAATTGTGCTCATTCATTTAATGTTCCCAGACTTTTATTATATACAGAACAGTACATATATGACAGAAACAGTTGGAGAGGTGTGTGTGTGGCAGTGTGTGTGGCAGTGTGTGTGGGGTACACTACAGTCCCTACCATTCCCACATCAATCAGCAATCCTCTTCCTGTTCACTTTACAGGGCTAATAGTCTCTAACAGTCAAGTCTGCTACGGATACGCCTGGAGTCCACACTACTCCTCAGTTTTAGAGCCATTATTGCTGTTTCTCATTTGTAGCCTCGCTCTTCCTGCAACCAACAACCAAATGCTTCCTGTTTACACTGGCACACACATGCCCATTGTAAGCGAGTGGTCACGTGGTATGACTTTTTCAAGTATACTATTAGTATGGAAGGGAATCAAAACTGATCTGGAGCCAAAACTTTGTATGGACAGACATAGTAGTAGTATGGATGTAGCCTCACACACACACAAAGCTGAGCAAAGTCACACACTTGAGAAAACAGTAATAATAAAAATGATAATAACAATCCCACTCACTGGGAGCAATATGAGAATACAATATGACTTCAGATGATGTGTGTAAAATATCAAACTGAAATAACCTTCTTCCTACACGACAGCCAAAGTCAAGCAGCATGGGCATCATAACAGTCACATTATCAGTTTGTCTAAGCACAGGACAAACCATCGTACAAGAAGAATGGACCAATTTACACAACAGCCAGAAACAGATAATATATAGCCTTCATACAGACTGCTCTACTTTACTACTCTGTGGTGGATAATTAAAGATTAGCAATCCAGGAAGTAATAGCTTCCAGATGAAGTTATAAAAACGTCTCTCAAGCTGATGTATTATAATGATATACATACAGATTATTATGACAATAAAAGTGCAGGTTTTCAGAGTTATAATTCCATCATCTGGAATTTAATCACCTAAACAGTTTGACAACTTCCACCCATTTTGAGAAATGTCCTATGTATGGACAGCTCTAGCATTATAAGCTGCTATAAGTAAATGGTCCACATTTACTCTCGCAGCCTCTTGAATTTTCTACTTTTCAGCTAGAAATGTCTCCATTTCTGCAGTCGTTATGGTTAAGCTCACTCTACAGTACTGCATCTGTTGCAGCATGCAGCTGATTTCTCCACACACAAACAACAACATCCACACACAAACACAGTGCCTCGCAGTGTCACAGACCCCCACTGTGTGCTGCAGCCCTCCTCTTTCTCAACACAAAACACATTATTGAACATTCATTTTCACTTCACAATACACTCTAGATCCACCCTAGTGGTACATACCACACATACCATGCCCTTATTTCATCAGGGGGTTTGAATCTCGCACACACACCCACAGCCCCCCCCTCTTGTTACCCAGCACTGCATACTACCACAAGTTTTTAAAAAGGCTTTGGTTGTCTCTGAATATTCTATGAGTGTTGTAATGTCAGTGAAGAACAGATGGTGAAAGACTGATCCCCATCCCTGATTTGTACTGAGGCAAAGCGAGGTTCCATACTTATCTGATGTTATTGTTGTTGTTGCTGCAGTTTTTTATAGAATTGTTGTGACCATAAATACACTGCGTGTCTGTATACTTATGTCATTGTCTCAGCATCATCCATGACACACTCCCGTTCTCCCTGTGCCGGCTAATTTGGCCTCCGGTTGTCCTGCTGAGACAGTGCTTTCTAAATATAACCTCTACATGTGTGTAGTGTGAGTAGTGTGTGTCTCTCACACACATACTGTTGGATGTACCAATGTGGCTCTTTGGCATTATTACAGACTGCAGGATGGTTACTTTGGCAAGGAAAGCTGGAACAAATGTTTCCGGCTTAAGAGAAACCCATTTGTGTTTTAAAGCCTTGTTTACCTCCCTCGTGATCTTAACTGACTCATCCTAATGTCACCTACTCTTTTTATTAGCCTCAAAACTCTGGCTTTATTTATAGGCGGAGCAATGTGGGCTGTATTGCCATTTTGACAAGCATGTTTCTCACTGTGAAGTGCCAATGACACATCGCACACTTGCAGATAATGGCCGATTGGTCTGTTAGCTTGTCTTCAAAACTTTCCATAGCAGCCATAATGTGCATGCAAATACAAAGTAAAATGCAACCAAATCCTCAGGCTAACACAGACTATAGTGAATAAACATTATATTAAGTTCATAGATATATAGCATTTACTCTACACACAAACCCCACAGTGGCTTATATACACTTTATTTCATCATAGCATATTATCTTTATAGAGTGTAAATCTTTATTACAACAACTAACAGAAGTAGAGTTTATAGTGTCCGTATCTGCTAAACAGATTATGTCCAGTTTATAAACTGTAACTAAATGCTTTATTATGAACTAGTAAATCATGCATTGTGATTATATGTTTTTATACATTTTAGCCTAATTTCTGGATAGCGGGAGGAAATGGAGACGTCATCCATCTGTATAACAAATCTATGGTCCATATGATCACTTCATGGAAAAGGTTGCAGGGAATTCCTGCCAAACTCCATGTGTATGTCTTCACAACCTGCAGCAGCTTAAAAGTTGTAGTGAAAATGAAAATAACTGAACTAAAAATCATCAGTAAATAGTTTATTCATTTTTAATACAACCATTAGCTGCAGCTCATGAATGTAAATATACTACATATGTTGCTGGCATTAAATTGAATAGGGGAAATGTGAAATAAGAAAAACTAGTATGGATGTATTTAATGAGTTTTTCACATTGGTTAAAGGTTTAAAGTTAGAGACCCTTTGTAGTGTTTAGTTTAGAAATAGAAATAGATATTTGTTTATCGGTTAGTAGTTGTGTTATGCACAGCAGTTACATAGAATATATCTTACACTATCTATGAGTTTATTGTGACTATTTATCCTGTAAAGCCTTTGCCTCTGTGCTCTGTGTCACGGTGTCATGGTTAGATCTATGTAGCTGTGTGATAAACAGAGATAACTCTCTGTGGTAACTATCACAATGGCGTCAGGGGCTAATACTCTTCCTCGACCATAAATAGACGCTCAGGGGGAAATACGCTCCTGGATGTTCACCAACACTCAGTCACGAGTCTGTACAAAAGGCGGAGGAGCTGGAGGAGGCGGGGGAGCAGCTCCGGTACCGGGGCTGAGTTTGGACTCGGTGCCAGTTTGCGCTGTCAGGGAATTCCGGGGACGTGCGGTGACGTCACGCGCCTGCTCGGCTGTGCGGCTGTGCGTGTGCGTGTGTGCTGGGGGCGTGCGTGGCTCTGTCCCTTTAAAGCGGAGCTCGGTACAGTCTATGGGCGCAACACGATCCGGCTGCTTCTGTGCGTGTGAGGGCAGGAACACAGGAGCTCGACGCGGAGACGCACACGGAGCAAGGCTGTCGCTGCTCGGCGCAGGCAGCCACCGGGACAAGAAGCGGAACAACGCCGGGAGGAAGGAGCCTATCACGGGACACCGCAGCCGCTCCGGCCGCCTCAGGCTCCACGGCTGTGTCGACAGGAAGCGCCGGAGACGCTCAGGGATTATCACAAAGCTGCGGCTGCTCCGCTCAGCCGGCTCGTCGGGAATTTCTCCGCAGCGTCGGAGCTCCAAAACTTGCGGATACAAAGAGAGAAACAGCAGCGGTGGAGCTCAGAGGACGGGATTAACCGCATATTTCAAATTTGGAGATACTTGGATTTGTGGAGCGTCTATTTGAAACGCGTGAATGAAACGGTGAGTGTTGGAGCTGCTGTGTGAACAAAGTCCGGTCCAGTTTGTTTGGGTTGTTGTGAGGGAACTTAGAGATCAGTACAAAGTTTTGATCAAATAGTACACGTTACTAAATATACTATACTACTACTACTAATACTATGTATTATAGCTGGGTGCTTTATTGCTGATGATTAAGCTGCGTTGCCATTCAGGACAAGGAGTGAATTGTGGTCATTGATTAAGAGCTAACCTCTGATCGTCTATAATCGATGAGGTGGGGGAATTTCTCTGTGTTTTTCTTGATGACTGATCCCACGCGTGTGTGTGTTTTCCTAATAATCCACCAATCGTCATCTTTACCGGACATGTTCAATCATCCGGTGCACGTGGATCAGAGTCATTTCTGAACCTTGGTTTTGATGGGAATTTGAGGTTGGTGTACTTTCTATTCCCCAAACACCAAACCGCCCCTCAACTTTTAGGATCCTGTGGGTGTTTGCGTGTATTCAACCTGTAATGACACTACCCGGGTACAGAGTAATCGTCCGATGATAAAATACTGACAATGACTTCATGTATTCATGTTTCTTTGGGACATCGCTGCTCCAGCTTGGTCATTGTTGCCCTGAAACCCCAACTCGTGGCTAGAAAAGGCAGAGAAGAGCTGGAGGACAGGGAGAGAAAATTGCTTGTGTAAGGAGATCTCACGCCATTGTGTGTGTGTGTGTAGGAGTGGGGGGTGGGCAGGATCACTGAGGTCGGCAGCCGTATAAAGTGAATGGATAGCTGCCACCCCCCCATCACCCCCAGTCAATCCTTACGCATACAAAGAGCCGGATTGAAAGGAAGTGATTTGCATCACCTCTTTCTGAGGGGGGGAGGGTCGGTGTTTTTGGGGGTCTGTGATTCAGGGGTAGTCGGTGCACCGAAGTCTGACCGCTGCAGTTTACTGGTTGGCTGTGTGTTTCCCAGTCGTTCCAAGGAGCCCCTGTCCACAGTGGACTAGTGGAGTTTGACTTTTTGACTCTCCAGCACACGTTTGCTGTTTTTACCCTGATTCATAATCTATATCAGGCAAATGAATCCCACAGGAGTCAGCGGAGGTTGCGTCATTCAGCTCCTCGCACAGCTGATGAGCACATCTTTGTGTTTGCGTGCGCTTTGGATAGGTGGCACCGAAGTTGTGGGCAAACGGCGCACAGAGTAAATCATACAAGATCAATAGAGGTTCAACACGCGTGAAAGTGCGCTGATTGGGTGTGTGTGTGTGGTGATTATAATTTACCGATGTGGATATTGGTGGTCTCCGGACACGTTGATGAGAATTTGTGGCCCGACTTGTGGGGGTGGGCTTATTAGTCCCTTTATTGCCCGTAATAAAGGGCCAGGAAGAGCAAAGTGTGCTGGCATGAGATCGCGAAGAAAACAAAAGAGAAACCCTTTGAAGCTTCTTCCGATCACTCACATCGATTGACGTGTTCTGCCTCCGTCGTTTGATGTCGGAGGTTGTATAAAAGTTAGGGCTTCAAATCGCTTCACACACACACACACACATACACACTTGGCCGGCTCTGTGCTGCCTCAGCTCTCCCCCCGCCCCCGTTTGTCCCGTGATCTCAATAGGAGCGTGTGTGTCTGTGTACGTGAATGAACAATCGCCGCCCATTTTACTATGTGATGACGAAAATGGAGGAACATTAAAGTGATACACACACGCACGCCAGAAGAGAGAGAGAAGGAGACGACGGTAAAAAAAATAAGAGTGTGAACTCAACAATAGTAAGTGAGTCACATAACTTGAGTAAGCAGAAGGTGTGTGTGTGTGTGTGTGTCTCTCACTAATCCAACCCCCCATTTACCATATGTAGCTGGGATGGGGGTGTCCTTGGCAAATTAAGGAGTACTTTCATCCAATTAAGATTTCTTCCTTTATGTGCATGGGAAATGGGTCAGTAGGTTGGCTCAAAGTGCTTACTCATCTAAAAGTTAAGGGTGATGAAGCAATGGGTGTGTGTGTGTGTGTGTGTTGGCCGTGATGGTCCATCAGGTTTTTTTGGGGGTTCTTCATGCCTCAAGCCAACTTTTGCTTTCTGTCAGAGGAAACAAATACAAATGAGTTTTAAAGGGAAGCAGGTGGGGGGAAGTGATTGGATGTCATGACGAAACATTTGTCTGACGCCACACAGTTTTTTTCCAGTAAAGGGTGTCGTTCGTTCTCCAGTAAGAAACTCAAAAAGAGAGAGAGAGAGAGTGAAGTAGCTTGCACGACAACATCTGCCCCTTTGACAGTTTTCTCAGACACACACCTCAGCACATCAGGCGTTAAAACAGGAGTTCTGCTACGTGTCGGCTGGCACTAAGGTTGGAGACCATCTGAGGAACTTCCCATCACCTCATGTGAGCAGAGATTCTGAACATTTAAAGAACCAATATCATGGCAATTCCAATTTACCTCCATTCAGGGTCAATCAGTGAACATGTGCCCTCAGTAATGCAATAAAATACCTGTTGGTTTATTTAGGCTCCTGTGGTGCATGTGAGCGAGCGCTAGTGGGCATTAAGTTTGTCCCAGACAGGATAAATTTAGTCGGGAGAAGGGAGGCAAATACTCAGTCAACCAAGTGTGGAATTCCACCGTGCACTGTGAGACTGCCCGGTGTGTGGCCGGGGGGGCCGAAAAACAGCATTTTTGTACATTTTATTTCAATTCATTATTGGACCGAGGTCAAACTGTAATGTGATGAATCTTAAATGATCATTGAAATTACAAAAAGTCAAATTATAAAAGTAGGTAATAAGAATATAACAATGCATGTGTATAAGGGAAATTAGTTTGCATTACATGTATGGATGAAGTCATTTATTACTTATTTCTCATTAGTTTGTAGTTCAGCCAGACTCTGTTACACTGCCAGCCAACCACCAGGCGTAGACACCCATAACTATAAATACTGGTCATATGTGCAGCTGTGGTCTCGCTCTAGGTTCTGTTCACGCTGTGTTTTGGACTGAGAACAATAAGGGGAAACAGATTGTTATAATGTAATCCAGAAGTTAAAGGACTGAATTTACTCCGAGCTTTTGGAGAAGCAGACAATGATTTAGATGCTGTCGTGAGTCGAGGCTGCAGCTAATGTAAAGAGAATCAAGAATGATATCAGAGAAAAGAAGAATATAGTTTCAAGACTTCATCTATCCTGAGTGAACAGGGCTGTGTAATAGACTAGGGGGGAGTTTACTTTCGGTTTGGAACAAGTGAAAGGAAACTTTCTCTCAGCCTAGTTCCTCTCCCGTCTCTGGCTCTCTGCCACCGATGATGACGATGATGAAGATGATACCACGCTGGAAGCGAGGTGTATGAACCTACATTGCGTGTGTGCATGTGATTCCTACACATAATTAAACACGCTCTCACTCCCTGGAAAGAATTTTCTTCCTTTAGCCCCCCATCACCTCCTTTGACTAATTTTACCCACCTCGACCACACTGGTAGAATAAACAATAACTCGGCTGCATCGTTTCACTTTTTCTCGGAGGACAGGAAGAAAAGCCTTTAATATAAACAGCATTGGTATTTGTGGAATCTGTAAACAGACCTTGGATGTTCTCTGGACTAAAGGAAACAAACTGCTGAGTCTGTGTCACAGTTGTTCTGATAAAGTCAAAATTATCAGTAAGTAATTACACCCACTGGGAGAGAAACACTGTGTCGGCCATCTGCACGCATGCTGTCATTAGCTATGAGCCACACAGGACACACACCCGCATACGTCCATGTTGTTTTTTTGTCATTTATCCACACACACAGGCTGTGGATAAGAGGGAGAGGATGGTGTGTGAGGTCAGCCTGCCCGGTGTCTCTGTAAACATGTTTATCATCCTCATAAACCTTATTATGAATTCCTTTCTGTGTCTGCCTCTCTGGTCTGGCTAAATAACGGTTAGTGAAGACGCTACTGGTTCCCATGGCAACGGTTACCAAGGGAGCAGAGTCTCTCATCTTGTTAAGTGCATTTCTGAGCTATAGTTGAGCTAGGTGTGTGTGTGTGTGTGTGTGTGTGTGTTAGCCCTGGCTGTGGAATAGAAGCATTTGGAGAGACAAAGCGGTATAAAGGGGGATTCTGCCCCTCTGATTCTGAGGCAGTTTGTACAGTGTAAAGAGATAATCGGTTTTTTCTTGAGCTTTTTTTAGATTACTTATTGAAATCATTCAACTGGAGAAGAAACGTTGTGGGGATTTTGAGTTTGCTCAAGGGTGGAAATCGAGAGTGACAGTGATTGAGGCATTGTCAGCTCTCAACGGTACGCCCACGTTCTCTTAGGTTTCCAGTATGTTGGGATTTATTTGCTGTTTTCCTTTTAAGAGTCACAAACCAGGTGTTGAGTCATTTTCTTTTTCTGTTTCTCTCTCACACACACACATTCACACACACTCCTGGATTCAGACGCGTAAGTGCCCTAAAGTGTTGTAGAGGCTGATGAGGAATCCAGACTGGTGTTTGTGTGGAAATAAAGCAGGGAGGAATTATTCATCAGACACACACACATTCACACACTCATTCTGCCATCATATGTTTGTCACTCAGTTTTACCAGAAGCTAAAAAGAGAGGAAACAGGGCTTTTCCCTTAACAGCCATGGTCAGAGGCAAGGAAATGTCTTTTCAGGTCAGTTGACAGTCTTGTCTCTGTTGACTAGACTTGTGAACGGCACGTGTGTGCAACTCATGACTCTCACAAGATGACTGTGTGTCTGAGGTGTATTTCCGGAGCCATAAGTGAAGTGATTTCTGAATTGACTTTTTGCTCACATCCTCACAGACTTGTATTAGTCACCCAAGATCACTTTTATCATTTTAACAGTCAGAAAGGCTGTTATAGACACATTAGGAACACAAACTCAGTTCATATTTGTTCAACAGGAAGCCACAGCCTTAAAAGCCGTTCCCAAGGCCTTCTCTCTTTCTTACACAGACACACACCCCGACCCCTCAGGGAGGCCTACTTCCTGTGGCTGTGACGACAACTTCCTGAGCTCTGTTCCCCTTCTCTTAAACGTCACACACGTGTATCTGATCTGTGTGTTTATGTGTTCAATAGAAAAAGAGATGCACCACACTAACCCAGTGGCATGTTGTCAGTCACAGCCCAGATGTCAGGGTGCTGAGTGCAGCAGACAAAAGGGGCCTCATGTTGTCTCGTTTTTTTTTCTACCAGCCCCCCCACCCCACCCCCTGCCGTTCCATGTTTGGTCTCTTTTTCCACAGGCAGATGATATGTAGGCTAACTGTTTCTCACAGAGGGCCTGGAAATCAACTTTTTCATCTTGGTAAAGGCTTTGCAGCCAACGTGTTTCTTAAGAATAAAAACCTGGGTGGAAAAAGAGGTGGTGACAAACCAAGCAGCATCTTGGCCGGCTGATCACCAACAGCCAAACCGAAACAGCATTCGGTTTGTGTTCACTGTTAACCTGAAACTTCCCACTGACTGCTGAAATAAAAAGCAATGTCAACCCAGCAGAGGTTAAATGTGAAGTCTTCTGAATTCTCCTCCCCCCTGGACTTCTCTCTGTCATGGCCTGAATGTAGAGCAGATGTGAGGGGGGGGTCACATACAAGCCAAGGGGAGACACTGTAAGACAAATAGGAGCTTTTATCTTGCCTGTTATGGCTAACTGGCGTGCTGCTGCTGCTGAGCAGGGAAGGTCTGGGTGTAACTGGGTTAAGGGTTAGCCCAGCGCTCTGTCTCCTGGATGCAGGGTTCGGTTGTTGAGGTGGATGCTAGCAGAAGATAATGGTCCGTCACAGAGGTCAGAAGCTTTGGTGTTTGTTAGCAGGAACAATGTCTGCTTGCCGTGTCCTTGGCTGACCTACACTGCTCCGTGTGTGGTGACTACTGCAACAGTCTTCTGATATTGTGTGCGTGTGCCAGGATGTGCGTAAGGGTCGGAATGGGATGAAGTTAGCCCGCATCACCGTTTTGGAACGGCATGCACTGACGTTCGCACACAAACAAACAAACCCATGCGTACACAGACACACACTGGGAGCCTGGCAACGAGGTGGAGGCGGACGAATGCAGGGGCTGGCTGTTCCTCTCTGTGTGTGTGAGAAATGCATGGTGTTTCCTCCCGAACATGATCTCTATCTGGGACTGATTATGTAATGGCCAAATGGACTAGAGAGGGTGAGGGAGGACAGAGCAAGACAGAGGGGGAGAGAGAGACATGCTTGGCCTTTTCCGTCATACTCGGCCAGAAGCTCTCTGTTTTCTCTTTTCTTCCACTTCTCTCAGCCTTATCTGGTCATTTCTTATCAGCCAGGCTCTGCAGTGACTAGTCAGGACAGAAACGCACTCCATCTGTCGGCCACTACCCCCTTACACTCTTCATTTCCAGTGGCTATTATCCTCTTTCTCATATGTCTCAATATGGTCAATTTGAGCCGTCTTCTTACATCTTATTTATTGCTCTTTCCCATAGGTAATATTGGTGAACATCACTGTGCTTCAGAAAGTCAAATCAAAGGCCCAACAAAGCATTCATTTGATGTTGAATCTTACATTTTCTTAGAGCAAATAGAAACATTAGTTACCAAGATGAGAGAAGTCTGCTTTTAGTTGTTTTTTTGGGTCTCACGATGCAGAACAAAAGAAGAATTTTTACACTAACAGATGGATACTTTTTGGAGTGTATTTCCTCACTGCCCCCCCTTCCACCAGTCTATTTTCCACTCATGGCCTCAGTGTGGTGGTCTGGCTGGGGACCAGTAAAGGCCAGTGGCTGGGAGGAGACGGGTGAGGGTGAATAGATTAAGACGACTGCACAGAGACAGACGTCATTTGAACATCTTAATTTCAAAGATTTGCTCATGTTAGTGACTATGCAAGCTTCCCTGTTTATAGCCACAAGCTTGTGACTTTGGTTTGTCTGTCACGTGGGATTACGGTGGATTTATTTAGTTTGTGTTTGCGTGTGTGTGTTTCTTGGTAAAACGCCACAGAGGATTCAAAAGGGCTCCTTTATTTTTTTTGTCTAGCCTCATGGTTGGTGTGGTTGACAACAGTTGGCACGGCTTTGTCTGCTTGCCAAAGCTTCCTGCTTGGCCCCGCCTCCCAGCTGATTGCCGGCGTTGCCAGGACAATGAGCAACTTGCTTAACTACGACAGCGAGGGCATTAACAGGAACCAGACTCTTTGATGTGTGATGTGGATGGGGGAATTCACGTGAACGAGATGCACCATGTGGTTTTTTTTATGCCACAGTGAATGATGTCATCTGTTTGGAAAATAAATGATAAATATGTCACCTATTTACACAGAGTAAAAGAGTGGTTTAACACAATTGAAGTAAATATACTCTAATTGCTTTGACCATACCTCAGTGTTATAGAGAAAGACTGCAGCCTGTTGTGTAGTTTGATGGTGAAGTAAGGGTGTTCAGGATTGATCGCTCAGGAGATAACAATGCTATGTGAATATTTGTGTGAAAGGGATCACCAGTGTGATCAGCATCATCTCTGTAGAATTTACCTAATCATTTCTCTTGAACTTGTGGTTTAATTTCTCCCCCCTGCGATGAAACCCCCGTATAGCTCATCACATCCTGTTTGCTGATCCAAACACACACAATCAACCAACGTGGTATGCTGCTTAGGAAGCAGAAATTATGACGAAGTCTGAGAAATTCCCGCAGTTCACACATCTGTGACGGCGCAGGAACACGCCCCCGGTCACCCGAGTGTGCGTGGTGTCCCATGGGGGCGGAGTCTAGGGCAGCGGTGTGGGGTAAGCCCTCTTCCAGGGCGCTGAGTCAGCGGGGGATCCCCCAAAAAATGATATGCATGAAACTCAGTCTGACAGTGTCTCCTCTCACACGCTGAATCCTAACTCATCGCTGTGATAACTAAGTTTCATGGCTTTGGTATCATCTGATAGAACCTGAGCTGCCACATAACACTGCCTGGCATCTGTGTACACTATCTGGTTTCAGAGGAGTTTCTCACAGTGTGCTGGTGGAGTAGCTGTGAGCAACGTGATAGCCGGGCTAGCAGCTGGAATAGACGACCATTTGGTTACAACAGACATAAACACACACCCTCTATAAAAGTGGTAATTACAGCCTCGGCAGCGTGTCCCTGTTTGCACTCTCAGTCACAACCGGCTCTCTTTGCTTTCCCTCTATATCTTCTTCTAATTTAAACCTCCCATTCTGTCTCGCTCGGGCCCCTCTCTTTTCCCATCATGCCATGTGTTTTATTATTTTACTATGTTTCGGCAGCGCTACACGTTCATGTGATAGTTGACTTAGCTCAGCTCTTCCTGTTCGAGCGAGACCAGCCTTGTTTGTGTCTCCACTTGCCTGTTAAGCTGCACAGTCAGACTCACCCTTGTGTCTCTGAGAAGACAGAGAGGGTGAGTGAACGTGGAACAGGACCCCCCTCGCTCCCATTGTATCGGCCTCCCTGCTGACTAACCCCTTCGCCTCTGAGCCACCCTCGGGTTTTCCACGCTGCTCTGAGACCAGGCGTTACCCCAGAAGTCAAGAAAGCAGGAGGGGTGAGGGTAGTGACGACTCACTGTCTAGAAAACCAGGGAAGAGAAGCAGTAGGACAAAGAGGAGCTTGGTTTATACTGAAATCAAAGACCACCCTCAGCCTTGATTGAAAACATGCTTTGAGACCTTAGGCTGATTGACAGTTTGGATCATATCGTGTTGTGTGCTGCTTCATATTGTTTTTGTGACTGCTTGACATGAGTGTTTTTGTCTTCTCTGTCTTCAGGGTTCAAGAGACCCCAGAGGGATGATTGGCAGCCCATCCCGAGACTTAACACAACTGTGAATCAATACCTTGGTGCTACTCTAAAAGGTATGTTCAGCATGAGAGCGTGTCCGCATCATAGAGCACGTCGAGTGCAGTCCTGACAGTTAACGCCAACCTATCTTCACATAGCAGCAGTGCCTGGTGGATGATGATCCCTGTGAGGCAGGAGGGGAGAGATAGAGAGGTGGTGTGTGTGTGTGTCACTGTATAGCCCCACTCCTGACAGTCGTGTGCAGCGATTCAAATATCCCCAACTGGGCTTTAAATAGAGTTGGTGGGAGGAAGACGAGGAGAGGAACTGGTGGGTGGAGGGACTGCGTATGACCAGAGCTAATTTAGGAAAACCAGTGGAAGAGTGCTGTGCTGAGCAAGAGAAATGAATCATAACCTGTGTGTGCACTCTCCCACAATGCATTACACATTGCTCCTCACTTGCTTGAAAGTGTGAGAAAGTGTTCTCATTACACTTCCTGTACAATTGGGGCTGTAAATTGTCTGTCTGTCTGTCTCAAGATGTTTAATAGTCAGATCATCTTTAACCTGCTTTGGGATTATGGGATGGGATTATTCATTGTTTTTGGACACTTGCGCTTCTGTCAGATGTATAAAAGGTTATTTTAAATAATTTAAATTGTTTGCATCTTCAGCACAACAGAAGTGGGTTTGTCACACTCGTTTTTAACAGCAGTGGTGAACATGCAGGTGTAAACTCATCCTCTCAGGTCTTGTCAGGTGTCTCTTTTGTTGTCTCTCTTGAATCAAGCGTTCTTTGAAGCTTGGGCTTCTTTGTATCTTGACACCTTTTGTGTTTATGTGTGTGTGTGTGTCAGTCAGTGTTTCAGGGAGGGAGGCGAGTTTATCGCTCACCTTCTTTTATGTCTTTTCCCCTCAACCGTTTTCCTTTGTGTCGTCTCAGTTTGTGTGTGTATATGTGCGTGTGTGGGAAGGTGTGTGGGCGTTTTCATGGCACCGTTCCGACTCTCCACTCCACCTCCCTCCATCTCTTCCCTCTTCTCTGTCTCTATCTTTTCTCCTTAATCTATCCTTCCATCCTGTTCAGACCGTCTGTCGCTGCTGCCCCCCTCTCCCTCTCCATCACGCCTGCCGTAATGAGATTAAACCTTAGTGTATCCATTGGGCATACACACACACACACACACACACAATCATCCACTTAAAGGGGAGCAGACTATTCTCTCTCACATGCACTAAACCAGCACAAGCCTGACACGACCCTGCAGCTTGCACACTTGGCATTGCTTCCAGCACCCCTCACTCTTGTGCACAAACACACACACACTTGGCACGTGACCAAGGCCCCTCACTCTCCGTCTTTCCCTCTGTCTCTTGTTATCAGGAGGTCCATAGTGAGGATTACAGTAACCCCAGGTCTGTCCTCATAGGTGAGCTCCCCACTGAGCCATCTGGGCCACAGTAATAATCCTATTCTTCACCAACTGGTTTAATGGCGCCTCCTACAGGCTGATTGATGCATAGCAGCCAATTTAAGACAAAGAAGTCATGATATTTTGTGTTTTCCTGGGGAAATGTCTAAACTATAACAGAAGCAGAAGAAGAGAGTTTGCCTCTGCAGTCAGGGTCCAGGCTTTTACCTGCCTCTCCCCTGTCCTATATTATACTTACCCCCTCCCCTCTCTGCTGGCAAGCTCTTTAACTCACACACATATACTGCTAGCCCGCATAATAAAGAGCCCAATGCTGTTCATCGACTTCCCAGTGTGTCTGTGTCTCACCTGTTCTCACACTGGTTCTCCTGTTCTTCTCTGTGTCTGCAGCCACTAGGCTTTTGGATTGTTGGTGCTGAGAACAGAAGAGTGGAACAGTCCAGATCTTCTCAGTGTCGGAGTGAGGCCCTCTCTGTGCTGCAGTGGAGGGCTTCACAGACATAGCTAGTCTGGTAAGTGCAAGTGCTCTGATATGACTTCTGACTATGAAGCACTCATGCATGGAAGTCTAGAAGTAATTACCCCTCTATATTTGTTTAAATCCCTGGCTACAGTCTGTAATTTGAATGGGCTAACTGGTGATAAAGCGAGCGTTCCTGCAAAATGATGTCTGTCTATGCACATGATGGACCTTCATAAAAAGCAAAACGTTGAGAGATTAGATCTTGTATTAAGATATTTTATGAGCTGTTATATTTTAAGTTATTTTTCATTATCCTCTACGGCACAAGTGTTTGTGTATTAATACATATATGTTTTACTAATATCCACAGGCTGGATGCATCACGCAGTAGAGCAGTTTGGCGGGCGTGGCACACGGGATTCCTTCCCTCTGGACGGACTCAACCGGGGACCATGGGCTCCCGTGGGCGGCCGCGCCTGGCAGCCACCTGCCAGGTCTGTAGCCATGACAACACCAACATACAAACTAACACAAACCCCTTTGTTCACTTGAATCCACTGAAAAGTCATGATTTTACAGAGGAACTGAAGTTTAAGGATTAGAAACTGCAAAGGAATGTTACCTGACTGACCTGTGTCTGCTGTTTCTGTTTGTCATCAGATGTTTGCCTGGAATGAACCACCAGCTCCTTCCCCATCTACCTCCTGGTCCCATGGGCGGACTGAACCACCCCAGTAAATTCTTTAGTAACGGGTAAGTCATGCACAAAATCATCAGTGGCAGACCTTAATCTATAAAGCAAAGCGTAAATAGTAAAAAAAAATCACATGATGATTCACGTTTTTTCTGTCATTTAAATGTAATTCTGTCTTTTTTTGGCTCTCCAGGCCCATGAGAGGAGGCGAGAAGCTTGATCTCCCACAGCCAATGTTACCTAGCCTGCAGAGGGAGCAGCAGAGACCTCCTCATCTTCATCCTCCCCCTCCTCACCGAGCGTGGGAGCAACTAGGCCAGCTGTATGAATCCCACCTCCCTCCTCAGGGACATCCTGTGGTGCCCCTGCCCAATGAGCACTCACTCCGCCTCCATAACGGAGGCTATGCTGGCAGCGGTGGTCCTCACCCAAACTCACATCTTCCGCACACCAGACCCAACCAACTGCTGAAGGTGAGGAACAGACTTGTGTATCAGGGTAAAAAAGTTTTTCAGACAAAACGCTGACAATGTTCACACTTTCGCTGTTTTCTTTGCTTTAGTTTGGGGGTCCTCAGGAGCAGCATGTTCCCCGGGGTCCACCACTGCTGGGAGATGAGATGTGGGCTCAGGTGCACCAGGTAAGAGCTCTTTAATTGGCTACGATCATGTTTCATCATCTGTATACACATCGAACATCTATAGTCTGGCTGTCATTTCTGCTGCAGCCAGACAGGTTGAAGTCAAACTCCAGTCACAGACATTATCACTGAGCTTTGGATTCATCTGCTCCTCTTTCTATTCACAGCAGAGGGGCTACCCAGGGAAGATGCTTGGGGGTCAACTGAAGAGACCGGGCCCTCCGTTGGGAGAGCACTCTGTTATCCAGCACACTCCTCCGCCATCCCTGCACCCATCATCCCACCCCCCCTCTGCCGAGGACTGTCCCAGCCCCAGCAAGAGGAAAAAGAGTTCAGATCAGGTATTGAATGAAATTTTTTGTCTTAATACCAAAAAAAGTCACAACACATGGTAATATTTTCAAGGTCTCTGTTTGCTCTGTCATTCTTATTGGTAAGGTTAATTATTGTATTGTTCCACTCCCTGTGCAGGTATCCCATCCTGGGCTTCAGCGTTTCCCTGGTCCTGGCCAGTCTTTGTTGTCTCAGCAGCAGTCATCAATCCACCACCTTCCTCAAAAACCTGCCTTCTGGAACCCCCTGCACAAGGACAACAACACTCCCTGGCAGCCCCGACCCTCTGACCGCAAGAACCCAACATCACAAGAGTTCCAGGTCCGAACAGTAAGAAAATATCACTTCATTGACTAAACGTTAGTTGGAGCCAGGGGTTAATATTTTACTGTTGACCACAATCAATAGGCAAACCTTAATTGGATTGAGTGCTGCCATAAAGAAGTATTGAATCTATTAGCTGTGTGATACTCAGAGAGTATTGTTCACTGTGTTGCACATAACACTAATTGATTTCCTTTTCCCTGTTTAGTTAAGTGATGCAGTGAACAGATCCTTCTGTCTGTCACTAATAATCCCCTTGTTGCTTTCTTTTTTTGTCTGATTCAACAGGAAACCAACAAACAAAGAATGGGCAGCTATACCCAAAAGTCCTCTCCTGCCTCTTCCACCCCTTCAAACCTCTCCCCTCCATCCAACTCCTCTCCAGGAAGCTACAACCAGGGATGTGCTCCTCAGCTCCAGAAAGACACATTCCAACCTCAGGCTGTGAACCATCAGTCGCCTCACTCTTCCTACCCCACTCCCGGCTCCAAACTCGGGTTGGCACCAACCTGCCAGGCCATGGAGCCTCGTGGTCCTCACAACCAGAGAGGCCCCCTCATCGGGGGCCAAGGTGGCTGCCATGCTACCTCTTACACAGCATCTACCCCGACCAGGGGTGACAGAGATCAACACCTACACGCCCAATCACCAGCAAACCCTCCTGCAACCAGCAGCAGCAGTGTGCCTTACAGCCACTTCCAGCCTCATCCAGGGCTGGGGCACCAGGGTCCCCCCCACCCTCCTCCACTTGCCAGCAGCACCTCAGTATCTCAGCAACCGCAAACTGGGCCCCACGAGGCCTGGAGATACCAGAGCAGGCCCAGCAGTCACTCCCTGGTGAGCACAAGTCATTCATGCAGTAGCTCATTTGTACACAGTTTTTTCTGAAATAAACAGGCTTAAATTTGAACCCAGGCACAGTTGTTAGAGCTCTTTGTTATATTTACTGATTTAAATTGCTCCTTATGTGTTTCTTCAGGAATCAGGCATCTACCGGCCTCCAGGACTGCTACCTCATCACCAGCAGAGCCACAATCAGGCCGTGGATAGACGGGTCCCCCCCCAGCATCACCATCACCATCACATCAGTCCTCCTCTGCCCCCAACCAACTCCACCCGTACACCTGTCATTACCCCTAATGTTCCTGTATCCCAAGCCCCCAGCTCCATCAGTGGCTACAGCAACATCCGCAGCGCAGGTGACGCCACGGCAACCACATCGCCCACTGCTGGCTGCTCTGTGAACAATGGCCGCACTAATAGCAGCTGGCAAAGAGGTCGAGAGCCAGTACTCCAAACCTCCACCAGTGCCGTCATTAGCTCCACCTCTCAGCTGAATGCTCTGCTGCATCCAGGTGGTCAGAGAGGACAAGCCCCCACTGCCAGCCAGCCTCACCAACAGGGGCCGCCCAGACCACAACAGCAGGGGCCCACCAAGTCTCTGCCCGTGAAGGGTAAGACGTCATATTATCCTCAGGCTGAACTGGAGCAACCTCCTGCATTTTCCTCCTCATCTTTGTTCTCCTCGGGGCACCAGAGGGCAGGGGAAAGTGTTATAACAAGCAGGGTTTCAAATCCACTTCCTCGCTCTCCTGCTACTTACTGCCCAGCTCCTTGCTCCACTGTCAACTCTTCCTCTCAGCCTTCTAATCAGATCCTGTCCTCCAGACTGGGTCATCAGCCAGACTCTGCCTCCACACAGGCGTACGCTCAGTCCCACATTCATCCACCAGCTCCAACCGCTATCCCCCAATCCATCGAGGAGGCTCTAGACAAGCTCGACGCTGAGTTGGAGGGACACATGCAAGCCGAGGAAAGGAGGAAGAGAGACAGAGAGCAGCAAGAGAGAAGAGCAAGAGAAGAGGAGAGGCACAAGAAAGAATGGGAGATGAGGCAAAAGCAGGATGAGGAGAGGAAGAGGAAAGAGCTGGAAAAGAAGGAGGAGGAAAGGAAAAAGAGAGAACTGGAGAGACAGGAAGAGGAGAGGAGGAGGAGAGAATGGGAGAGGCAGGAGCAAGAGCAAGAGCGAAGGAGGAGGCAAGAAGAGGAGAGGAAAAGAAGAGAAATGGAACGGCAGGAGGAGGAGAGGAAAAAGAGAGAATATGAGAGACGGGAGGAGGAGAGGAAAAAGCGAGAGTGGGAGAAGAAGGAGCGGGAAAGGAAGAGGAGGGAGCGGCGAGAAGTGGAGAGGCAGGAGCAGGAGAGAAAGAAGAGAGAGCTAGAGAGGCAGGAGGAAGAAAAGAAAAAACAATTAGAACTGGAGAGAGAAAAAGAGGAGAAAAGGAGGATGGAGTGGAAGAGGGAGGAGGAACTGTGCAGTGCAAAGGGCAAAGAGCAGACTGCTATTGAAAACCTGGAGAGACTGCTCTCCAGCAACTCTTCCCCAACACCCCCACCCCCTCGTCTCTCTTCTGTTGCTGCCCCTCCTTCAGGTCCTCCACCCCCCAGTTCCCAGGCCTCACCCAGCTACCCCTGGCTGAGCCGCGGCGGCGTACTCCCCTGTCCACCAGGACAGACACCCACCACCACATCTCTTGTAGAGAGGCTGCGGCCGCCTCCACTTACACCTCAGACTGAGTACGCTCGAGAAAAGCAGAGGCAGAGGGAGATGTGGAGCAACAATGGCGGAATGACATTCAGTCCCTCATCAACACACAATACCTCAGGGATGAACCAGCCGGCGTACATCAACAAGCCCCCGGCAATGCAAGCCGCACCCAACCAATCCAAAGACACATCCAGGGAGAGAGACGGCAGCCATCACTCTCTCCCCAGCTTGGCACTTAGAGAGCCCCCCAAACTGTATCAAGCCTTCCCCAGAGAAAACCCACCACCACCACCCCCATTATCCTCCAGCTCCACAGGAGGAATTCTCAAGCGGGTGACAGGAAGTGGCTTGGACCACGCCACCAGCAGCGACTCAGACAGCGCTCAGTTTGAGGAAGAGCCCTCGGAGTTGTCCACACTGCTCCCCGATGGTCTGGCAAACATAATGGCCATGCTGGACGAGTCTATCAAAAAGGAAGAGGAGATGTATAACAGCGAGAAGACCGGCTCCTCAGGTCTCCTCGACAACTTTTCTCCCGGTGTCCAGCCTATCAAGAGCTACCTGTGCGCCCCAGACCTCGTGCCAGCGACGAAGCATCAGCTCAGCCAGGAAGACTTTGGATCCAACCCCCATGCTAGTCCTCCTGTGCTCAGCCGCCAAGGCTCCCTGGCGTCCCCCTGCAGCCGGACGTCTTCTCTCAACGAGGAGGATGAGGAATATCTAAAACCATCTCTAAATGTCTCCAAACAGCCAATGCACATGGGGACGGGAGTAGGAAACACCAATTACCGCCACAGTGACCTGGCTAAACTTTACGGCCTCCCCGAGCAGACAAAAAGTGAGGCTGATGAGGACGATGATGAAGAGGATTCTGAAACTCCATCTTGTTCACCACCACCCCAAAGACCCCACCTCCACCAGACGGGCGTCAACAACATGTTCAAGTCCCTAGCAACAGTCCTAGAGAGCCAGAAGTACGCGTACCGAGGTGGGCCTTTTGGGAGACCCCCTCCCTCTGCTCTGGTTGGGGTCAAATACTCCTCGTCGCTGTCTCTAGGTCCCGATATCTGCCGTCAGCAGCAGAGTGGCTCCCCCACATCCGATTCAACCAATCCACCTTTCAGTCCAGCTGTCCCTGCTCTAAAGTCCTCTCCCCCTCTTCTGCTGGAAGACAAGAAAATTAAAATGGAGGACGCTGACATCTGGAGAGATAATAGAGAAACTACAGAGGAAATCATAAACTCTATCAAAAAGGAGAGTGTTCCCACCATCAAGCCTATTAAAGTGGTCAAGGAGGAGCAAGAGCTGACAACCATCTCCGAGTCTTCTCTGGCAGAGTTGGGCAAGAGCTGCGAGGTCATTCTCAGTCAACAGTCACTTCCTAAGAAGAACCTCCTGGATAAATCTGACAGTCATGGCAGAGTGGAGGAGAGCCACAAACCTGACAAAGTAAAAGAACGCAGAGACAAAGACAGAAACAGGGATAGAGAGAGGGAGAAAGACAAGAAGAGGAAGCATGGCCACAGCCACAGTAGCAGCAGAAAGCACGAAGACAGGAAAGAAAAGAAGAAGCATAGAGAAAGGAGAGATGAGATGGCACTTTCATCATCATCGTCATCTTCCACCCATTCCAGCTCCAGCCACAAACGGCACAAGGACAGTAAGAGCCATAAGGAGAAGAAGGATCGCAGAATTCTCGGTGACCTCAACCTCCAGAGTAAAGAGGGCTCCGAGAAGAACCGCAGTCACTTTGAAAAGCGCAAGGAGGCATCAGGGGCCAGCTCCAACAGCGAAGGAGAGGCAGAGTGGACCTCGCGCAGTTCTGGAGAAAGATCCTCCGAGCTCCGGAGAGGCTCCGAATCCGGCTCTTCATTAGGTTCCACAGACTTCTTGAAACTGAAGGCGCTGTCAGACGGGCCACCCAAGGAGCTGAAGATTCGCCTGATAAAAGTGGAGAGCGGCGACAGGGAGACATTCATCGCCTCCGAGGTGGAGGAGAAGAGAATTCCTCTGGAGGAAATCAGCATCAAGAACACAGCCAGTGAAATCATCAGGTCTTGCAAGTAAGTGCAATGTGGAAAGTCTTTCCTAAAAATGGATTTGATGTCACCACTCGTCAGGCTTTTTGAATATCTCTGGGATTAATGAGGTTGGAAAATAAAACACCACATAGCCCACGGGGACATAAGTAGTGACCCAAACCTGTGTTTTGCAACTTCAAGTTTAATATGTTTAATATGTTCTCTTTTCTCCTGTTCTAGGGGAGCCAGGGTCACTGGGAAGTTCCGAGAATCTTACCTGCTCCCAGCCTTCTCTGTGAAGCCCGTCATTAACGCAGAGGACATCATTCCGAGAGAGAAACTCAACCCCCCTACACCCAGCATCTATGTATGTCACTATGTGCTCTACATTTCTCTCACACGTCACTTTGCTTTAGCCTCTGACTTTGGAAGTGATACATATGGGAAATTAAAGTTTTTGCAAAGAACAAGTAGCTAAATCTATGATAATATATCTCCAGAGGATAACTTAGAATCCACTTAGCTTTTTCATCATTAAGTAGAAATAATGCATTCTTTGAGCAACATAACATACAGTTGGCTTCATATTTAAGGTAACTGCGCCCTCTTGTGGGGAATGAGGAAAATACGTGTTTATTCAATTCAAAACAACTTTATTTGTGCACTAACATGATATTTTCCCCTGTGTAGTTGGAGAGTAAGAGAGACGCCTTCTCCCCTGTGCTGCTGCAGTTCTGTACAGACCCTAAGAATCCAGTTACTGTCATCAGAGGCCTGGCTGGATCGCTACGACTCAGTACGTTTACACATTCAATTTGTTGACATGAGAAACTCATTGTAATCTCTACTGATCCTTTAAAGAAATAGTGACTCTAGCCACGTGTCATTGTTTTCAACAACTTCCTCACATCCCCCTTGCTTTGTGTTTAGACCTGGGCCTGTTTTCGACTAAGTCGCTGGTGGAAGCCAATGCAGAGCAGGCGGTGGAGGTGAGGACTCAGGTGCAGCAGCCTGCTGATGAAAACTGGGACCCCACTGGGACGGGTCAGACGTGGCCCTGTGAGAGCAGCCGCTCCCACACCACCATCGCCAAGTACGCCCAGTACCAGGCCTCCAGCTTCCAAGAGAGTCTGCAGGTACACATCTCACACTGCACCTGCCAATAGTTCTATTACACACTCAGTTGATTAACTCTGCGTATTTTTGTATCCGTGTAATGGTTTTGTGTTGTCATGATTTGTGTCTTCAGGAGGAGAAGGGCAGTGATGAGGAGGAGGATGAAGATGATGAGAAGAAGCCATCCAGCTGTTCTGATACTCCCATCAAGGACAGCTCTAAAGAAAGTAGCAGGTAAAGACACATTTCAAACCAAGCTAAACAGGAACAATTGCAGTGTTAAGTCATTCGTAATAATGTTGTAATGTTCTTCTCCTCAGTGCTGAGCAGAAACCAGTGGGGAAGATCATTAAATTTGGCACAAACATTGACCTGTCAGACCCCAAGAGGTGAGCAACACATCAAACACTAGTACTCTCATGACCTAACAGCATCTGTTACACAATAAATGTCTTTCCACATGTTGCACTGCCCGATTGTGGTCATGTCTCAACACTTCAGTATAACCATAGTAAATCCTAACACATCACTGTTGTGTCTGTGCTCAGGTGGAAATCCCAGCTGCAGGAGTTACAGAAGCTGCCAGCGTTTATGCGTGTAGCATCAAGTGGAAACATGCTGAGCCACGTGGGACATACCATCCTCGGCATGAACACGGTCCAGCTCTACATGAAGGTTCCAGGGAGCCGCACGCCAGGTAAGGGACCCTGTTATGTCTGCATTATGGTTGGATAATGTTATTATCCAACCAGTATTTTTTTCTTTATTGCTACGGCAAATTGGAAGTTGAAATGGCTATTAAAGTGTAAAATATACAAATAAGTGAGGAACTAACAATTTTACATAACCACACGTTTGACTGCTGGTACTGAGGACGTTGTGTGTTTATTCAACAGGTCACCAGGAGAATAATAACTTTTGCTCAGTGAACATCAACATTGGTCCTGGAGACTGTGAGTGGTTCTCTGTCCACGAGAACTACTGGCAGGACATCAGCGACTTCTGTGAAAAGTGAGTATACACAGCATCATTCAGTTTGTCAAGCACAATATTATACAAACGACGACAACTTACAATGTTGTGTGCACAGGCACGGCGTGGACTACCTGACAGGGTCCTGGTGGCCGGTGCTGGAGGACCTCTACAAAGCCAACATCCCAGTGTACCGCTTCATCCAGCGCCCTGGAGACTTGGTGTGGATCAATGCTGGAACCGTCCACTGGGTTCAGGCCGTGGGCTGGTGCAACAACATCGCCTGGAATGTTGGGCCTCTCAATGGTAAGAGTGCACCACCTAGTGGCAGAATGCAGAAAGAACACTTTTAGAAGACGGCCTTTACTCTAACACTGTCTCATGTGCAGCCTACCAGTACCAGCTGGCCCTGGAGAGGTTTGAGTGGAACGAAGTAAAGAAGGTGAAGTCCATCGTCCCCATGATTCATGTGTCCTGGAACGTGGCTCGCACCCTCAAGATCACAGACTCAGACACCTTCCAGATGCTCAAGTGAGTTGACAGACCTATGAATAGTCCTACCTTCATCAAGGCTGTGTTCAATTTCTAGGAAGTTGTGAAATTGATGTATATTTTACTGAGACACAAGGGTGGCTGTGGCGCAGGTTCGAAACCGGTCTCCTACCGTGGCACTGTACTGTCGAGACTTCGTAACGTTAAAACATACACTGTGCACCTGCTTAGAGCACAAGCAGGGAATGTTTGAGAGCCTCACAAAATCTGAACATAAAATAAAAAAGTCCTGCTCTGAAAAAACATGCTCTTGAATAAAGAAAGAAAGAAAGGAGCAAACCACTTAAAACATACTGATTGACGTAGCACATTTGGAGCATTAATAGTTGATAGTAAATGTGTGTGTGTTTACCTTGTTGTCAGACACTGCCTGCTGCAGTCCATAAAGCACATCCAGGTCCTGCGGGACCAACTGGTGGCTGATGGAAAGAAGATTTCTTATCAGAGTCGGGTCAAAGATGAGCCGGCCTACTACTGCAACGAATGTGATGTAAGTTTGAATTAACAGTCCATAATAAACCTGGCCAGGACTATCGGAGTCCCCTGCAATAAATCCTACACTGATAAACATTACTTAGATATTGAATCTATCTGTGTACATCATTAGTTATCACTATATGTAATTTGTAACCTGAGAGTAAAATGTTTGTTTACTTGTTTTACTAACCCAAATAGGAAGCTCTGCTGAAGATGTATTGCTTAATTTCTCTAAGATTTACTTTACAAACGAGTGGGTTTATTAATATGCCAATAAAGTTAAACTGGTGCAATTTAGTCCTGTCTACTTCTTTTTTATGTACATATCTATTTCTTATAAAAACAGATATCTGAGGTCTAAGTTTTCCTTCATTAAAGTGCATACAACAGCACAGCTTGGGACACATATTACATTTGATGGTTAAAATATTTATGCTACAGTTTCTAACATGATTACCCTGGTAGGATTCATCGCAGAGAGTTGATGTCATAGTGTTAAATCACAGCTGGTTAAAAAATCTGGTTTAGTGTTTTATGAAAGTAAAAACATTTCCTTTCTCTGACTGTTTGTATAACTGTGTTCTCCTCTGCCACAGCTGGAGGTGTTCGATCTGTTGTTCGTGACAAGTGAGACCAGCAACAGGAAATCGTACGTGGTTCACTGTGAGGACTGCGCACGTACGCGTAGCCCCAACCTGACCAACGTGGTGGTGCTGGAGCAGTACCGCATAGAGGAGCTCATGAGCACCTACGACTCCTTCAACCTGGTGAGTCAACACTCACCTCTGTCACTGCAGCTCCAAGAGGCGCAGGCTCATTTCCAACCTGAAGCAAAAACAAGTTATTCTACATTTATTCCATTATTAGCAAATTAATCCTGGGTTGTGTTTCTCATCTTACCAGGCCGCCGCCTCCTCCTCCTCCCGGTGACAGAGCTCCCCTCCTGCACCTCCTCAGCCATAACCAAAACTCCTGCAAGCCAGGACAAAAGACACAGTTTCACTTTGGGTTTCAACTTGACCATTCATTATTTAAGATCATTTTTGCTACTACTGCTAAGACTTGCCGAACAGCCAGTTGAATACGTTTACTCATCATTACTGTTTACAAAAAGAAATACCAAGCCGCCAATAGAATACCCGTTTACTCTCAGATGGTGCTTTGAAACAGGAACCCTGGCAACAGTGAAGCTGAGACCCAGGGGGCAGTCGGTGCTGCCATTGAACAAACTGTGGAGGATGGTTTCAATGGTGCGTTTCTGTCAGTACCAGAAATAACTTTTTCTGTTGTCGTCGTCTTGAATACTGAAATTTGTACAAGCTGTTTGCAATTTTTCTGTGAGGTGCTGTCTTTTTTTAAATAATTTATTGTTTTGTTTTTCTAAACTAGATCAGCCTAGATATATACCACATTGGCCTTGTATTTAGAAAAGAGACAAAATAAAAAATACTAATAAGAGATATGAACATTTTTCTAAAGCATTAAGAATTTTAAAAAATACAATTGTTTGGAATGCTTCAAAACATACGGGTTTCAACGACTTTGGTTGTTTTGGGGGGGGATTTCTTTTTTGTTCTTCAGATTCTTGTATGTGTTGTAAATCTTGTGTTTTTACCAATTCTACTTTTCTTTCCTCTGGAGATTAATAGTCAGTTGTCACACATTATCAGGTCTTTGTGTTCATTTTTTTCAATCTCTGTATGAACTCTTGATCTCTTTTAAAAAGAAAGGAAAAATCATTGTCATCTGGTGTTTGTGTGTTGTACCTCTGATTGTTTTGTTCCGATATGCAGACTTAGTATTTGCCTGGATTTTTTTCTTCTTTTTGGCATTGTACATTTAATTTAAAAAATTTCCTCTATTTATTGGATATCAATGTTCTCCCTTTTTTAATAGGGGTTGTACAAGTTTGCGATTTCTTTTCCTATATTTTTTATGGTGACTGATTGCTCTGTAAGAACTGAAATGTGGGGGTCGTGTGTGATCGGGAGCGGAGGCTGCTGTTTCTTTGGTGCTCGCCTCCCGACTCCTGTCTTTTTTTCCTGATATATATTAAATGATATCTTTATCTTGAATATAACACCACCTTTCCTGTAGACGATAGGCACACTGCTCACGTAGAGAAGATGACTAATGGAATGCTGTGTTTGTATGCTCATTAAGGAGAAAAAACAAAACGACTTTTTCCAAAGTGGTTTGAGAAGCGGTAATTTTTTTATTAAGTAGGGGGCTTTTAGACGAGATTTTAATGATTTTATGATATCTGTTAAATATGATAACGGGATAGATGGTGCTAAATGTTCTCTTTGAACAACATTTTTTTCTGTTTGTCTTCTTAAAATGAGAATTCTATTTTTCCTGTTGCAATATTACCTTAACCTTTTCCTTCTCTTTGTGGTCATTTATTTATAACTGCACTGTTTAGAGAATCCACACAGACATACTTGCAGACACACACACCAAACTGAGCCAGACATGTCTTAAACACTTGTGAATTTGTGTGACATTACTATGACTATTAATAAACGCTTTTTGATAAATCCAGAAGCGATCTGATTTCTTCTCACATCTCATCAGCCGCGAACGTTACAACCTCAGTCAGCATCAGAGACACAAAAATAAACAAAGACGAACCAACCAGCATCGAAGTTGGACTGAACTCCACTCCCTTATTGTCATCACTGTAAATCAAGGACAAAACAAATATGCAACTGTACAGCAAATTCTCTCTCTCCCAATTATACGCATGCATGCAGGGTATATTTACAAAGTATGAAGACTCCTTCACTAGATAAATGGGTTCATAAGGCTGCAATCACGGCCAATGGTGCTTCTACTAAGTTCTGTATTTCTGTTTCTCCTGTTTAAAAAAAAATTATTCCACAATTTTTGCTTAAGGCAGCAAAATATGTGTTATAAGCTGTCAACTTCAGTGTTTGTTTTTTTACAGGAGCAGTCAAGCTGATGGATTTCCGTCAGATCTTACTCTACTGCACATGACCTCAGCAGCCAGCTCACAGCCTTCCAATGCTACAACAAGTCATATCCCTCAGACGTGACAGATGTTTGGCACCGTTTTCAATCATATCCTCACACCTGAGCTTGCTATTGTTAGAGAAGCATGTGAGAAAAGTTCAAGTCGATAGAAAAGTTTCCATTTGGACATCAGCATCAAGGGTAAACGAAAGAAGGAGGTTGTACAAGCGGCCGAACTTCACAGATGGCTGAGCAGGAAATCGCAGGGAGTAGTAACCAGACAGCCCAGACTCAAGTTTCCCTCATGATCACTCGAATTAGAATCAAACACTTTGAACCTTACACACAAAAAGCAGATTCCTAATGCTTGTTTTTCTAAACTAGTAACAAATACTTTCTTAGAACCCGCCACTGCATCTCAGAATTGATTTTACTGACACCTACTTCACTGCTCAGGCGTGTTGAAAGAGTTATTCTGTATAATTATAAGTGCTTTATCATTTGAGAATAATCTTAAATGTTGGGCACCAGAAAGCTGTTTCTTGTATATTTCTAAGTTCTGTCTTGATAGCGGTTATTAAGCCTGGTTGTATATAAACTTTCAGTGTTCAAGCAAAGTGACAGGTCGGATTGTCCTGAGGTCAAGTTGGGGGCCATGAGAGGGACAGAGGAATAGCGGGCTAACTAAAGGAAATCCTGCTTCAAACCACACAGGAAGACCACCTCCATCCGGCTGTCTGTTCACCCTGCTGCAGTCAGGTGACACGAGAGGACGTGTGCTTTTCCCTCGCCAAAGAGAATACTTCAGTAGTCCAATCACAACAGCGTGGTGTAATCACGATGAAAAAAAACGTGTATTTATGCTGCTCTTGTAGAATTTGAGATGAAAGATTATGTACCAACTATTTCATCTGTAATCACAAGTTTCCCACAGGAGAGTCCTCGTGAACTCGTCTGTCAGCGGTGATATAAGACAACATACTAGTATAGCAGTTAGTCCCTCACTCTTTACTGTAAATATATCACATAATTGTTATTTTAATGCTGCATCTTGTTTTGAAATGATGGAACAATCTATGTTTAGTTTAAAAAAAAGAGGACTGCATGGAAGTAAATAAACAGTGAAGCTCAAAGCAGAGGAAAAAGGCTAGAAAACCAGGATCAGACAAGACTAATTATTGAACTTGCTCTGATCTTTTTCTCATCATTAACTGATTACCATCTTCCTCCATCTTTGTTCTGCTTTTCTAATCCTGTGTTCGACCAGTCTTTATCTGAGCCACCTCTCCTGATAGTGAATGTATGTTTCATCATATGTTGTAAACAGAACAGAATGACGTCTCTATTCATAAAGTATCTCTCATGAAGCTGTCATGTGTTTATCTGACTTGACCTGATGTGTGACCTCTGATATAATATATCAACATCTAAACCAATGTGAAAGGGATGCATTAATTCTCAACCTCAGTCCTAAAACTGCTATGAATGTATGACATCTGAAAACTGATAAAAAAGTCATAGTATTGTATGGCGCCCGAAAACTGCTATAAATGTCATAGTATGTTATGGCATCTAAAACTGATAAAAAAGTCATAGTATTGTATGGCGTCCGACAACTGATAAAAAAAAAGTCATAGTATTGTATGGGGTCCGAAAAACTGCTATAAATGTCATAGTATTGTATGGCGTCCGAAAACTGATAAAAAAGTCATAGTATTGTATGGCGTCCGAAAACTGATAAAAAAGTCATAGTATTGTATGGCGTCCGACAACTTATTAAAAAAGTCATAGTATTGTGGCGTCCAACAACTGATAAAAAAAGTCATAGTATTGTATGGCGTCCGACAACTGATAAAAAAAAGTCATAGTATTGTATGGCGTCCGACAACTGATAAAAAAGTCATAGTATTGTATGGCGTCCGACAACTGATAAAAAAGTCATAGTATTGTATGGCGTCCGAAAACTGATAAAAAGTCATAGTATTGTATGGCGTCCGACAACTGAAAAAAAAGTCATAGTATTGTATGGCGTCCGACAACTGATAAAAAAGTCATAGTATTGTATGGCGTCCGACAACTGATAAAAAAGTCATAGTATTGTATGGCGTCGACAACTGATAAAAAAGTCATAGTATTGTATGGCGTCCGAAAACTGATAAAAAAGTCATAGTATTGTATGGCGTCCGACAACTGATAAAAAAGTCATAGTATTGTATGGCGTCCGACAACTGATAAAAAAGTCATAGTATTGTATGGCGTCCGACAACTGATAAAAAAGTCATAGTATTGTATGGCGTCCGACAACTGATAAAAAAAAAGTCATAGTATTGTATGGCGTCCGACAACTGATAAAAAAGTCATAGTATTGTATGGCGTCCGAAAACTGATAAAAAAGTCATAGTATTGTATGGCGTCCGACAACTGATAAAAAAAAAGTCATAGTATTGTATGGGGTCCGAAAAACTGCTATAAATGTCATAGTATTGTATGGCGTCCGAAAACTGATAAAAAAGTCATAGTATTGTATGGCGTCCGAAAACTGATAAAAAAGTCATAGTATTGTATGGCGTCCGACAACTGATAAAAAAGTCATAGTATTGTATGGCGTCCGAAAAACTGCTATAAATGTCATAGTATTGTATGGCGTCCGAAAACTGATAAAAAAGTCATAGTATTGTATGGCGTCCGACAACTGATAAAAAGTCATAGTATTGTATGGCGTCCGAAAACTGATAAAAAAGTCATAGTATTGTATGGCGTCCGACAACTGATTAAAAAAGTCATAGTATTGTATGGCGTCCGACAACTGATAAAAAAGGTCATAGTATTGTATGGCGTCCGACAACTGATAAAAAGGTCATAGTATTGTATGACGTCCGAAAACTGATAAAAAGTCATAGTATTGTATGGCGTCCAACAACTAAAAAAAAGTCATAGTATTGTATGGCGTCCGAAAACTGCTATAAAAGTCATAGTATTGTATGGCGTCTGAAAACTGATAAAAAGTCATAGTATTGTATGGCTCCGACAACTGATAAAAAAGTCATAGTATTGTATGGGTCCGAAAACTGCTATAAATGTCATAGTATTGTATGGCGTCGAAAACTGATAAAAAGTCATAGTATTGTATGGCGTCCAAAACTGATAAAAAAGTCATAGTATTGTATGGCGTCCGACAACTGATAAAAAGTCATAGTATTGTATGGCGTCCAACAACTGATAAAAAAGTCATAGTATTGTATAGGGTCCGAAAACTGCTATAAATGTCATAGTATTGTATGGCGTCCGAAAACTGATAAAAAAGTCATAGTATTGTATGGCGTCCGAAAACTGATAAAAAAGTCATAGTATTGTATGGCGTCCGACAACTGATAAAAAAGTCATAGTATTGTATGGCGTCCGAAAAACTGCTATAAATGTCATAGTATTGTATGGCGTCTGAAAACTGATAAAAAAGTCATAGTATTGTATGGCGTCCGACAACTGATAAAAAAGTCATAGTATTGTATGGCGTCCGAAAACTGATAAAAAGTCATAGTATGAGTGGCGTCCGAAAACCGATAAAAAGTCATAGTATTGTATGGCGTCCGAAACCGATAAAAAGTCATAGTATTGTATGGCGTCCGACAACTGATAAAAAAGTCATAGTATTGTATGGCGTCCGAAAACTGCTATAAATGTCATAGTATTGTATGGCATCCGACAACTGATAAAAAAAAAAGTCATAGTATTGTATGGGGTCCGAAAAACTGCTATAAATGTCAGTATTGTATAGCGTCCGAAAAACTGCTATAAATGTCATAGTATTGTATGGCGTCTGAAAACTGATAAAAAACGTCATAGTATAGTATGGCGTCGGAAAACTCATTAAAATGTCTTTAAATTTGGTACAAACTTTCACTTGGACTCAAAGTGGACTGATTCGATTTTGACGGCTGTAGGTCAAAGGTCAAAGAGTGACCTGAAGTTACTGTGAATGTGACATATTAGGACGGCCATATGGGAATTTCATTACATCTACCACAAATCACTTGGACTCACTGATAAATTGATTAGATTTCAGTGGTCAAAGGTCAAGGTGGCTTCAAATGTTTCTGGCCTCTTGAATGTGATATCTTAAGACTGCTTAAGGGAATTTCTTCAACTTCAAATTCAAGTGCAGCAATTCTAGTTTTACAACACTTAAATTCTATAAAATGTGGTTAACCCAAGATAACAAATGTTGGATAAGTAACAAGGAAGTAAACACACACTTAAACATTCTGTGTTCCTTAGCATTACCTTTCAGGAAAAAAAGGTACTAAAAACAGCTTTGTCTGTTAGGGGATATAACTTTCACACCACAAGTGGAGGAGGAGCCAACATAAAGAAGAGTGTTAAAGGTGGATTCAATTGATGTCATAGACTGCTTCTTTTGCGATTGTCGTAGACAGGATAAATAATCTCTGGTCTGACAAATAGTAAAAAGGTAGAATATCTTCGACAAGGTGCCAGGTACCAGTTTAGTTCAAAAATGTGCTCTCTTCTGTTTATACAGTTATTTTAAATTGAGTCATATTATATTTGTCCTGTTTGAATATTGGCAAAGTGTTGAATGAATAAGCTTAACTTTTGGACACATACAACCAAATAAAACCACCAGAATAAATCTGCTATATTTTGATATTCCAGATAATTAATATCTGGGTCACATCATTATGGTCTGAAACAAAGCTTAACCTACTATTTTGTTCAGCACAGTGCTATCTTTTCTCTACTAGTCTTAACACACACAAAGTCTGTCTCTGCTGCCCTTCCCCCCCCGTTTTCTGCTCTCCTGAACCTCAACTTATCAGGCAAGCCGCCTCACTCTGACCCCCAACATGCAACACCCAGCCCCCACTGCAACAGGCACAGGGTAAAGGGGGGGTATAACTTGTCTTGGATATGACTGGTGGAATACATGTGCTGAGAGGAGTTGTTGGAGAAAGGCCGGGGGGCTGATAAGCCTTGTGGGTGGAGAGAAAGTGGGATGGATGAAGGGAGCGTGGGAGGAGGGAGGGAAAGAGAGAGAGCACTGTGGACACAATTAGATGGAGGGGGGTAAAAGGAGGAGGGTAGACAGAGAAGTTTGACATACTTAAGACAAAGGCCACAGAAATTGCAAGTAGACTTGTTGTCAGTAGACGAGGAAGGGGCATCTACGTGCTACGACTTCATCACCAAAGAAGAGGAATTTGATGCTGCATGTGGAAAAAAAACTGACACTATCAGTTCCACTGACAACTCTGGATAGTGGCGAGAAGAAGCAGCAGGAGAGCAGACTGTGGGAAGCCAACATACCAGCATACCACCACTAAAAAGATAAGGCTGCAAAAACACTCTTAACTTCACACAAGGAAAGGAGGGAAAAGTAACCCCGTTTCTGCTGAGGCAGAGGAGTCAAGAGTTTTAGGAATAAAAGGAAAAGTACGAGAGCTTTATTGAAGTGTAAGAGGAAAACAGAAGTGGTCTCAAGAAGAAGTAAGAAAAGCAGCAGCAACCTGGAGGAGGAACAGCAAGAGGTCCACCGGGCCCTACAACACAATGTGAGTACAAGAGCTGCTGCATCACTCACATTTAAATATTATTCTGACTGAATAAGCCATAAGAGATTATGTACTTCTGATGTTCACCATGAATGAATGAAACACACAAACACTGCTCTGTAGTTATTACACACGGTGAAAACACAATAAAGACACATGGCTTATTTCAAAAGAGAAACTTTGAATTAATTACTGCAGCTGCTTTGTCCCAGACAACAGAGCTAAACAACGATGGACCAATAGGAATCTATTATCCGAGCCAAATAACACTAAAACTGGCTGATCATGTACATGAAGGCATGCATACCATTACAGATGAATTACGAATCAAGATGTATTAGGTGACCACATACCACCATGTTGTAACAACATTCACTTCATTGCACCTTTCCGCATTCAAAATTGCTTAATGTAGATCAGATGATGACATGAAGTGTTATATTTAAAAAACAATAATGGGAACAGTGAGTAAAATGGGTGGAGCACCTGAATGTATTTTCAGTAAGGGTCCCAATGAGTCATCTCTCACGCTTAGACCTTTCCTGCTGGTCTTTCCTGTGTGACCTTCCACCTCACAATAACACTTTGGACAACAATGGGAGACGCACAAAGATAAACAACATTAAACCACGCAAGGCAGCATCATAAATGATGTCTTTCACCGTCACTGCCAATATCCAGTGAGTGTAAACCGTTAATGAGTTACTCAGAGATGTCCCCTGTCTCGCTGGGGCACCACTGTCTCCTGACCTTTGGGAAATGAGGATATCCCGTCCCACTCACAGCTGTGTACCACATTCAGCAGGGTCCAACAGTCTCAGACCAAAGTGAATGGAATTTGAAATTAGCAACCATAAAAGTTTAATAACACAAACAGAGAGAATGTTAACTGATAAAACAAGGGTTTAAGTTAAGAAGCCAGGGCTGTGCCATAGTCCCCTCATGTTTTGAATACTTTATTGTTATGAGGCCAATACATATTGATGAATTGATCATGGTGAATATAGCATTTTTCTGGTCTTGAAAAGCTTTTTATAGTGCAGTTTTGCCATTCACCCATTTCTCTCTCACTCACACACACACACACACACACACACACACACACACACACACACACACACACACACACACACACACACACACACACACACACACACACACACACACACACACACACACACACACACACACACACACGGGCAATTTGGGGTTCAGTATCTTGCCCAAGGACACTTTCGGCATCAGAAAGAGGGGAGACTGATATCGAACTGCCAACCTTCTGGGTTGTGAACCTTTTTTTTTACATGTTGTTTTACAGTAAAGAACAGACAAACAAACACTAATCTATTAAGTTGATGTATCAAGGCAGTACAATTTCTGCATCATATAACTATATTTTAATTATATTCTGATGTGAGCAAAGGTGCCGCTTGAACTTCTGAAATCATCTGTACCTAATTTAATATGCTGGTACGACAACACAAACAAATAGTGCATATGTGGACAACACCCACTTGAACACAAACAGACTGATGTCCCTTAGCCTTCATCTCTCTTCTGCATTATCTACATAAAGCAATTATTTGCCCCTTTCTGACAAATCAGATCCGATAATCTTCACCTCCCAGAAGACATCGCACAGGGCAGATACAAACTCTCAGTGAACTTGAAGCCTTTGAAGGGTCAAATTTGTTTGGGTTCAAAAGTGCTGCCACAGTCACACTATGATCCATTTTCTTCAGATGTGTTTTCTCCAAATAGTCAAACACACTCATCTGGATTGATCACACAGTTTCTACACATTTGCTCTGTTTACCTGGTCACGGATTTTGATAAATTAAAATAATAAAAATGTCCATCTCTTATCACTGATGCATTAACTGTATCTTTCTGCCCACAGTTCACTATGAGTATGGGTGATACTCTAGAGAAGGGGGCCCACCATCAGACCTTGGACCTGTCAGAGGAACTGCCGCCTCATCACCACCATCATCACACCAACCACCACCACCATCTGCACCACTCTAACTCTCTGGCCTCCACCACTGCTGTGGGTGGAGGCAGAGAAACACCTTCACGTGTGGTCGTACCTCCTCCGTATTCTGCAGCAGAATGTGGTGGTGGGGGCAGTGAAGCTCCTCTGGAGTTAAGGGGGTCCCTGGACTGCTGGGCCTGCTCCGTACTGGTAACAGCTCAGAATCTGCTGATTGCTGCGATCAATGCCTGCCTCGCTGGACTGGTGTTTGGCACCATCCTGACGCCAGCCATCGTCATGGTGGTGTTTGGCTTCCTTTGCCACTCTACAGTAAGTAAGGGGAAGACAGGGGAGAGGGTGGATGAGGGTGTGTGAGCAGTCTATGCATGTCGAAGGTTTTTGATTTTTAATTTCGGTGTAGATGCTCTTTTTCTGCAAGACTCTGCCTCAGACTCGACTAAAACTGGCCAGTTGATCTTGCTATCAGAAAATATTGAAAAGCCTTAATTTAACTAGCAGCGAAGGAAATATACATCATCATCCAGCAGACATTCAAAAGCAGCACAGTGCTCTACTGAGAGGGAGAGTTAGTTAGACTAAATGCTAACGCATACACTTGCTCCATCTAAACAAATGATGAGTGGAATGAGAGATAGCCACATCCATCGTTTTATGATCGACATGAAAGTCTTAATCTCACAACTTTGATCCAAAGGTTTGAAATAGTTCTGCCTGGGGCTGAGGGTGGGGTTTGGCTCCATCAGTGAGAGGTTTCATAATCAGATAAGTTTGAGGTTTTCTCAGATGTTGAGAGATGGATGAACTGCAGGGAGGCAAGGGGTCAGGAGTCTAGGGAGCCAAATTTTTAAGACTGCTAGGTAGTTAGCTTGGGATTAAAGAACTATGAAATATGAAAGTACATAGATGTGTCATAAGAACAAGAGAAAAATATACTGTATGTAGCATACCTGCTAAATGTAAATGTAAACAAATCAAACTACTGCTCCTCTGAGCAAGTAAGCATTATACTGGACTACCCCAAGAAGTCATGATGGTTTAGAGAGTTTTAATGCATACCAATGGCATTTCTGTTGGCTGAGGACCTCCTTAATGACCGGAGAGATCAGGATTCTCTCTGTTCTCCTGCCCTCACAGTTAGACCTCATGTGACAGCAGCTTAGAGGGGGATTAACCAGGACCTGGGAGCATCGAGAAAGGGGGAGAAATCCAAAGGAGAAAAATAGGGTGAGAAGAAGAAGTTGAGAAAGAAACAAGGGTTAAGTATTTCGGGATCTTTAACTTGAGCAGGCTACACTTTCAACATATTTGAGGAACTTTAGTAAAGAAACACACACAACACAATACTCCACAAGCAAAAACACTCTTATGGCCTCTCACGGTAAAAACCTGGCTCAGCTCTAGAGCCATACACGAGGCCTCACCAAGAACAAACAAACATGGGCATACTTGTGCGAGTCTGATCTATTACAACTTACAAAGCTGCCCTGCACTCTCCTTTTACCCTGTATTTTTTCTAAGCCATGTACTACAGTTTAAACCATCTCTTACTTGCTTACTCCGTCCCTCACTCCAACCTCCGGCTGGTATTTCTTTCTGGCCAGCATGCATTTCTATTAGGACAGCATGCAAAAAAGTGTGCAACTACCAAGATCTGGAAATCACCACTCAGATTTTTTCACAACTGAGATTCCTGTAAACTAATAATTATTCTAAACTAACTCAATTTTCTAAATATTTATGAATCAAACCATCACTTTGACCTACCTTATTGAATATTGATATTAGCGATCTGGGATTTTCTGAGATACATGAGCTATTATCAGCTTAGCTATTGTCTTGTCAACATGCACTCTACTATAATAAATACTCTTCTCCCTCCAGAGCTCGCTCGGTCCTGCAAACCTTTTTTACTCCCTGCATTTTCCTCATGCATTTAAATGTTCACTTCATCCTTCATGGGCCGATAAGATGAACCAGGCCTGCTGTCTCCCATTCCTCCCTCCCACTCAAATCCTGACCCCTTCACCTCTTCTTCTCCCACTCCCCCACTGATGCTGCTCAGCAACAAGTACTCTGACGGTGCTTTGACTTATACTGATCAGCAGCTTTGAATCTACTTGACAGAGTGATGGAAATGATGCTGTTTTTAAACAAGTGGCTAAAATAGTGTTATTTCTTGACAAAAGTTATGTTTAGTGTGCTACGGATTTAGAGCATTCATATGTGAGAAAGACTCACGACAACCATCTGGTGTCTGTCCACACTTCATACACACATACCACACAGTGCACATCATCTCCTGTCTTTATCCGTTATTCCCAGCACTGCACACAAGTGTTGAAATATTTGATGCTCTCTATATGAAAACGTAACAAAAAAATTCTGCATTTGCAAAATGTGTAATTCAAATATTGTGAACCTTGACTGACGTGATAAATTTGATTAATGTATTACTGAAAACAAAATATTTCTCCTGTAGAAGTACAAAAACACTACCCCAAGAAGTCATGATGGTTTAGAGAGTTTTACTGCTTTATAATTTCTGTATTACAATGTCTATAATGTTATAATTTAGGAGTTCTCTCAGAAAGTTGGGGTTTCATTGTTGCATCATCATATTGTGTATGCTGCTGTAGTTTCATTAAGACACTGAGTCCCTGCCACTTGTGGGCTGAGTTACTCTGAAGCTGCACCTGATCTTCAACCTCGCACTGAAAGCAAAATAAGTTTAATCAAATTCCAAATACAAGCAGATAAAACATTTCAAATCACAAAAAGGCTTGTGATTTAATTTGATACATGGATGAGTAAAATTTATTTCAGTAAGCAAGATCTTTACTAGCAGAATGGAGGATTAAACTGTAAGTGTGAATGTGTGCAACTGTGCGAGTGGAGCTTTCTTGAAAATGTATCAGTGTCAGTGAAGCTGCCCTGGTCAAATAATGGTTAAAAGAGACATGGGTGACACACTGACAGACTGACCTCATCAACAACCTTTTGCCGTGTCATTATGTCCTTCTGTTGTCTTTACAGGTCCGCCCTCATGGGACGACCCCCTACTGCACAGACCTGCTGACTGACGGAGGCTGTGTGGCTCTACTGGTGGTGGGCTTCCTCTTGGTGACCCCTCTGCTGGTCTTGGCACTGGCTGCATACTGTCGCCTGGCCCGACACCTCCAGCTGGGCCTGTGCTTCATCCCGTACAGCCGGGCCGTGTACAAGAACCTGCCAGCCACGCGACACCGCGGCCTGTGCACCGGCTGCTGCGGTGGCCGAGATGGAGCTGAGAGTAGTGGGAAGGGGAAAGTGTGGGTGTGAGAAATGGCAGAGAAAGATGAAAAAGACCATTAGATGAAGAATATGCAGGGACTGAACATAAGGACAGGGTGATGGAAGGGGGTTGTAGGGGATGAGTAGAAAAAGCAGGATATAACAAACTAAACATTCTGGAAGACAAGTTACATCGTTATAATTACTATTAACTCACTCCCATGCTTAAACACATTATTTACCGAGCAGAAAAAATATAGAGTGTAATAGCTATTTCAAAAATTTCAAGACAAAATAAATGGGTTATATTTATAGGAAAATATTCAGATGTGCGTCACAAAATCTGACTGTCAAGGAAACACAAAGAGCTATAAACTTAACTTGTCATTATAAAACAATAAAGCATCTTATCAGACCTGCATGACATGAATGAAAAAAAATAATGAAAATTGTTGTATTGACACTAAACATTACTGTATCATCACATGCATTTTATTATGAAACTGTCTAGCGTAGTTTTGTGTCAAGCAAACTATGAGTGCAATTTCTTGTATTATTTACTTGTTTTTTAAATAAAGTTTTTGGATTCAGCTGGGGTCTGTCCTGTAGTAATGGGTTGGGTCTACTTCTAGGAAAAGGGAGGGGTTATGTAAGAGTTTTCAGATTGACCTCAGTACCAGCCAACACCATTGTTGGCATTGTGACTACAGACGTAAAAAAAAACAACTCACATTTCTGAGTGGCACACAAACTACACAGGTTTTCTACACAGTCACTTTTGCCAGAAAATGTCCCTGAAGAAAGTTGGGTCTGAAACCTAATTGGAATTTAGAAAATGCCTATAGGTGCAGCCACACAAGAGACTGAGCAGATACAACTTCTTATTGCGCGCTCAAGTGGTAAAAGAGTGGAATTACAGATGAGAATAAAACACTTTTCCCATTAAAATTAACATGTAAAGAATTAGGTACATTTTGGCTGATACAAAGTTCCAGTACAGCTGGACATTATAAGCTTGTGGTTTCTTTGTGACGTCATTCAAACACTCAATTTTTTTATGGCTCCGGCTGATCTGACAGTTGATCTTTGTTAGTGAAGCAGGTAAAAGTACAAAGAATAAGGTCCCTGGAGTCAGAAGTATTGAAAAATACAGACAGGCATTGAAATAAACACCAAGACACTCCATCTTCACATGAAATAATATTTATTTCTCAATTCAACGGAACAATACTTTGTATTAGAGAAATAAACTTAGCTTTTTCTTTCATATCCAATATATTTTGGGAGCAGCTGTCTAATACAGAACTGTGTTATACAGGACCTGTGAATGACTCTGATCTTCAGCATTCAATAGTTTTAATTTGATATTCAACATTTAATCAGGGGAGAGCGCGAACGCAGTCCCCCACTACCAGAAATTATGCAATCGAGATTCCCACATTTGGGGAATTCGCAGGGGTCAATACAGCCGAAGTGCAATGGCTATACCTCGCCCTGGGTGAACCACCTTCTTGATCATGGTATCTCCCTTGCCAGGTAAGTATGAGTTGTACACGGCTCGTGGGGCGAAGTGATTCAGCCACACACTACTCAGACTGATGGTTGCACGGAAATAAGCAACGTGGTAAACATCGATGATCGCACCGTTTAGATGTCAAGAGTCAGACGTAGAAATAAAAATAAAAAACATTCAAAACTAAACGTTTGATTTGAGCGTTTAGTGCTTTATTTTTCTCTCCCACAATGCTTTGCTGTATTGTTTTACAGTATGGTCCAAAAGTGTGAGACCAATTCCCCGCTCAAGTGAAGGAGGAAGTGGTCTCAGAATTTTGGACTACACCGTACGCGTCACGTGGCACGCCACTACCGGAAACACTGTTTTCACATAAACATCTTCGTTCAGTGGCGCCATAAATAATTTAATATACAATCTCCACTTCTTATAACTACAAGATAAATAGTGGTGACGTTTCCAGTGACAGTTTTACTTTAACCCGTCGACTATAAGAGAAACAACGTAAAGTGACGTTAACTCAGACAACACAACAGCAGCTGTGGCGCCTGCTGGTGGATGCACACAGTCATTACACCATTATTTAGAAGTGTGGAAGTCAAAATAATGTACAAATCCGCACAGGTTTTATAACAAGACACGTTCATTTCATGTTTTAACCGGAAACTAGTTGAGCATTCAGGGATTCATGATACAGAAATGTGAGAACTTGTGTTTCTATTACTCTTTGGTCTACAAGATGAGAAAAGTCGACCCACCGACTAACTATTGATGTTCTCCTCTGAATGAGGCTTTAATTCGCTGTCAACATTGACTCTTATTTTCTTACACAAACTATTGGGAGTTAAATAATGGCTAAAGAACATTACACAGCAGTTTTAACGTCAGTGTCTGATCAGCTACGAGATGCTAGGCTACAGCTAGCTCCCCTTTACAGTAGTTCCGGTTTGACAGGTCGCAGCGTCAATTAACGTCAATTAACGTCAAAACTCGTGTTTCCCTCGTCTTCAACCCTAACGACTTCAACACAACACGTAAACAGACACGAGTGAGACTAGTGTCACAGTCAATAAATGTTTCTGGAAGTTTTTCTTCTCACCTGAGAGTTGAGCGTCGACGTGCGCCATTAAAACATTCCACCAAACCGCCCCCCCCCAAAAAAATTAAACCTCTAACTTTGTCTCCAGCTCATGTTCACAGTCTTCCTCTGGTTGTAATCGATATATCCCTTAAAGGTTTTCAATAAAAACACTAAATAATCATTGAATCTACAGATATTAGCGGTAACATGCGGCCGCAAAACACAGAAACAAATGATTCGCCAATGACGTACAGGTGCGCAGCGCGGATGTGGAAATTACCCGGATGCAGATTCAACAACATACATTCACAACAACAAAAACAAAAATAAATAAAAATAATAATATATACACACGGTAATACCTGTAAGGAGATGAGATGAATAGATAAGATAATTTAAATGACATGTCTGTTGTTGAATCTGAGGTAACGAAATTAATGGGTAAAAATAATTGGTGAATTCAAATTTCAGGCAGCACTCCCCCACTGATGCTGCTCAGCAACAAGTACTCTGACGGTGCTTTGACTTATACTGATCAGCAGCTTTGAATCTACTTGACAGAGTGATGGAAATGATGCTGTTTTTCAACAAGTTGCTAAAACAGTGTTATATCTTGACAAAAGTTATGTTTAGTGTGCTACGGATTTAGAGCATTCATATGTGAGACAGAGTCACGACAACCATCTGGTGTCTGTCCACACTTCATACACACATACCACACAGTGCACATCATCTCCTGTCTTTATCTGTTAATCCCAGCACTGCACACAAGTATTGAAATGTTTGATGCTCTCTATATGAATACATGGATGAGTAAAATGAATTTCAGTGAGCAAGATCATTACTAGCAGAAAAGAGGATTAAACTGTAAGTGTGAATGTGTGCAACTGTGCGAGTGGAGCATTCTTGAAAATGTATCAGTGTCAGTGAAGCTGCCCTGGTCAAATAATGGTTAAAAGAGACATGGGTGACACACTGACAGACTGACCTCATCAACAACCTTTTGCCGTGTCATTATGTCCTTCTGTTGTCTTTACAGGTCCGCCCTCATGGGACGACCCCCTACTGCTCAGACCTGCTGACTGACGGAGGCTGTGTGGCTCTACTGGTGGTGGGCTTCCTCTTGGTGACCCCTCTGCTGGTCTTGGCACTGGCTGCATACTGTCGCCTGGCCCGTCACCTCCAGCTGGGCCTGTGCTTCATCCCGTACAGCCGGGCCGTGTACAAGAACCTGCCAGCCACGTGGCACCGCGGCCTGGGTACCGGCTGCTGCGGTGGCCGAGATGGAGCTGAGAGTAGTGGGAAGGGGAAAGTGTGCGTGTGAGAGAAGGAAGAGAAAGATGAAAAAGACCATTAGATGAAGAATATGCAGGGACTGAACATAAGGACAGGGTGATGGAAGGGGGTTGTAGGGGATGAGAAGCAAAAAGCAGGATATAACAAACTAAACATTCTGGAAGACAAGTTACATCGTTATAATTACTATTAACTCACTCCCATACTTAAAAACATTATTTACTGAGAAGAAAAAAAATATAAAAATATAATAAAAAATTTGAGTTGTGAACAGTTAGTCAAAGAGGAGTTTTGTATGGCTCCGGCTGATCTGACAGGTGATCTTTGTTAGTGAGGCAGGTAAAAGTACAAAGAATAAGATCACAGGAGTCAGAAGGGTTAAATAATACAGACTGGCATTGAAATAAACTCCAAGACACTCCATCTTCACATGAAATCATTCTTACTTCTCAATTCAAAGGAACAATACTTTGTATTAGAGAAATAAACTTAGCATTTTCTTTCTTATCCAATATATTTTTGGGAGCAGCTATGTAAAACAAGACTGTGTTATACAGAACCTGTGAACGACTCTGGTCTTCATCGTTCAAAATTTTTAATTTGTTGTTCAACATTAGATCAGGGGAGAGCGCGAACGCAGTCCCCCACTACCAGAAATTATGCAATCGAGATTCCCACATTTGGGGAATTCGCAGGGGTCAATACAGCCGAAGTGCAATGGCTATACCTCGCCCTGGGTGAACCACCTTCTTGATCATGGTATCTCCCTTGCCAGGTAAGTATGAGTTGTACACGGCTCGTGGGGCGAAGTGATTCAGCCACACACTACTCAGACTGACGGTTGCACGGAAATAAGCAACGTGGTAAACATCGATGATCGCACCGTTTAGATGTCAAGAGTCAGACGTAGAAATAAAAATAAAAAACATTCAAAACTAAACGTTTGATTTGAGCGTTTAGTGCTTTCATTTTCTCTCCCACAATGCTTTGCTGTATTGTTTTACAGTAGGGTCTAAAAGTGTGAGACCAATTCCCCGCTCAAGTGAAGGAGGAAGTGGTCTCAGAATTTTGGACCGCACTGTACGCGTCACGTGGCACGCCACTACCGGAAACACTGTTTTCACATAAACATCTTCGTTCAGTGGCGCCATAAATAATTTAATATACAATCTCCACTTCTTATAACTACAAGATAAATAGTGGTGACGTTTCCAGTGACAGTTTTACTTTAACCCGTCGACTATAAGAGAAACAACGTAAAGTGACCTCATCTCTATGACAAAACAACAGTAGCTCTGGCGCCATCTGGTGGATGCAGACAGTCATTACACAATTATTTAGAAGTGTGGAAGTCAAAATATTGTACAAATCCACACAGGTTTACAAAAAAAACACAAGGACAGGGTAATGGAAGGGGATTGTAGGGGATGAGTAGCAAAAAGCAGGAGATAACCAACTAAACAATCTGGAAGACAATTTACATCGTTATAATTACTATTAACTCACTCCCATGCTTAAAAACATTATTTACTAAGCAGAAAAAATATAGAGTGTAATAGCTATTTCTAAATTTCAAGACACGTAAAAAAAACAACTCACATTTCTGAGTGGTGCGCAAACTACACAGCTTTTCTACACAGTCACTTTTGTGAGAAAATGTCCCTGGAGAAAAATTGGGTCTGGAACATAATTGGAATTTAGAAAATGCCTATAGGTGCAGCCACACAAGAGACTGAGCAGATACAACTTCTTATTGCGCGCTCAAGTGGTAAAAGAGTGGAATTACAGATGAGAATAAAACACTTTTCCCATTCAAATTAACATGTAAAGAATTAGGTACATTTTGGCTGATACAAAGTTCCAATACAGCTGGACACACGTACATTATAAGCCTGTGGTTTCTTTTTGACTTTTGACATCACTCAAAAACTCAATGTTTATGAGTTGTGAACAGTTAGTCAAAGAGTAGTTTTTTATGGCTTCGGCTGATCTGACAGTTGATCTTTGTTAGTGAAGCAGGTAAAAGTACAAAGAATAAGGTCCCTGGAGTCAGAAGTGTTGAATAATACAGACAGGCATTGAAATAAACACCAAGACACTCCATCTTCACATGAAATCATTCTTATTTCTCAATTAAAAGGAACAATACTTTGTGTTAGAGAAATAAACTTAGCTTTTTCTTTCATATCCAATACATTTTAGAAGCAGCTGTGTAATACAGGACTGTGTTATACAGAACCTGTCAACGACTCGTTCAATAGTTTTAATTTGTTATTCAACATTAGATCAGGGGAGAGCGCGAACGCAGTCCCCCACTACCAGAAATTATGCAATCGAGATTCCCACATTTGGGGAATTCGCAGGGGTCAATACAGCCGAAGTGCAATGGCTATACCTCGCCCTGGGTGAACCACCTTCTTGATCATGGTATCTCCCTTGCCAGGTAAGTATGAGTTGTACACGGCTCGTGGGGCGAAGTGATTCAGCCAGACACTACTCAGACTGATGGTTGCACGGAAATAAACAACGTGGTAAACATCGATGATCGCACCGTTTAGATTTCAAGAATCAGTCGTAGAAATAAAAATAAAAAACATTCAAAACTAAACGTTTGATTTGAGCGTTTAGTGCAATCATTTTCTCTTCCACAATGCTTTGCTGTATTGTGTTACAGTAGGGTCCAAAAGTGTGAGACCAATTTCCCGCTCAAGTGAAGAAGGAAGTGGTCTCAGAATTTTGGACCGCACTGTACGCGTCATGTGGCACGCCACTACCGGAAACACTGTTTTCACATAAACATCTTTGTTCAGTGGCGCCATAAATGATCTAATATACAAACTCCACTTCTAATAACTACAAGATAAATAGTGGTGACGTTTCCAGAGACAGTTTTACTTTAACCCGTCGACTATAAGAGAAACAACGTAAAGTCAAACACAACAGTAGCTCTGGCGCTATCAGGTGGATGCACACAATCATTACACAATTATTTAGAAGTGTGGAAGTCAAAATATTGTACAAATCCACACAGGTTTACAAAAAAAACATAAGGACAGGGTGATGGAAGGGGATTGTAGGGGATGAGTAGCAAAAAGAAGGAGATAACCAACTAAACATTATGTAAGACAATTTACATCATTATAATTACTATTAACTCACTCCCATGCTTAAAAACATTATTTACTGAGCAGAAAAAATATAGAGTGTAATAGCTATTTCAAATTTTCAAGACAAAATAAAGTACATTTACTGAAAATATTCAAATGTGCTTCACAAAATCTGACTCTCGGGGCAACACAAAAAGCTATTGATTTGATAAACTTAACTTGACATTATAAAACAATAAAGCATCTAATCTGACATGCATGTGACCTGAATGAAAAAAATAAATAGAAAAATGGTTGTATTGACACTAAACATTACTGTATCATCACATGTAATTGATTATGAAACTGTGTCTAGCATAGTTTTCTGTAAGGCAAACTGTGACAGCAATTTCTTGTATTATTTACTTTTTTATATAATAAAGCTGGATTCAGCTGGGGTCTGTCCTGTAGTAATGGGTTGGGTCTACTTCTAGGAAAAGGGAGGGGTTATGTAAGAGTTTTCAGATTGACCTTAGTACCAGCCAACACCATTGTTGGCATTGTGACTAAAGACGTAAAACAAAAAAACCCTCACATTTCTGAGTGGCATGCAAACTACACAGGTTTTCTACACAGTCACTTTTGTCAGAAAATGTCCCTGGAGAAAAATTGGGTCTGAAACCTAATTGGAATTTAGAAAATGCCTATAGGTGCAGCCACACAAGAGACTGAGCAGATACAACTTCTTATTGCGCGCTCAAGTGGTAAAAGAGTGGAATTACAGATGAGAATAAAACATTTTCCCCATTAAAATTAACATGTAAAGAATTAGGTACATTTTGGCAGATACAAAGTTCCAATACAGCTGGACACACGTACGTTATAAGCCTGTGGTTTCTTTGTGACGTCATTCAAACACTCAATTTTTATGAGTTGTGAACAGTTAGTCAAAGAGTAGTTTCTATGGCTCCAGCTGATCTGACAGTTGATCTTTGTTAGTGAGGCAGGTACAACTACAAAGAATAAGATCACTGGAGTCAGAAGGGTTAAATAATAAAGACAGGCATTGAAATAAACATCAAGACACTCCATCTTCACATGAAATCATACTTATTTCTCAATTCAAAGGAACCATACTTTGTATTAGAGAAATAAACTTAGCTTTTTCTTTCTTATCCAATATATTTTAGGAGCAGCTGTCTAATACAGAACTGTGTTATACAGAACCTGTGAACGACTCTGATATTCATCATTCACTAGTTTTAATTTGTTATTCAACATTTAATCAGGGGAGAGCGCGAACGCAGTCCCCCACTACCAGAAATTATGCAATCGAGATTCCCACATTTGGGGAATTCGCAGGGGTCAATACAGCCGAAGTGCAATGGCTATACCTCGCCCTGGGTGAACCACCTTCTTGATCATGGTATCTCCCTTGCCAGGTAAGTATGAGTTGTACACGGCTCGTGGGGCGAAGTGATTCAGCCACACACTACTCAGACTGATGGTTGCACGGAAATAAGCAACGTGGTAAACATCGATGATCGCACCGTTTAGATGTCAAGAGTCAGACGTAGAAATAAAAATAAAAAACATTCAAAACTAAACGTTTGATTTGAGCGTTTAGTGCTTTATTTTTCTCTCCCACAATGCTTTGCTGTATTGTTTTACAGTAGGGTTCAAAAGTGTGAGACCACTTTCCCGTTCAAGTGAAGGAGGAAGTGGTCTCAGAGTTTTGGACTACACTGTACGCGTCACATGATACTCCACTTCCGGACACACTGTTTTCACATAAACATCTTCGTTCAGTGGCGCCATAAATGATCTAATATACAAACTCCACTTCAAATAACTACAAGATAAATAGTGGTGACGTTTCCAGTGACAGTTTTACTTTAATCCGTCGACTATAAGAGAAACAACGTAAAGTGACGTTAACTAAGACAACACAACAGCAGCTGGGGCGCCTGCTGGTGGATGCACAGACTCATTACACAATTATTTAGAAGTGTGGAAGTCAAAATAATGTACAAATCCACACAGGTTTACAAAAAAAACATAAGGACAGGGTGATGGAAGGGGATTGTAGGGGACGAGTAGCAAAAAGCAGGAGATAACCAACTAAACATTCTGTAAGACAATTTACATCGTTATAATTACTATTAACTCACTCCCATGCTTAAAAACATTATTTACTGAGCAGAAAAAATATAGAGTGTAATAGCTATTTCAAATTTTCAAGACAAAATAAAGTACATTTACTGAAAATATTCAAATGTGCTTCACAAAATCTGACTTTCAGGGCAATACAAAGAGCTATTGATTTGATTAACTTAACTTGTCATTGTAAAACAATAAAGCATCTAATCTGACATGCATGTGACCTGAATGAAAAAAATAACTAGAAAAATGGTTGTATTGACACTAAACATTACTGTATCATCACAGGTAATTGATTATGAAACTGTGTCTAGCATAGTTTTCTTTAAAGCAAACTGTGACTACAATTTCTTCTATTATTTACTTTTTTATATAATAAAGTTGGATTCAGCTGGGGTCTGTCCTGTAGTAGAATGGGGTGGAATGGGTTGGGTCTACTTCTAGGAAAAGGGAGGGGTTATGTAAGAGTTTTGAGATTGACCTCAGTACCAGCCAACACCATTGTTGGCATTGTGACTAAAGACGTAAAAAAAATCCCTCATATTTCTGAGTGGCACACAAACTACACAGCTTTTCTACACAGTCACTTTTGTCAGAAAATGTCCCTGGAGAAAAATTGGGTCTGGAACATAATTGGAATTTAGAAAATGCCTATAGGTGCAGCCACACAAGAGACTGAGCAGATACAACTTCTTATTGCGCGCTCAAGTGGTAAAAGAGTGGAATTACAGATGAGAATAAAACACTTATCCCATTAAAATTAACATGTAAAGAATTAGGTACATTTTGGCTGATACAAAGTTACAGTACAGCTGGACATTATAAGCTTGTGGTTTCTTTTTGACTTTTGACATCATTCAAACACTCAATGTTTATGAGTTCTGAACAGTTAGTCAAAGACTAGTTTTTTATGGCTCCGGCTGATCTGACAGTTGATCTTTGTTAGTGAAGCAGGTAAAAGTACAAAGAATAAGATCCCTAGAGTCAGAAGTGTTGAATAATACAGACAGGCATTGAAATAAACACCAAGACACTCCATCTTCACATGAAATAATATTTATTTCTCAATTCAAAGAAACAATACTTTGTATTAGAGAAATAAACTTAGCTTTTTCTTTCATATCCAATATATTTTAGGAGCAGCTGTGTAATACAAGACTGTTATACAGAACCTGTGAACGACTCTAATCTTCATCGTTCAAAAGTTCTAGATTACTATTCAACATTTAATCAGGGGAGAGCGCGAACGCAGTCCCCCACTACCAGAAATTATGCAATCGAGATTCCCACATTTGGGGAATTCGCAGGGGTCAATACAGCCGAAGTGCAATGGCTATACCTCGCCCTGGGTGAACCACCTTCTTGATCATGGTATCTCCCTTGCCAGGTAAGTATGAGTTGTACACGGCTCGTGGGGCGAAGTGATTCAGCCACACACTACTCAGACTGATGGTTGCACGGAAATAAGCAACGTGGTAAACATCGATGATCGCACCGTTTAGATGTCAAGAGTCAGACGTAGAAATAAAAATAAAAAACATTCAAAACCAAACGTTTGATTTGAGCGTTTAGTGCTTTATTTTTCTCTCCCACAATGCTTTGCTGTATTGTTTTACAGTAGGGTTTCAAAAGTGTGAGACCACTTCCCCGTTCAAGTGAAGGAGGAAGTGGTCTCAGAGTTTTGGACTACACTGTACGCGTCACGTGATACTCCACTTCCGGACACACTGTTTTCACATAAACATCTTCGTTCAGTGGCGCCATAAATGATCTAATATACAAACTCCACTTCTAATAACTACAAGATAAATAGTGGTGACGTTTCCAGAGACAGTTTTACTTTAACCCGTCGACTATAAGAGAAACAACGTAAAGTGACGTATTCTAAGACAACACAATAGCAGTTGTGACGCCACCTGGTGGATGCACACAAACATTACTCCATAATGTCGTAGTGTTGGAAGTCAAAATATTGTACAAATCCGCACAAGTTTTATAACAAGACACGTTCATTAAATGCTTTAACCGGAAACTACTTGAGCATTCAGTGATACATGATACAGAAATGTTAGAACTTATGTTTCTATTACTCTTTGGTCTACAAGATGAGAAAAGTCGACCCACTGACTATCTATTGATGTTCTCCTCTGAATGAGGCTTTAATTCGCTGTCAATATTGAATCTTATTTTCTTACACAAACTATTGAGAGTTACATTATTACATTACATTACATTACATTTAGCTGACGCTTTTACCCAAAGCGACTTACAATGAGTGCATTCAACCATGAGGGTACAAACCCAGAACAAGAATCAAGAAAGTACAATTTTCTTCAAGAAAGCCAGACTACAAAGTGCGTGAGTAAATAATGGCTAAAGAACATTACAAAGCAGTTTTAACACTTTTAATGATTAAAAACATTATTTACTGAGCAGAAAAATTATAGACTGGAATAGCTAATTCAAAATTTCAAGACAAAATAAAGGACATTTGCTAGAAATATTCAAATGTGCGTCACAAAATCTGACTGTCAGGGCAACACAAAGAGCTATAGATTTAATAAACTTAACTTGTCGTTATAAAACAATAAAGCATTTTTCTGACCTGCATGTGAACTGAATGAAACAAAATAATAGAAAAATGGTTGTATTGAAACTCAATATATTTGTACCATCACATACATTCGATTATGAAACTGTGTCTAGCATAGTTTTGTGTAAAGCAAACTGTGACTGCAATTTCTTGTATTATTTACATTTTTATATAATAAAGTTGGATTCAGCTGGGGTCTGTCCTGTAGTAGAATGGGGTGGAATGGGTTGGGTCTACTTCTAAGAAAAAGGAGGGGTTATGTAAGACAGGGGTCTTCAACGTTTTTCCGGCCAAGGACCCCCAAACTGATGGAGAGATGGAGCAGGGACCACCTACTATAAATATTGTATAAAATTGTGTTTTATATTAAACTGGGCCTAGTGTCATGTATAAACATAGCTACCCTGTTATTGTGCATTCAATACTAAGCTATTCAAATAATACACAGGTTCATATATTCATGTTTTTATTTTAAACATGTGCGAGGTACAGGGTGGCCGTGCCACTGCCATTTATAAACATACATCTTGCATACAACACTGAGCCATTACAATAATTCACAGATTCATGTTAATGTGTATTTAAAGACATTTAAATTTGTGGGGGAAAAATTAAAAATTAAAAAAATATAGAAAATTGTCTAATCAACCAAAAATTTCGCGACCCCCCTTCAGTACCTCCGCGGACCCCCTGTTGAAGACATCTGATGTAAGAGTTTTCAGATTGACCTCAGTACCAGCCAACACCATTGTTGGCATTGTGACTACAGACGTAAAAAAAAACCCTCACATTTCTGAGTGGCACACAAACTACACAGCTTTTCTACACAGTCACTTTTGTCCGAAAATGTCCCTGGAGAAAATTGGGTCTGAAACCTAATTGGAATTTAGAAAATGCCTATAGGTGCAGCCACACATGAGACTGAGCAGATACAACTTCACTTGCGCACTCAAGTGGTAAAAGAGTGCAATTACTAATGAGAATAAAACACTTTTCCCATTAAAATGAACAAGTAAAATATTAAGTACATTTTGGCTGATGCAAAGTTCCAATACAGCTGGACACACGTGCATTATAAGCCTGTGGTTTATTTTTTACTTTTGACGTCATTCAAAGACTCAATGTTTATGAATTGTGAACAGTTAGTCAAAGAGTAGTTTTTTATGGCTCTGGCTGATCTGACAGTTGATCTTTGTTAGTGAAGCAGGTAAAAGTACAAAGAATAAGGTTCCTGGAGTCAGAAGTGTGGAATAATACAGACAGGCATTGAAATAAACACCAAGACACTCCATCTTCACATGAAATAATATTTATTTTTCAATTACATCGGAACAATATTTGTATTAGAGAAATAAACTTAGCTTTTTCTTTCATATCCAATATATTTTTGAAGCCACTGTTAGTAACTATATTCACTGATTGAATTTACTTTTAAAAAATGGCAGACAGCACAGTAACCTCATATTAAGCTACATCCATGCATCTATGTTTTAATACTGAAACATCTTAATCGCCATCAGTAATAACTTACATTCATACCTTCAGTGCATTTGTGTGGTGTCAGAATAATCAGATCCCCAGTAAATACACTTACAATATGATGGTCTGGTCATTTCCTTAATAAAAGAATATGTCCTTACTTCAGAAGCTATTACTCTTAACTTCAATACAGGACCTATGACCGACTCTGATCATCACCATTCGATGATATTCATTTATTGTTCAACATTTAATCAGGGGAGAGCGCGAACGCAGTCCCCCACTACCAGAAATTATGCAATCGAGATTCCCACATTTGGGGAATTCGCAGGGGTCAATACAGCCGAAGTGCAATGGCTATACCTCGCCCTGGGTGAACCACCTTCTTGATCATGGTATCTCCCTTGCCAGGTAAGTATGAGTTGTACACGGCTCGTGGGGCGAAGTGATTCAGCCACACACTACTCAGACTGAGGTTGCACGGAAATAAGCAACGTGGTAAACATCGATGATCGCACCGTTTAGATGTCAAGAATCAGTCGTAGGCATAAAAATAAAAAACATTCAAAACTAAACGTTTGATTTGAGCGTTTAGTCTTTTCATTTTCTCTCCCACAATGCTTTGCTGTTATATTCAAGTGAAGGAGAAAGTGGTCTCTGAATTTTGGACGGCACTGTACGCGTCACGTGGTACGCTACTTCCGGAAACACTGTTTTCACATAAACATCTTCGTTCAGTGGCGCCATACATAATTTAATATACAATCTCCACTTCTTATAACTACAAGATAAATAGTGGTGACGTTTCCAGTGACAGTTTTACTTTAACCCGTCGACTATAAGAGAAACAACGTAAAGTGACGTTAACTAAGACAACACAACAGCAGCTGGGGCGCCTGCTGGTGGATGCACACAGTCATTACACAATTATTTAGAAGTGTGGAAGTCAAAATATTGTACAAATCCACACAGGTTTACAAAAAAAACATAAGGACAGGGTGATGGAAGGGGATTGTAGGGGATGAGTAGCAAAAAGCAGGAGATAACCAACTAAACATTCTGTAAGACAATTTACATCGTTATAATTACTATTAACTCACTCCCATGCTTAAAAACATTATTTACTGAGCAGAAAAAATATAGAGTGTAATAGCTATTTCAAATTTTCAAGACAAAATAAAGTACATTTACTGAAAATATTCAAATGTGCTTCACAAAATCTGACTTTCAGGGCAATACAAAGAGCTATTGATTTGATTAACTTAACTTGTCATTATAAAACAATAAAGCATCTAATCTGACATGCATGTGACCTGAATGAAAAAAATAACTAGAAAAATGGTTGTATTGACACTAAACATTACTGTATCATCACATGCAATTGATTATGAAACTGTGTCTAGCATAGTTTTCTTTAAAGCAAACTGTGACTACAATTTCTTGTATTATTTACTTTTTTATACAATAAAGTTGGATTCAGCTGGGGTCTGTCCTGTAGTAAAATGGGGTGGAATGGGTTGGGTCTACTTCTAGGAAAAGGGAGGGGTTATGTAAGAGTTTTCAGATTGACCTCAGTACCAGCCAACACCATTGTTGGCATTGTGACTACAGACGTAAAAAAAAAAACTCACATTTCTGAGTGGCACACAAACTACACAGCTTTTCTACACAGTCACTTTTGTCAGAAAATGTCCCTGGAGAAAAGTTGGGTCTGGAACATAATTGGAATTTAGAAAATGCCTATAGGTGCAGCCACACAAGAGACTGAGCAGATACAACTTCTTATTGCGCGCTCAAGTGGTAAAAGAGTGCAATTACTAATGAGAATAAAACACTTTTCCCATTAAAATGAACAAGTAAAATATTAAGTACATTTTGGCTGATGCAAAGTTCCAATACAGCTGGACACACGTACATTATAAGCATGTGGTTTATTTTTTAATTTTGACGTCATTCAAAGACTCAATGTTAATGAGTTGTGAACAGTTTGTCAAAGAGTAGTTTTTTATGGCTCTGGCTGATCTGACAGTTGATCTTTGTTAGTGAGGCAGGTAAAAGTACAAAGAATAAGATCCCTAGAGTCAGAAGTGTTGAATAATACAGACAGGCATTGAAATAAACACCAAGACACTCCATCTTCACATGAAATAATATTTATTTTTCAATTACAACGGAACAATATTTGTATTAGAGAAATAAATTTAGCTTTTTCTTTCATATCCAATATATTTTTGGAGCCACTGTTAGTAACTATATTCACTGATTGAATTTACTTTAAAAAATGGGAGACGCAGACAGCACAGAAACCTCATATTAGGCTACATCCATGCATCTATGTTTTAATACTGAAACATCTTAATCCGTAATCGCCATCAGTAATAACTTACATTCATACCTTCAGTGCATTTGTGTGGTGTCAGAATAATCAGATCCCCAGTAAATACACTTACAATATGATGGTCTGGTCATTTCCTTAATAAAAGAATATGTCCTTACTTCAGAAGCTATTACTCTTAACTTCAATACAGGACCTATGACCGACTCTGATCATCACCATTCGATGATATTCATTTATTGTTCAACATTTAATCAGGGGAGAGCGCGAACGCAGTCCCCCACTACCAGAAATTATGCAATCGAGATTCCCACATTTGGGGAATTCGCAGGGGTCAATACAGCCGAAGTGCAATGGCTATACCTCGCCCTGGGTGAACCACCTTCTTGATCATGGTATCTCCCTTGCCAGGTAAGTATGAGTTGTACACGGCTCGTGGGGCGAAGTGATTCAGCCACACACTACTCAGACTGATGGTTGCACGGAAATAAGCAACGTGGTAAACATCGATGATCGCACCGTTTAGATGTCAAGAATCAGTCGTAGGCATAAAAATAAAAAACATTCAAAACTAAACGTTTGATTTGAGCGTTTAGTCTTTTCATTTTCTCTCCCACAATGCTTTGCTGTTATATTCAAGTGAAGGAGAAAGTGGTCTCTGAATTTTGGACGGCACTGTACGCGTCACGTGGTACGCTACTTCCGGAAACACTGTTTTCACATAAACATCTTCGTTCAGTGGCGCCATACATAATTTAATATACAATCTCCACTTCTTATAACTACAAGATAAATAGTGGTGACGTTTCCAGTGACAGTTTTACTTTAACCCGTCGACTATAAGAGAAACAACGTAAAGTGACGTTAACTAAGACAACACAACAGCAGCCTGCTGGTGGATGCACACAGTCATTACACAATTATTTAGTGTGGAAGTCAAAATAATGTACAAATCCGCACAGGTTTTATAACAAGACACGTTCATTTAATTTTTTAACCGGAAACTAGTTGAGCATTCAGGGATTCATGATACAGAAATGTGAGAATTTGTGTTTCTATTACTCTTTGGTCTACAAGATGAGAAAAGTCGACCCACCGACTATCTATTGATGTTCTCATCTAAATGAGGCTTTAATTCGCTGTCAACATTGACACTTATATTCTTACACAAACTATTGGGAGTTAAATAATGGCTAAAGAACATTACACAGCAGTTTTAACGCCAGTGTCTGATCAGCTACGAGATGCTAGGCTACAGCTACGAGATGCTAGCTCTAGCTGTAGCCTAGCATCTCGTAGCTGATCAGACACTTCCAGTTCCGGTTTGAAAGGTCGCAGCGTCAATTAAAACTAGTGTCACAGTCAATAAATGTTTCTAGAAGTTTTTCCTCTCACCTGAGAGTTGAGGGTCGACGTGCGCCATTAAAAACATTCCTCCAAACCGCCCCCCCATAAAAATAAAGCCTCAAACTTTGTCTCCAGCTCATGTTGACAATCTTCCTCTGGTAGTAATCGATATATCCCTTAAAGGTTTTCAATAAAAACCCTAAATATCAATAAATCTACAGATATTAGCGGTAACACGCGGACGCCAAACACAGAAACAGATGATTTGCCAATGACGTACAGGTGCGCAGCGCGGATGCGGGAAATTACCCGGATGCAGATTCAACAACATACTTTGAATACAACAACAAAACCAATAATACATTTAAAAAATATATATTTACACACTGTTATACCTTTAAAATGAAAAAATCGTAGTGAATCACTAAGTGATTTAATTGATTTCAAGCTGATTGAATTTGATCTTGTGTTTACAGACATGTTGAGTCATTCACATTTATCATTTCTGGAGAGTGGTCTTCAGAGTGGAGGTGAGAAAAAGTCATGGATACAAATGATGTTGGTGAATTGGTGAGATATGATTTAGCGTTTCGATTCATTTAAAGCAGATTTTATTCATAGGAAACTGTGTCATCCTATGTTAAAACAGAGGCCCGTTGAGTCATTTCCCAGTATTCACAGCACCTTTATCATTTTTAGAAATTGATCTTAAGAGTGGAGGTGACAAAACATAACTGGGAGAAATGGAAGTGATGAAAATGTTTACAGATCACTGCTGTGAGTGATGCAATGTATGTGAATTGATGGAGAGAGTGCTGAAAATAATTGACATTTGTGGTGTGGGAACCAAAATCAACTCTGCAAGGTGAAAAAGGCGGATGTGAAGACAATAAAAAAAATGGAGGCTTGTTGGATTTGCCTCCAAATAAAGACAGAAAGTTAAAGTTGGGTTTGAACCCAGTGGGAAATGACGTCTTGAAGATCAAGTCATGCACACCACCGCTTCACGTTTTGCTTTCTAATCATCAGCCCAACACTTACTTAGGTAATTACCTGTTAAGCCTCTCTAACGTAAGAAGGTCAAGAGAGGAGAGCGGAAAAGCGAGCGGACAGGACAGTGCGCAGCCTTTCCCAAAGCACGAAGAGGACACGTAGGGCCGGGCTCCTCAATCTCTTGTTTTCTTATCTCACCGTTTAGGAGAGGAAGATAAGGTAAGCAAACTGCACTGAAGTACAGATGCATGGGGAATGAATGATTTGCAATTAAAGTGTTCTCATAAATTTAGATTTTAATCCATTTGTAAACCTTCCAAAAAACAGATATAAAAATATTTCTGCTGCCTTGGATACATAGTGTGAGTCCCTGTTCATCCACAGCATGTCCAAGAAAGGAGAGAGGACCCCCTCTACAACTTCTGTGAGCTCTGTGGTGTCAAAAGACAGGTACATTTACACTCTTGCAAAAATCTCACTATGCTTTTCTGTATTTGACACTGGTAACATTCTTGGAAATGCATCTATCCAAAGTGTTTGGTTGACGACTCTGTTAATGTTTGATCCCCAATTTGTAGCAAGACAACGCTGGTAACTCTTTTTATTTTTCATTAGCAAAGGCTAATTGTGCGTTAATTCTTTTAATTTTAGCAAAGATGGCGACCCTAAACCTGGCATGTCTCAAGACTCCCCGACGGGTTCAGTCTCCGATACACCCAAGAAATCTTCAAAGAAATCCAAAAAAACCACAGAGAGTATGAACAAAGTCTACAACTCCGTGCTCAACAGTGTTTTTGGAGCGGTAAGTAGCTGACTGAGGCACATGTACTGTATTTATGAAGAGGACACCCTCCCACTGCTGTGACCTTTAACCTTTGACTGCGCGATGACTTTAAAGTTCATATGTGGTCATTTGTTTCATTTTAGCACCTTCCTGCCTCAGTTAATACCCTTTCATAAAAGTTTGTTTTTGTACTGATGAAACTTACTGATAATTTAAAGTTTAGATTTTTAAAATAATAACCACACACTGAGAGAAGCTTGCAGATTTCTAAAATATCCTTAATTTATATGATTGAGATCTAAAGACATAGATCATTATCTGTACGTCAGACATAAAGAGTCACGCAAAGGTTGAGGTGGAAGTCAGGCGATGAACTTGTTCCTGATCTTTCTGGAGCTGCTAATCCTGGTGTTGCTACAGCATTAGCAGCTCATTAGTGGGGGATTAATGTTACATTTCATTAGGGTCATGCAGTTGAAGAGCACCACCAAACAAATTAGTTGCTTCAACTTGTAAATGTGCACGCACGCATGTATCGTTGTGCTGCCCGAGGCGATAACAGGTGATTCATGATAACCATACTGTGAATGCTACACATTCTCACATATCACCACCCATCCCTGTTAGTGTATGCTGTCCCCATATTTAAAGTTGTACAGTGTTTGAAAATCCAAGACATTATAGGCATTACAATTAAATTGTGATATATTAAATTATGTTAAATTAAACGTGTGTGATTACTGTTCCTGCAGGAGAGAGAACTGGCTCAGGCTGAGTTAGATGGTAAGTCTCTTTGCCACATTACAATTATTAACATGTTAATAAAACAATCCATCATCTACAATCCTGAAAATATTGCATTAAATAATCATAATGATTATAATCTGTGACCCTATGACCTTTCTCACAGAGCTGCAGGAGGCCTTCAAAGAGTTTGACTACGACCAAGATGGATACCTGAACTACAAGGATGTGGCTGAGTGCATGAGGACGATGGGATACATGCCCACAGAGATGGAGCTGCTGGAGATAGTGCAACAGATAAAGATGAGAAGTGAGCAAATTGTGGTTGTAAAATATTCAGTTGTTCTAGCAAGTATAAAAGGAAAATCTAGTTTTAGACATTTTCTTTGCCCATTTCCTCTCCGCAGTGGGCGGATTAATGGATTTTGAGGACTTTACTGAATTGATGGGACCCAGGATGATGGGAGAGACTGCTGACATGCTGGGACTCAAGGAGCTCCAGTCTGCCTTTCTACAGGTCAGTCGGTCAATGATGCATTTTTGAAGTTATCAACTTTGCCAAGTCTGTTTGTTTGTAAATTTGTGTCGCAATGTTTAATTTTGAAGTTATCTGGTAGTGATGTTTTCCTCAATTTCCTTTTGTTGAAAGTTTGACCTGGATGGAGATGGAAAGATCAACCAGGACGAGATGAAGGAGGCAGTGAAGACGCTGCTGGGAGAGAAGCTGAAGAAAGGAGAACTGGAGGAGATCCTGAAGGAGCTGGACATTAACGCAGATGGAAACATTGACTTTGAAGGTGGGAATCAGTGGTTGAGACACATTGTGTTTTCAAAAAGCTGATTATAAAATGGATTACATTTATATGTGTGCTATTGAAGATGCATTACCACTCACTGAACTCTGCTTCTTTCTCCTTCAGAGTTTATGATGATGCTCTCCATTCGCTAGCAGCTGGAAAGACAGACCACATGGACGTAATACACAAACACTTCTGAGTCACTCCAGGGATAGTAAATTGGAAACCACTCTTTGGTTGCTTAAGTAATGAGAACGATGCAGCACAGCATCAAATGCACTCCATGCTGTCATCTATGTTTTTGTAGATGCATGTTTTTCATATAAATCATGTAAATAAGACTAAAATGTTTTGCTATTTTAATAAAGAAATGTAAATCAGTCTTGTTGTCTTTCACTGTGAAACATCCACAACACTATTTCAATATAATGCAAGAAATAATTAAATTCAGCGATTACATTTAAACCTTTAATACATTTTTTTATTCCAAAAACATCCTTTATTCCCTCCAGGTCACTGTTAAACAAACTAGAAATGATAAAATAACTATTATCATCTAGACAATATAAGTTAAATATAAATTAAATTCATGTCACTTTTAAGTTGTTAACAACAATGCAGCTTTGAGCGTTGTCAAGTTTACTCTCATAGAATTGTAGCAGCATTGCACATCCAAAAACATGGTGCATTTGCGTCACATTTCAGAGTAAAATCCCTCATCAGGGCAACATTTGATGGACCAACCATCGGAATATCAAATTATCTTCTATTTGAAAATCTACTGGCATAACACTACTGGTATCTAAATCTTCTTATTATAACATCCAACTATATGTGCACACAACTCAGGAACATCTGCAACATGCAGCACATGTAATCTGCAGAAATCAAAGAATTGCTGTCATGGAATAAGAAAGGAGAGATGGTTAAGCCCCTGAAAGTCCCACTGCATTGGTGTCTCAGGTGGAGAGGGTATGGATGCGTCAGTCAGGACCTGGGTTTTAACACATGCATTTCACTTATATGTTAGTGTTTTTGTTTTTTTTTCTTCAAAAATACATATGAAAAAGTCACATTTATCTTGTTTACGAGCCGTCAGAATGTAGCTTTGATGCCTTTATCAACCTTCAGCTCTCTCCAATCTTTTAGTCAACTGCAAAATTCCAAAACACCACATATTTACAGTGCATGCAGCGTCAAGATGAACCACTAACAACTGATGTCAAAAATAAAAAAACAACACCCATCTGACGTAGTGTACCAGTCCTCTGCAAACCCTATTAACGTCTGTGTCATGCTTCTCCTGTTCACTCCTGGTATTAACATCTGACAGATCCAATCACAAGTGGTCAGCTCTAAGTTTGTCAGTTCACACCTGGCGTTAGAGTGCGTCCTAACTGTGTCTCCTGTGACCACATTTGATCAGATCTCTTTTCCAAAAATATTCACTTTGTCTCTGGCTGTGAATAAATTTATCACAAAATAAAAATCTTGACTCAGCCATATCTCCTCCCCTTAGGAGAATGTTTGCTCTGTAGCTTTTTTAACCTTTCTGACAACTACACATCTATAAAGCGGCTGTTGTAAACAAATGCTTTTAAGTTTTCCCAGCATATGAGAACTTGCACAGTTAATTTGCACATTTTGTCGCTCACATTACCAGGATTCAGTGTGTTCAGGTGTCTGTAGTATGACACACATTAAAACGGCATGTGCTCTCAGTACTTCAGGATGCTGCTTTGGATTTAAAGCCCAAACCAAATGTTATAACGCAGCTTTGAGAGAACATCATGGATAGATATAACTGTAAATGTGTCTGTAGCAAGTTAGTACTTAACCACAACATCATGCGTGGGTGTTTTATCCAATGGTCAAACTGCAGTCACTAAAAATCACATCACAACATCCCTCACTGTACAGCCCCTAACACAACAAGCAAGTTGCTACTACACCTGTACCTCTTGTATTTCTGTCAATATTAGTCTCCACATACTATAAACCCACTCAATTTCCCGCTCTTCTTCTTCCCTTCCCTTCCCTTCTCTTTCATTTCATTCCTTTCATCTGTCTACTTTTAGTCTCCCTAAATGGTAGATAGATAAAGTTGGATAAGCTTCTCCTAGTTCATCTATTCACATTTCATAGTGTCTTCATGGAGCAAGAGGACAACCGCTTGACTAGTAAGACTTGTCGACCATGTTTTGTTTACAACACATTGGTAATCTCATCAGCAAACTCAGCCATGATGTCATGCACCCAGATGTCTCGTTCCTCCTGGGAAGTGTCGACCAGGAAGACTGTCAACTTCCTCTCCCACGGGTTCTTGGCTTCCTGTAGGTTCTCCAGCTGGGCCACGAGTGGTTTCTTCTCCACGTGGTTCCTGAAAACGATGGAAGCTTCTTCTGACCACTGCCTCGGCTTCACTCCTGCGAAGAGTGACAGAGAGGAAACAGTCCGTTCTCAGATCAACTTCACACACACGAATGACACAATATGAACACATCCGCATTACATAATAAAAACATCTGGCAGGTAATTGCCAGTGTCTTAGAAACAGAGGGTAGACGAGTGGCTGTGCTGATTGCAGCTTTAATTAGCTTCATTTTTTAACCATAAGAACAAATCTTTACTGTCCCTCTAATCGCTCTTTTCTTATTATTGGGCATGTTGTGTCTTTATTATCAACCAATCAATCAAAGTTTATTTGTGCAGCCCATTTACACAAATCTCAATTTGTCTCATAGAGGACAATTGCATGTGATATAGCCTCGTGTAGAGTTTGGATAAGACATAAGTATCAGAGTGTATTGTGGCGGCGCTTCCTATGTAGCTGGACTCCACTCACCAGCCAGCTGAGCAGTGATTCCCTGAAACGGCAGCTGCCTGAACTCCTTGATCAAAGGTCTGAGCTGGGTGCAGCTGACCAGCTCATGTTTACCATAGTCCAGCTCATAGACAGACACCAAGCCATTGGTCAGAACTCCCTTCACCAACACACGATGCCAGCTGAGAGAAGAAAAGGATGAAGAGTAGTTACCGTTACTGGATATCCACTACACAGAAACACGTCAGAAGTCTCCACAAATAGTCAAATGAATTATTTCCCAGCATTTTTCACTTGCGCCAACTGTTTTTATGAAATGAAATTGCATTGCTTCACTCACTTGTTCTCCACTTTAGCAGCATATATCTGATTCTTCTCTATGTTGAGTGGTTTTTCTTCAATTTTATTGTAGTACAGAATCATCTCTCCCATCAACACCACCAATTTGTACATATCTCTCCAGGGCTGCAGCACAAAGTGGCCCGGATGGCACGCCACGGATACATAGACATCTATGTTGTTTCCTGAGGAGAAGAAGATTAAATTAAACCCCTTTACATAGGTTTTTTTCTGATGCAGACTTAGCTGATTTCATCCCTTGGGAATTTTACCTTTAAAGGAGACATATTAAGCTTTTTCATTTTTATCTAAAGTCCACGGCAATGACAGCTCCTATCACCCACAGATAAAACTGCTACTGAAGCTCCTGAAACGTCTTGTACGTAGGAGCTTTCACACATTCATGATGTGTGGCCCACATTTGCATAATGCCCATCTGGCCCGACTCTTTACAAAGCCAGGCAAAGCGAGAGTGGACGTCGCGTTGGAAGCTACTGATCAATAACAACAGAGTGGGCCAGCTGGCCAATCAGATCAGACTGGGCATTATCAGGAGGGGGGGCATTAAAGACAGGAGCTAAAACCAAGTTTTTCTGACAGAGGGTGAAAAGTAGAGTAAAGCGAGGTGTTTTCTGAACATAAGAGCATGTTAACCTTTTTTAGTAATAGTATGAATTAAAATGATGAACCTGAATATGAGCATAAAGTGTATCCTCTAATAACTACCCAGTAAATAACTACTAAACAACTGTTGTGTTTAATATCATCATTACCAGCTGGAGGCAGCTCTAGTAGTGGTGGCAGCTGGAGAGAGGATGAGGGAGTTGATGGCGTTTCTGGTGGGGTGGTGCTGGTTGTGTTTCCTCCTCCTCCTCCACCTCCTCCACCTCCTCTTTGACCCGGCAGAGCCCTTCGGATTTGAGGCTTAGCTGGGACAGTAGTTGATCTATTACCATTAGTGGAGTCGCTGGTACTGGAAGTCTTGGAGGATAAAGTGGCTGTGGAGATCTTAGCGGGGCTGTGAAATGAAATTAACAAACAAGTGATTTAGTTTGTAAGGTAATTCATAAGATAGACAATGATGCAGAAATAGAGTTAAGAAAAAAGCAGCAGAAACCTGTGGCTCGTCAGGAAAACATCTGGTTGATGTTTGAACAGGTCAGACTGCGCCATCTGATGGTTGAGGCTGCGGGCCGGGTCATGGAAGTTCTTATCGGTGAACAGGTGGACGTAGGTGCAGCGCTTGTTTTCGTCTACCTTAGCCACCTTGGGAGCGATGAAAAGTGAATGTAATAATACACAAGGAAGGAAAGTGGTGTAGGCAGGAAGCAACAGGATCATTTGAAGTCTTAGATACTCAAGCAGACAAATATTTAAAACTTCATTTGTCGGACTTTGTCCTGTACGAATATTGTGTTGCTATTGGTTCGATTTCAATCTGAAAGTGAATTGCTGGGTGTTGATCATCTTCAAGTTTATAATAGTAGGAGTGGTCATTATTTTGACAAGGGCTGACAGACACTTACCTTCATGCTGCAGTCAGTGATGTTGAGCACTTTCTCTCGCAGCCACTGGACAGCATCTGGAGTCCAGGACCCAACACTGACAGCCAGGTCAGCTAGAAAGCACTTCACAGCCTACACACAGGTTGTTGGATGTCAGGGCATTCAAATATAATAGTAAGTGACAGAAATCTCTGAATAGTTAGTTTCTATTGGCTGTCTATCACAGACACAGATGCTGACCTGTGGTGGGATAGCCATAAGGTCACGGAGGAATAGTGGTGGGATCTCTCTCAGCTCAAACACCTCCACAGATGCCTGCACGCCCACGTCAATAAACAGGATGTCCAGGACTCTGCTGCCATGCAGATTGGTGATCTGAAGACAGAAATGCAGACAGGGAAGGGATTAGCCAGGTAGTGAGATTCAAGGCTACTTACATTATGCCAAATGTTTCCAACAATGTACAAACCCAGAGAAATCCGCTATTTTATTCAAGGTAACGGGATGTATCACTTTGGTCGCCTTTTTAATTGCATCATATTTGCTTTACCAGTGACTTTGCCCGTCTCTGCTGTAACTTCCGTGGGCAATCGATGCATCATGAAGGAAAAATGTACTGCCAGTCACTTGTAAGGGCCCGGTGACATATATCTGAATGAGATGAATAAAACTTTTGCTTCCTGTGGTGAAGCAAATCATTGACTGGGAAGCCAGTCAATGATTTGCGTCACCACAGGAAGCAAAAGTTTTAACTTTGGTGAATTCTGACCTGCGATATTTGCTTTGCAGTCATGTATATGTGACCTTGCCCTAATGGATCACAATTATTGTCATCACCCGTGATTTGTACCAGAGTCAAGTAGATTTTCATCGGCAATGGTCGGCAACAACTCCCATTATCCCAAGATGGGGTCATTTGTTATTGCTTTGATTGGGAGACCCAGAACAGCCAAAGTTACATACTGCACATTTAAAACTTATTTTATAGTAATCACTACAATAATCAACTGATGAACAATGGATACACTTTGTCAAGTCTTTCTTTTCTTGGCTCAATGAGGCAGCTACAACTGACACTCCTGAGCAATTGTGACCTGATTCCTTCTGTCAGGAATAAGCCAAATCAAGCATATGTCAACATATTTGATAATGTTTGCTAAAGGAGCAGTTGTATCTTCTCACCTCTACACGGGACCATTTGCCTTTGTAGCGCACCATACATCCTTTCCCACAAAAGGGTCTGGACACCAGGAACTCTGAAGTGACCTGATATAAAATAAAGAACACAGAACAGAACATTTCATCATCATGTCATGGAGGAAACAAGAGTTAGTGTCATAGTATGGAACTGATGCTTCCATACACATTTCACCTGTCCAGTCTGCTGCAAGTGTACACTGCAATTTGAATAGCATATGCAGAATTCATTTAACCCCAGTCTGTCATAACCAGACATTCTCTACGGCACAGTGTCAACACTGGAGAATAATTGAACACTTTAAAACTTCTGTTACCATCTTCTAAAGTTGATTGATGACACTGTGACACTAGAGGGGGGATTACAGTAACAAATAAAGTATTTACTTTTTTCTGGTTTCAACTATTGTTGTATTTTGAGCTTTTAACTTTTAACCTTTTCCTCAGATTAGATTAGACTCAAGTAATATCCTACATGCTTAAAGGCTGCATATTCCCTTTCTTCAAAATAAGAAGATCAGAACTGTAAAAGACATTACCAGACTCCACGCTGTGTTTTGTACCTTGACACTGACGTAGCTACCAGATAGGACAGCAGTAGCAGATGTAGAAAAAGCACCCGCTCCACTATGCTGCCAATAAATTAAGTGGCTTGGCCATGTCTTAACTCCAGATTATCAACCTAATCTCAATCTGTCCACAACTCCGTCTGAAGGAAGCAACACAGGAAACATTGACACAAGGCTTTTGAAATTAACTAGTAAATTGAGTCTGCTCACTCCTGAATAATATGCAGCCTGACTAAAAAAGCTCGGCTCAGCTTATTTTTCGGATACATAAGTACATAACAAGAAAGGTATATGCTTTTATCAACACACTTGCATGCACCCCATGTTTTTAAAAGTTTCATCAGATAGAGACGTATTAACCTGTGAGTGGAAGTATGTCTCTATATTCTCCAGTAACTCATTCAGCTTGGCCAGGCCTCTGGAGGGCAGTTGACAGTAGACGGTTCCATCTGAGCAGACACTGCTGACGGTCACATTCATATAAGCGCTGTTCACCTGAGGAGAGCGACTGATAGAATGTTAGTGCGCTGCATGCTCTCACTCACACACACATTATATACACACATTTGTCTTCTGTACCTGTAACGGGCTTGCTAGCGTCTTGTCATGCAAAGCCTTCATGCAGGCAGCGTTGATGTTGACATCATCATCCTGCGACGTGTCGTACAGGACAGCCAGAGGGGTCTGCCCTCTCTCTAGGATCTCAGCCAATAGGATCCTACCACTTGCCATCGTCTCAAACTTCTTCAGCACTGCAGGCTCCTGACAGAATGGCTCCAGACCTGGACGCACACTCATAAGGTTACATCAGTTTGAACCAGAAACCAAATGATAGTGATGAAGGGAAAACAAGGAGGACTGGGATGATGAAGTGCTGAATCACACTTACCTGCTAGTTTACACTTGGTCGCCTGGAAAGGCAGTTTGAAAAACTTCTCATGCAGCTCAAACACTTTGGTTTTGCTGGTCACCTCTGAGAACCCATGATCCACATAGTAGACCTAGAGAGTCAAAGGCAAAGACCCTAGAGATCATTAATACTTCCTCTCGCTCATAAATATCATTCATTTTTATTATTTTTACACACTGTTGGAACCCTCAAGCTTGACAGGAGGCGTAATTGAGCAAAATGAAGTGGAATGAAAAAAATGCCCATAGCTTTTGTTCTAATCAGATGATTTAAATGATGAAGTCAATTGAGAGGAAATCATTGTCTCAAACAAGTCATCCTCAATTTAATTTGTGCACTTTAACATTAATATTTTCTGTCCTGTATCATTTGCATGGCCTTCCATCAACAGTATCTTTGGTTATTTTCTTTTTTTGACCTCTCACCTTGACCTTGTCGGCCATGACCTCGCAGACTTGTGCCCTCAGGATCTCCTCTTCCTCCTCAGCTCTGACAGCAACAAGTTGGCCAGAGGATGGAGAGGACAAAGGAGGTGGAGTACTTTGGTTCAGGCCATAAAACTCTCTCATCTCATCCTCCATGGACTCCTGGGCCTGGGAGTAACCCTCACCAATGTACCTGAGAGAGGTCGAGACACAGTGTTTCAGGAACTGTCAAATCTCACTGCACACTCCCACTTAAAGTTTTCTCCTACCTGAGTATAACACTATTGGTGTTGGTAGCATCCACCACCAGCACAGAGGGGTACTCCTCTTTGGGAATTTGCAGAGAAGGCACCGCCTGGTTACTGAGCCTCTTCCCCAGCTCCTGCCTCACCCTCAGCTCCTCTTCACTGGTCGAAGAGTTCCTCCTATTGCAGTTCTCATCCTCTCCTCCTCCATCTCCCGTGCTGCTCCTCCTGTACAGGATGGCCCTCTTAGGGTTGTCAGGCATCGGGTAGTCAATAGTGCAGATGTCGGAAAGGAGATGAAGGTTCTCCAGAACATGTTTGGGCAGTTTGGTCTGGCAAATGAATAAAATAAAACAATTAAATGCGGCTTGTTCCAAAATATGTTAATGACATGTACAGGATAGTGTCTTAAAATGATACTGACTTTGTAGGTGTCCTGAAAGAGCTTGGGCAGTGCGTGAGCCCATAGACCGTTGGAATACTTCACCAGCAACTCCTCCAGTTTCAGCCTCAGGTCGGGGCTGAGGGAGGCAGGGGAGGAAGGAGGGCTTGGGGACGAGGAGGACGATGGAGGAGACAGAGGAGCGGGAGAACCGGAGCGAGTCAGATGGGTGGTGGGGGGTCTCTGTTGAGCAGGGGAACGCAAGGGTTTATCTGTAGGGGTGTTTGATACTGGGACAGGGGTGCTGGTGGAGTTCAGGTTGAGGACTGGTGAAGGGGAGGATGTAGTGGTCTGTTCCTTGGCTGGGTAGAGGAGTAGTTCTGTCGGGTTGCTGCTGCAGGTTTTCTCTACCTAGAGCAGGAATGAAAAGGAATAATTACAAACAATCGCACATGACAACAAAGTCATGAAGCAGTTCACAAAGTATTGTTTACAATAATACATTTTTAGACTTAAAATGAATTTGTTGTTGACAAGAGAGAGCTCCCGATACAGATCTTTCTCTTTCCCTCTGAACCAAATTTGTGCCATCCATCCATCATCTATACTGCTTATCCTTTCGAGGGTCACATGGAGCCGGAGCTAATCCCAGTGCAGACGGGGGGTACACCCTTGACAGGTCGCCAGGCCATCACAGGGCCAACATAAGACAAGCAACCATTCACTCTCACTAACAGAATTATTTGTGATTATTATATAGAGTCAGGTGTAAAAACAAAGATTTAAAGAGTGCATACAGTGCATATGTGTGTCCAGGTCTCCAGGTCTTTGGCGGCCTCAGTGGGCAGGTCTTGTTTGTACAGCTCTCTGTAGATCTGAGGAAGCTTCGATACCCAAAACCCATTGCTGTACTTCCCCAGGATCTCCCTGATGCGCCCCTGGACCTGCTGAGGGTTGTAGGGTTTTCCTTTTCCCGAGCTGAGGCTCTCGTTCAGATTCATGGGTGCTGGAGAAAAGAAACACGCAGGAGAGATTACACACACTCATTTTATAGTATGATGATGCTTTGATGCCTCTGAGACTACTGGATTTGTTTTAACTAAGGAACTTACTTAAAATAGAAGGAAGGGAAAGATTAAAGATAGATAATGAGAAACCCAAGATATTCTTCTTTTTGCCCTTGGATACATGGACTAGAAATCCTGTTTACATTCAAATGAGCTAAATTAAGAGAGGAGATTACAGAATCTTTTTAATAGGGACCACAGGCTTTTAAACCAGTCAGTGTAGTAGCTTTAACAATTTCCACTGTCTTTCGGGATCTGAAACTGCTGGACACTTTTAAATATGTGCTTCCAAACTTTACAGCTTGTTAGAGGCCAGTGCTTTCCCCCAGGCGACACAGAACATGACCTTTCTTCAAACAGGCGACGTAACACATCTTTGGTTTAAGTAAAGGCTTGTGGGAGAGGAGTTAAAGAGGAGGGAGTCTCACACAGAGAGAACCGAGATGTGTTTCCATTTGTTTCTTTTATACATCACTAAACCATTACGATTGGTAAGAGACGGACGGACACAATTTGATATGATGAATTGATATGATATTGCATTGTTTAAACAGGTCTTGGCAACATTCCTGTTTATTTAGTTGAAGCTTGAGCATAATAAAGAAAAGGCTTTCCTACTTACGACCAGTCTGTGGGGGGTTTCTGGAAAGGTGAGCGTGCACCTCTTTATGAAACCGTGAATGCAGGGTCATCCTCTTATCTGACCTGGACAAAAGAGGACACAACATGGCGGAGGATTACTAGGAGCAGTGGAGAAGAATCTCTCTATGAGAAATCTTGCAAATGGAAAACAAGAAAGTAAAGGACTGCAGTCTGATGGAATTAGATTAAAGCTGGCACAAACAGCACCTGTTAGCTTATGAAGTGGTTTTCTGGAGCCTGTAACATTGAGGCCTGCACTTTTCTTTAGATCTTGCTTGCAATATTGAGAAATGTTTGCTGAAGGAACGTCAGAATTAAGTGTGGACAATGACGTGAACAGTATTTGCTCTTCTTTCCAGGCACAGAAAGGCCTCATCTACTCATGTCCCCTGTGCTGTCATTTTAATAGAAGTTAGTTGTTGTAATTCATTCAGTCATTCATTTTCCAGGCATCCAATAGCGCGCGCGCACACACACACACACACACACACACACACACACACACACACACACACACACACACACACACACACACACACACACACACACACACACACACACACACACACACACACACAGTCCATTGGAAGTTCTAGAGGGATACAGAGAGATGTGCTGATTCACTCTGTGTCGGTTTAGAAGCGTTAATCTACCAGAGAATAGAGCGGGGATTAGATAGGGCTCACATCCCCCCTGCTCTGGGCTCGTGTCTTCTGCCAACACACCAGGCTTCCCACCCTGTTGCCTCATTGTGCTATGGAGAGCCAATTGGCCCACAGGACACCCATGGTGACACAGACAGAGGACTGATGTCAGTTGTTTTCACAGTGGACAGGCGTACAGAGCCGTGGGTGGATGGAAGTGCATTGGAGAACAGGTCAATGGGCTGAATTAATCACTTCAAAGCAAAAAAATTGATGATATCTAACAATGTTGGACAGTTTCTTTAACAACAATAAATCAGGTGTTTGACTCAACCTCTTTCAAGGTGAAGAGAGTAGCTGTATGAAGACAAAGAATCATTCCAAAGATGGAATGATTTTCAAAAATATCTTTGTGCCAATAAAAAGTCAAAGGAAGGACGTGGACAGAGGAGGAGATTTTTCTGTCCGCAGAGAGAACCAGAATTATCTAGAGAGCACATCAGCAGCCCAGTGCTGAGTAAGCAGCATCAGAGAGGCCGTTTGCTCTCATGAACCAAACACCAAAGTTCAACCAGCCTCCCATTCACCGACGACCTGAGTCAGGTCACACCACACAGGTGGGGAGGAGAGGAGACAGGGCTGCAGATAGAGACAGCACTGAGAGACAGCACTGTGAGACAGGGAGGGAGGGAAGTAAGGAAGGGAAGAAGAGGGAGAGAGAGAGACAAAGAAAGAAAGAATATATGTATATTTTTTTCGTATTTTTGTGGGTAGTCGCATTTGGTGTGAGCTCACGATAACAGACTTTGCTTCCGTTTCTATTAGGTCTTTTCTCCTACTGAAGTTAGCATGCTAACCAGCTGCTCGCTGGCCTGTCTTTCTGACAGTGAGTCACTGTATTCAGTCTGCCCTGAAGAAGCAGCGCTGCTCAGAGGGCATATTGTACCATGTTGCCCTGTAAATTCAAAGATGGCTGAAGCTCTTGTCAAGTGGCCATCACCATCACAACCCTCTCCCAGCAAAAAAAAACAAACCCTCTGTCTTATTAGCTGTCTCAGACTTTTATAGAAAATATTTTGAAAGCATGTTGCGCATCATAGTAAGTCTACAGGAAATTCTTTAGTATGAGACTTGGCTTTTCTGAGCATGTGCACATTCCTCTTCTTGGTTTTCTAAAGCAGTTTGGGAGCCTAGCTTTGACTTCCATATAGGATTGTCCTATAAAATCCCCAAAATGTGAAACGGTTAGGTATAATTACTAGGATGTGAGATCCTTACTCCCATCTTCTTCTAAACCCTCCTCCTCACTCACTTCTCTGCAGGTGGGTTCCCCTTCCTGTTGGGTGTGTTCTGATTGGACATCTTGTTTGGATGCGCCCCAGCCTTGCTCTCTGAATGGCCATCCCTCATATCTCTGGCTTGTCTGGAGTCTCCATGTCCTGCCCCTCGGCCGCCGCCTCCTCCTCTACCCCCACCACGTCCACGGTGGTTCGGCTGCCTCAATGAGGTTTGAGGTTTGGCTGCACAGAGAGAGAAGGGAAGCAAACAAGACACGTGAAACTATGGACTCCAAGTAAACAAACAGTTGGACCTGATCCTGAGACAGAGCAGTGTATCTATCTAGAAGGAACAGTCTCAGTTTGTAGATATTTGATGAATATCTGTACATACAAGAGGTTGTGATGAATAACAACATAGCTCTAATTCGCGAGCCAGCAGGCAGCAACATCACAATATCTTAAATTACACATGGCACCTTCCTGAGAACTTTAAAAAAAATATATATCAGCATTATTGTTTTTGTGTATGCTATAAGATTTGTTAGTTTATTCCAAAGTATATTGTGTGTGGAAACTAAATTGGTGAATTAAACTACATGAAAAGAGCATATTATCTAATATAGCATATGGTATACATACAGTATGCTGTCAACTAGTTTTGTGTTCTTTTAGCATTTTCCTCCTCCATGTAAGACTGGTAAAATCCCTACTAACACTACTGGGAAGGATAAATGTCCATATAACACAGAGCAGGATGTGTTTCATGATTCAAGCACAGCATGACATGACATTTCAGCTGAGTGACATCACCATTAGACCTTGTTCTGCATAGCCCTTAGTCATTTCAACTTCACACTCCTCCTCTTCATATTCCCCCATTCTTCTTCATACTGTTCCTTTTGTTTTCACTCTTTTCTTCATCTTGCTGTTTCCCAGCAAGGTCTAGAACTTTCTCCTGCTTCTAATCTTCTCTCTTTTGGTTGAATCTCATGAAAAATCTTTCCAGTGACAGAACAATAACAAGCCAGTTAATCAGGGTACACCTTAAAAACTCACTGAGTGGATATATACGCTATATGTGCTACTAGTGATCAATCAGTAGACAAATCATCCGATTGATTAAATTACAAATCTTCCAGAGACCCACAGATGTTACAGAAACTCAGCAGGTAGACACTCAGACAGGCACAAGCTTAATTATCATGCAAATATAAGCAATGGACAACACACACACACACACACACACACACACACACACACACACACACACACACACACACACACACACACACACACACACACACACACAAACATGCATCAGAGCAGACGCCACGTCACCTCACCAGCGTGGACACACAATCCTTGGCCTATCTTTGCCTGAATATAAACATCCCCAGACGGTGAAGGAGAGAACAAGAGGGAGTGAGGGCGGGAGAGAGGTTGATTTGCGAATCAGCGGCTTTTCGCGTGCAGCTGAGTCTCAGCAGCTATAGGCTCTATTAGCCTCAACACTCTACCCCACTCTCCCTCTTTCTGACTCCCTCCTTCGCTGTCGTCTGTCCTCCCCCTCCCTTCTTACCAGTTCACCATCCTACTGCCTTTCTTTCCCGCTTGCTGCCACAGCTCCCCTCTCCTTTTCTCCTCCCTCTCGCCTCTCTGCACTACACTCCTGCATCCTCCCCTGACTCTTTAAGAAGATTCTGCAGCATCACAATCAAATGGAGGTTTATACGCTACAGTGTGTGTATGTGTGTGTGTATGCAGGTGTTTGTATGATTGCAAGTTTGGATATGTGCATGTCTGGTACTTTTTATGAGTGTGTTTGTGGAGCAGAAATTTAATAAAGGGTTGGACGTGCGTGTGTACATGTAAGTGTGTGCGTATGTGTGTGCTGACATCTTTAAACACATATTAGCCTGATACCTGAGCAGCCTTGAACATTGTGTATTGCTCTGCTTCGGTGTGTGTGTGTGTGTGTGTGTGTGTGTGTGTGTGTGTGTGTGTGTGTGTGTGTGTGTGTGTGTGTGTGTGAGATATTCTTGGAACTGCAGGTCTCCACAGAGCAACAGTTAAACTAAGCCAGCCATTCATCCACACAAACGTAGAATCACAGTATTTTGCTTATGTTCCATTGTCACAGTACTGATACACACACAGGACACTTTGTAATTCTCCCCTGCTGCAGTCCTGGTGCCCTGTAGCTCAAGAGGAGCCAGGGAAAGGTTGGGAAATATTCAAGAAACTAAGTGGTTGTTATGGATGCCAGAGACGTCACAGGAGAACTAAATATATAGAATTCCATGCAAAATCTGTGAGAAAAAATGTGGGAAAGAAAATAAAAAGAGCATTTTTTTTTTTTACTCAAAAATAAGAAACAAGGGACAGAGACCTTTACAAATTTCGAAAAGGTTTTTGAGATGATTCTGAGTAAAAAAACTTACAGAACAGGCTTTGTTTGTACCATCTTGTCTTCAGGGCGTCATGTTTTTGGTGTCTTTCAGGCAGTTTAGAAACTGTTTAGGCTGATTAGAGTTATCATTCTATATACAGGGATTCGGGACATGCATTTTATGCCCTTATAGTCTTATCTTATTTGACCATTATATAATAACTTTTTTAATTTTGTTTCTATACTTTGTAATCTATTTTCACAATATCAGGACAAAGGGAAGTCATGAGGCATTTTGCATTACACCACATACACATCAGTGTCAATATTCACCCTGGGTACAATCTAGAGCTTTCAAAGATGATGCATTTGTAATTAGGTTTAAGATATAAAATATCAAGTACAAGCTGAATGTATACTCCTTTGATTTAAGCAGGTACTGCTACATTTAATTGTATCCATCCATTATCTATACAGCTTATCCTAAGAGGGTCATGGGGTCGCTGGAGCTAATAACATTGCGATACCTAACTGATTTACAGCCAACTCGTGACTCTGTAAATGTAAGCTAAAAATATCTGTATCACTGGAAAGTGCTGTAAGATTGCAGGTGGTGTGTGCAGCTTGTAAACTGGATTACATTCCTTTTGGATAGTGTAATGAAAGTCACATTGAAAATGCTCTGTTTTCAAACCCTCCTCCTAAAGAAATGGCCGTGCAGTAGTGCAACCGCCACCAGATTCTCTGAGTAACTCTTACCATTGAGGACAAGTGGTGCTGCTGGTTTGACCCTCATCTGTGTGTTGACGAGGTGGGGTCGGCCCGTCTTCTTGGAGCTGCGCTGGCGAGCCACCACCTTGGCTATATGGGACGTCTCATTGGCCCCCGAGGCAAAATAGACCATCTGATGGGAGAGAGGGTTACACGGATAGATAATATTAGAAACAGATCAAAGGGTCGATGAAGCTGTTAAATCCACCAGCAACACATGATAATTATTTCATGCTACTTAATGGATTGTTTGACCTGACTGGGTAAAGGGGAAACATTCTAACTTATTACTTGGACATTGAGAAAGTTGAGGTAGTTTGTCCTGGCAAGTTAACTTATAGCTATGGTCCACATCAGAGAGGGAACACCTTTCCACATGTTTAATTGACTTTTGGTTGTGACATACAGTAAATGGATACCTTCCTGTATGGGGTGCTCCATCAACACTTAGACACATTTAAAGCGTATCCATATATTGTCAATATCCCACAAAGAATATGCCATAATTATTCGGGGGAAGGTCATTACAGTATAGTAGCTCTATATAGCTCTCTACAAACTACTGATAAGCAAATGTTTAGTGGCACTAGTCAAACAGAAAGCATGCACACACCTCTCCAGAGCGGTTGCGCTCCATGCGGACAACCGACGGCATGCTAGCGAGCAGTGTGTCCAGGTGGTTGTGCCCCAGTTGTTTGTGTGGTATCTGCTCTCCGTTGAGCTCCTTGTACTCTGACTGTAGACGTGACAGCGACACTCCATTCTTGTTGGCCTGGAGGATGGCCCGCAGCATCCTCTTCACCAGCTCCCCGTCAGCCATCTGAAAAAAGAAGCAGCTCCATAAATAAGCAAACAAAAACTCCATATGAAGCATGTAAACCAAATTAAACAACACAACTAAGACGATATGCCATGAATCCAGCTTTAGCTTCCATCACCTTGCATTTGGATTGAACACACCCTTTGGGCCACCGGCTTACTGGTTAGACAGGTTCTTTTTATCTGTTCATCAGAGTAAGCCGTGTGTTTAAGTCAGGGTTAGGAAGGAAAGTAAATTTTCAATTACCATTTCACTCAGCTGTCTTGTAATGAGGCATTTATTGGTGGATTAACTCGTCCAAAGTATCCCTTGTTTTCAAAAAAGTTCAAGATGTTCCAAAATAACTCCCGTTGTGCTGCCAGTTACACTCCGCCCCTTTGGAAGTGAAAAACTTTCAGTTTCTATTCTCCTCACACTCTAGGTGAAATAATAAAACAGTGCAAAGTACAAACCAGTACATATGTTTGATGTCATAAAAATATCTGCAGATTGGAAACCCACCCTCTGAACGCAAAGAGATCAGCACTGCGGTTTTCAAAGTTAGTTGAACTTTATTTCAGACTCATAGGTCCATATCAGTTTAAAAATAAATAAATTACAATAAACAGCACAGAAATAAAGAATATAATTATTGCATCACACTTTTTATAACTGCCCTCTATAAGTGTAATGTTGATTCAATTTTATAAATGAAGGATGAAAGGTCGTGATGAAACTCAATCTCATCATTAAGTAGCATATTAAGTATGAAATGTCTCCTTTTATAAAAATCTATGCTTTGAACTAAAGAATACTGAATATAGAGTGAAGAACAATTATCAAGAACAGATTTGAGAATGGGTTGAACTGGAAACAAGTGAACTGTACTTGTCGGATTGACGCTGCCCACTAGTACAGAGTTCCAGCACTGAGGCCACTTGTTGATTTGGCCACTTTGTGCACATGACATGTAGAAAAATTCAGCAGAGCATGAAAGGTCTACCACACGTCACCTCTGTGTCTGACAGAGAACACTCTGGACTCTCTGTTTATCTTTAATATTTGTGTATGTTATGCTTATGTTGCTGCAATTACACAGGAATTCCACAATTTGGGATCAAGAAAGTACATCCATCTATCTATCTATCCATCTATCTATCTATCCATCCATCTATCTGAAGAATTATAAATATATGGTGATTGGACAGTGATCCAGTTAGATGAGAATAGTCCTAGTGGAAACCAGTGAAGTGAACTTATTGACGCTGTCTACTCCAGCGCTGAGGCCACTTGTTGATTTGTTCAGCTCAGCGAAACTATGAGTGACGTAACGCGTCACACTCGGACTCCACACCCTCAGTCGGCACTGAACTATGTGGATGAAGTTTCTCTGCCCTTTTTTAATCCTTCTGACCCAACCGGTCTCTCGCTGGTCCGGGCAGAGACAACAACACACAAACTCAGTTCCGGACTCCGCGAAGTGTCGGTGCAGGAGAAAGACAAAGCGCGCGACACCGAGTTAAATCCTCCACGGAAGCGGCTCGTCAAGCTCGCGACCGGATGAGACCAAAATAATGAAGGCACATAAACCTCCTCTTCAAAGTAAAACTATTAGACGCTCACGGAATGGTTGTTGCTATGCATACTAGTCACACACGGTATTATTTTGAAAGTGGAGACCAGGAACACACATTTGTGTCCTAGCTAACTTTAACGTTTTGGAGGCATCCTGGCCGGGAGTGTGGGAGAAGGGGAAATAATCACCTGGCAAAACTATGCAAAGTGGTTGTTTTTAAAGTCCTTAATAATAATAATGATGAAAAAGATAGAAAACCCGTCTTACCTTGCTCTGAAGAGCCGGCACGGTGAGGTCAGGACCGGGTCCACTCGCTGTCACCGCCTCGGGGCTGCGGCCGGAGCTCTGTCCCCGTGTGTCCGTCAGCCGGTCCTCTCCCTGCCTCTCCTCCGCATCCTGATTGGTCCGCTGTGCCTGGGCCCCTGTCTGAATACACGTCAACGTGCACCCAGAGACACGTCTCCTGTCCATCACCGAGTGTGGCTGCAGTGTGCTGAGCTTTTACTTTCATTTCTTTCAGCTCTTACTCACTGCCCTTCAAAGACTTATCCTCATAAAATACATTAGGCTATCAAAGTAAAGCAGATTAAACACCAGTAACAATCATTCCCATTAGATATTCATCTGCGGAAGGATGAGATCAGAATAGTTTTCTAACTTTGGCCTCACATTAAGAAAATCTGCATGCTAGAACTATTTTTTATTCTCTAGTCTATTCTATATTCGGCAAACTATTCATTGAATATATGACTTTTGGTTGAACATTTAGGCCACATCTTTGCCACATTCATCTGCCATTGCATGATTCTCTGTCACTGACTACGTTTAAATGATGGTTCTGCTTAATTATCTAATTGATAAATTAGTGATAAGACAAAGTCTGGTTTAAAAACCTTAGATAATTTTGATTCTGCATTTTATTGTGTTACTTTGACCCCTTTCTCCCATCAGCGGTCTTGCTTTATTCACTGTTTTTACCCAATCATTCTTATCAATGATTAGAATTGAAATCTCACTTAACAAACACCCAGATTAGAGACCAAAAAGCTCTGTCACAATGTGAACATCCAAGACCCCTCATTGATTCCGGTTTTCCTGTATTTTACATTTATAATCTACACTATAATTTCACATTTTCTAACTAGATGTTATTGAACAAGAGGACAAAAAAAATAACAATGCTTCCACAGCTTCGGTCCTCAACAGTGAAGATGAAGGCAAACTTACATGAGGACTTAGTAAAGAAAAAGTAAATCGATCAAAACTGCGAGATAAAGGCGACAAACCCCATCACTGCAGAGGACTGTGAGTCAACAGCTCTGGGTGTTTAATCACGAAGTTCCTGCAGCCACTAGAGGCGCTAAGTTCCTCGTCCCCTTCTTCTTCTTCTTTTATCTTTTCTGTCTGTCATTACACCGGAAGTGCCCCGTCAAAACCGGAACAGGCTGGAGGATTTTCCAAGCTAGGTAGCCCAAAAAAAAATAACAACAGGGGCTACTTGACTGTCTGCATGAAAAGCACAAGGAGATTTATTTGAAGTCAGGGATCTCTGTGTATGCCAGGTAAGCCCAGCTACAGTAAGCTGATACTTCACGTTCGCTTTTAAGTCGCTTTCTGAATTTAGCTTCCTTGCTAACGCTGGCAGCCCAGCTGTCAAGTTGTTTAACGTTGTCAATGCTAACAAAGCTCTAGACTGAAATGTGATGTCCAACTAAAGCCGGTCGTGCTTGACTGTCACTGTTATTTTGAATGTAAGTCGAGCTAACATCTGTCCAACGTTATATATCTTTATTGCCATGACTGTATGTGTCCTATATCTCCATTTATGGCTCTGCCCTCCTTCTTTTTGTCACGAAGCTGTTGGAGCCTGTGATGCTTTACCTAACACACATATATTGTTTTATGGCAAACAAAAAAACAAGCATTAAAAATATTTCGCTCCAGGCCTTCTAAATAACAAATGCAAGCTAGCTAACGTTAGCCACCGTAACTGACTGTATGATTAAGAGTTCATTGTTGGCATTTGTTGTTAAATGGTTAATCTTACAAGACGTGAAATGGTTAAATGTACCAAAGACGTTGTATAAAAGTAGGGCTAGTTAATTGAGAGCTAATTGAAAGCTAACATCCATGTGTATTCCTGTGGGAGACACAGCAGCTAGATCCCCACCCTCCCTCCTCTTTCCGTGACGTGTTGTGGTAGACCTCTAGGATCCCTCCCTAAAATCCTCATGTATTGTCCTTCTCTCCCGGAAAAGAGGAAGGAATATGAAAACAGAGGAAAAGTAGCATTTAAGTCGTATCCTAATTCTGGAGGTGAAATTATACTAATCATTAATCATGGCTATGAACAGGCGACATTCCTATACCCCCAGGGTGAGTAACACGGTCACTTCTCATCAAATAATGTTTTATTTAGTGCATCAATGCTCATTTGATTTGTGCATTTGATCATTATAATGTAAAAAGCAAGAGTTTGTGATACTCACCATAAAGTGGTTGTCGGTTTCACCTTGTGTCATATTGCATCTTCATCAGAGAAAATCTGTAATACATTTTTTTTTTTTTGGTAAATCTTGATAATCCTGTACTTAAAATGAAAATCCTGTCCTTATGTTTAACCCATTGCTCCTATTTAGCTACTTTTAGTTGTATTTATTTTAGAGGATTCTGCAAAACGATCTCTGCTTCTCTTAAACTAACAAAAAAGCCTGCCACAGCGTCCACCATAGAGCTATGATAAGCCTTTTCTATCCAGTTTTCTGCCCTGTAGTTTAAAACTGTGAGTCAGCGTGAATTCACATGTCCCTACAGCTCTATTAAAGGATTACACTCAACCGCAGTCCTACTTTGTCCTGAATGAGCATCTTTGTGTGAGCAAGGCAGAGATATGAGTGGTTTATTAGGAGGTCTGCTGTGGCCCAGACATATGACTGGGTGCATGAATGTGTTTCTGTGCTCTGTGGCCTTAGGACTCGCTTGTTACTGAACATTTTTAATTCCTGAAGTTGCTCATAATTGCTGGTACAGGGAGAATTATGGGGCATTATAAACAACGCTATTTATCTGTGAACTTTAGAGGTCTGTTTGATTATATTAGAAAAATATTATAAGCTAAATCTATTCTATCAAGATTAGTTCACATAAAAAAGATAAAATGTCTGTGGCATTATGGAATGTAAACAATAAATTCTCTGATATGTAATGACTTCACCTTCCTTCTTTTGTTGCCACTTTCCTCCACCACAACTCATTGTCATTAGTCACTAACCTTCCTCTTCTTTCTCTTCCCCCCTCAGCTGACCAGCCCACTGATCAGCAAAATGAGCAGTGCAGGAACAGTGGAGAGTGGTAAACCTCCAAAGGTGGGTCACTTCTCAACAAAAATAAATAAAGAAACATAAATGAATAAATTACTATTAACTAGAGCAAAACAACTCAGTCTCTTTTCTTCTTTGTCTCTACCTTTCTTCTCCTAGATTGGCTCTACAGTAGAGGTGACAGGGAAGGGTCAACGCGGCACTGTCGCCTACATCGGCGCCACCCTCTTTGCCTCTGGGAAATGGGTGGGTGTTGTACTTGATGAGCCTAAAGGCAAGAACGATGGCACCGTGCAGGGGAAACGCTACTTCACCTGTGAGGAAAATCATGGGATATTTGTCAGACAGTCTCAGGTTAGTCAAATAAATATGTTTTGATGTAATGATGCAGTGTATGTTGCGCTCACAAGGGTTGTGATCATGATGAAACAATGCTGTTTATTTTTGTAAATGTGTTTGTTATATTTCTATTCTTATTTTTATTCTTGTTTTAAAATTGTATATATAACTTGATTTGGTCTTTTAAAATGATTAGAGTACCTGGGCAGTAATACTCATAGTAGTGCTGTTTAAGTTCTGATATCCATCCCTAATGCTAGTAGGGAGTGTCAGTAGTTTTATAGGATAATATTTTTGCTAACTTTTCTATTTCAGCATTTACTAATTAAAAAGGAAAATGCCCCCTGATGCTTGTATGTTGTTTTGATCACATCCTTGTGTGTGGGTGTGTGTGTGTATGCACAGATTCAGGTGGTGGAAGATGGCTCCAGTGCCACCTCACCAGATACTCCTGAGTTTGTTCTTGCCAAGATTCTCAAACAAAAAGGTAAGACTAGACCACAGTTGCGTCTGAAATTCATACATAAAGTAGCATCACAAAGTGAATAATAATAACAGTAAATAATAACATGCATACTTCATGTGTTTACTCCAGACATTCCAGAGACTCCAAAAACATCCAAACTGGTAGGCAACAATCTGCTGCCTTTGTTTCATTTCATAATGGACTTATAATTTTTTGTTTTCATGACTCAGCTTTAGAACATTTAAAGGTAATGCCTGCCCTGTCCAGAGCAGTTATACTGCTTTAAATGTATCGAACAAAATTAATCGAACCTATTAATAGCAAAATAAGTAAATTTGAAAGAGTGGTGATATGACTACCAATCCTCTCTCTGACTTATTCTTTGCAGTGTTTTCCTGACCAGAAATGCTTTTATCTAGTTTTTATCTATTTCTCTTCCCTTTTTTTTTTACCTTAGAATTAATTTCTGTTTTACCTCAGCTTTGGGTTGATGTCTCAATTGTGTTTTTCTGAATACTTTTCACAGCAGACACCAATGAATGTTAAGAAGGTAGAAATATTTTAATCTAAAATACATTTGCTTTGGTTGTTGCTATTCATACTAATGTGCCGACTAACATTTTGCATTTAAAATATACTCTTTCATGCTTTGCACGTCTTATTGATCACTCATTTTCACAGTTTTCTCTTATTGTTTATGTGCACGAGACGTTTTAGTTTTCTCACTTTTACTTTTTTATTCCGGTGAAATCATCCAGCATAAACATCAAGAGAGCAAAACTGTGACCATGTTAAGGTCATCATTGTGGTGTCTTTGTCCACTTGGCCTCACAACTCATTGGAATTTTGCCACAGTTGTGACTTTGTTGCATGAATTCACACGGTCTTGTGATTTGAGTCATGAGGAATAACTTCTTTGAAATGGTGCATGCAGCTATCGAACCTGTGCACAGTGGATATAAACTAACAGATGTATACTTACTATCTGCTGCTTATCTCTTATCTTGCGTCCCCGCTGGATGTGTGTGTATATCTGTGTGTGTCCATTCCTCTTTCCCCAACTCACCTCCTCCTCTCCTCCAGTCTTCTACCCGCCGCTCTGCCAAGGTGAGCTTGTCTACAGTTGACAGGGGAGGTGCATCCAAACAGAATAATTAAAAAACTTCTAAAAAGCTTTATTTCACTATTTCAACCTTGTGAGGGTGCTAAGCGAGTTGAAAACAAGGATACAGCTTTGAATATCTTGAATGCTTCAGAAAGCCAAGGATTTTTGTCTAGTAAGATAAGAAGTACGTGTTTTGGAGAAGGCAGCCAGGATTAGATTAGTTTAATAAGCACAATATTGAGATTACAATTATGGTTAGAATTTCACAACATTTTTCCTTTTGAATAATGATCCTTTGCATAGTTACATGGCAGAGGTTGTTGACGTACCTTCCACTGTAGCAATGGATTTATCATGGCTGCACAGTCAGACTGTTGGAAGGCGTAGTGTTCAGGAGGCCCCCTTTTAGCCAATTTCCTACTGAAGAGATAGTTGCCATAAATGATATGGTCTTTTATTTTGAAAAAATATAGTGGCAGTCAGATTAGACGTCAGCACGTTGTAATTTGTAATATATATCACATTTAACCCTTAAATGAATAAATAGTGTTAAAATACTTGATTTAAGAGAACAAGATACTCCTGTATAAAATCCTGTATTTCCTGTTTATTCACTTTTTAATTAATATAATTTTCTTTGCTTGTTTTATGTGCATTTGTCACCATTACATGTATAACATGAGAATAACTAAAACACTGACTCATTAATTTCCATTTAGAATAAATAAACAGTACAAGATTGAGTTTTGTATTATCAGACTTATTTTGCATTTGAAAAAATAACTGTTTAGAGTCCTAACACAATTTTGATCACACTGGCAGTGGAGCACGCCACGTCTCACACCTGCCACCTCCCTCCCCTCCCTCTTGGTACGCTCCGCCGGCCGCCCCAACCTGCCACTGACGGTACGATCTGTCATGTCCGAGTACTCAGGGAGTGGTGAAATGTTTGGTCACAGAAATCTGGTGACTTCTTAGTTTGTCTTGGCACCTATACTGGGCTCTATCCTTTCAACAAACTCTTACTCGTTTCTTGCTGACCTTCGAGGAAACCTTTGGGGAAAGGTGAATTGTTTTATCTAGGAATATACATTATCGTATTATCAGGCGCTAGTACAGGACGAATACAGAAGCATGGCTTAGTCTAGGACATTCACTTTTCAACTGGGTTCTTTAAAGTTGTCTGCTCACTGTGAGAGAAGCTCTTTTATGTAGCAACATTAGTTAACGCCACTAAATGATGCGTGCACAATTTATAACACTGCAATGGTTTAACTCGCGTCTTGACTCACTCCTTCCTTCCTCCTTTCTTTTAACTCTCATATCCTCCCTCTAGCCACTATCTGACACTTACCGTCCTATGTCAACAGACGTCTCGTGAGAGTCTGTCGTCCTCGTTGTCTGGCGATGTCAGTGAGGTTGGAGTGTCCTCCCACCAGGGTGCACTGGGAGCTCCCATCGTGCCTCAGCCCAGCGGGTCACCTGCGCCAGTCGCATCCCCAGTCCCAGCTACTCCGAGCAAGGTAGGTCACTTACAATTACAAGAGCTTATTTTAGTGTTCGTGCCATTTTTATATGGGTATTTTTCATTTTCAGTACCTTTTCAGTTTTGTCAGAATGTCTCCATCTTTTTCCCCTATCATATAATAAGTCCCATTTCATCCATGTTGTCATTGTTTGCCCAGGCGGAACCTCCCATTTCCAAACAGGTAGAGTGGCTACATGCATGCTGGTGATACCTGGCATGGGTTTACTAACAAACTCGTAACATAAGTGGGCAAAATGACCCTCAGCGCACCCTTCCAATAATGAATTATGGTTTTGTAATCTCCTCACAGTGGATTTCATGGGGATGCATGTCTTAACTTATGAAACAACGAATGAAATGCTCAAATTCACCAATGAGTTTCGAGGGAATAGATACATATTTCTACATTGTGCATCAATATTTCTAAGCTGGTTTCCTGTTAATTCAGCAGTAGAAAGTCACATTATTGAAGAAAATATAAAAAATTTACATTTAACATCTTCCTATTGGAAAATAAATGAAGTCCTTTTTTACCTTCAGCTAAAGACAGAACATTTAAACTGCAGGATCTTTTATCTCACCAGCCTGTTGTGCCCTCCCGTATCCTGTCTTCCTTCTCAGGAGGAGGAATCACTGCGAGGTCAGGTCAAAGACCTGGACGAGAAGCTGGAGACGCTGAAGATGAAGAGGACAGAGGACAAGGCCAAACTGAAGGAGCTAGAAAAACACAAGATCCAGCTGGAGCAGCTTCAGGAATGGAAGATAAAAATGCAGGAGCAGCAGACCGACCTCCAGAAACAGCTTAAAGAAGCCAAGAAGGTACAAAGAAAATATTAAATACTTTTAATAATTATTGCTTAATACAAAATAGCTATAAATGAAAGATGCAGCTCCTCAGTTATCAGGGAAATCTTTCTGAAGCTACATTTTTTACTTTCAAATTCCAGGAAGCCCGTGATGCACAGGAATCCAAGGACCACTACATGGAGGAGATGTCAGACACGGCCGACGCCATTGAGATGGCAACACTGGACAAAGAGATGGCGGAGGAGCGAGCGGAGTCATTGCAGGTGGAGGTGGACAGTCTGAAAGAGAAAGTGGATGAGCTCTCCATGGACCTGGAGATTCTTAGACATGAGATTTCAGAGAAAGGTTTTTGCACCACTCACTCAAAAAAAAAGCTTCTTTCTGTCCTTCTTTCTGTCTTTTGAGTTGAGCATACTACCTTTCCTCTTTTGCAGGCTCAGACGGAGCTGCCTCAAGTTACCATGTCAAACAGCTGGAGGAGCAGAACAGCAGACTGAAGGAGGCTCTAGTCAGGTTGGTCAAAAAGCTCCTTTTGAGAGGACAGATAACATTACCTCACCTTGCTGTTGGGTATTCAGCATCCCCAGAAAACCTTCAGCTTACTGTAGATGTGAAATACTTGTAGGGCAATCATGTCCGTTCACATCTACATTCACTTGCATGACATCATGTAGTTGTAGGTAGTTTGGTCCGCACCTAATAACAAAATGTATTTTAATTTTCCTGTTCTCTCTCAGGATGCGTGACCTGTCTTCTTCAGAGAAACAGGAACATGTGAAGCTGCAGAAGCAGATGGAGAAGAAGAGCACTGAGCTGGACACTCTGAGGACTCAGAAGGAAAAACTGCAGGAAGAAGTCAAGCACGCAGAGGCCACTATTGATGAACTGAAGGAGCAGGTAAACCCGGGGAGGAAAGAGCTGCTTTCATTAGATTACTTAATGTTCATAACACAGTGTTAAATGTAATGGCTGAAATTCTTCCCTCCATTCAGGTGTAGTGGTTTAAAAGAAGCATGGACTGTTTTTATTTGTTATTCCTCTCAGAATCTAACTGTACATATATACTTGCCTGTGTGTGTGGGCTTGTTCCAGGTGGATGCTGCTCTGGGCTCAGAGGAGATGGTTGAGACGCTTACAGAGAGGAACCTTGACTTGGAGGAGAAAGTCAGAGAGCTGAGAGAAACAGTCACCGATCTGGTCAGTATTCACATGAGTGACATTTCTGATCTACATACATTACTTTGTTTTCATTATGTCCAAGTATTCACAGTTTGGTTCCCATTTGAAGAAGAAATTCAGAATAAAACATTATTAAGCCCAGTAACCAAAAGAAAGGTCTGGTCACCACCTTCCTTTACACAATGCCCGTGTTTTTTTCCTTCACCAACAGGAGGCGATCAACGAGATGAATGATGAGCTCCAGGAGAATGGAAGGGAGACTGAAATGGAGCTGAGAGAGCAGCTCGACATGGGTGGTGCAAAGGTCAGAGAAGCTGAAAAACGAGTGGAGGCTGCTCAGGAGACTGTGGCTGATTACCAGCAGACCATCAGCAAATACAGAGATCTCACTACCAGGCTGCAGGTAGGTGGAAAGACGGAAATTAACACTTCTGCCGTAGGAAGTGAGTTTGATGTAGACACATTGGCAAGTGGACGTCCTGAAGCCATGTGTCCTTTCTTCCTGCTGCACATAGGATGCCAATAGGGACCTGATCAACCAGCAGAATGCCAACGCTGAACAAGTTCAGCAGCCGCCCGCAGAACTGTTTGACTTCAAGATCAAGTTTGCAGAGACCAAGGCCTATGCCAAGGTAGGAGACCTGCACTAAGACTGATCATAATTGACCAGTTTTAACTTGGTGAGATCAGTGCGCTCTTTGTCCTTCATTCTCTCTCTTAAAAACTCCACGTTTGTGTCTCCAGGCCATTGAGATGGAGCTGAGGAAAATGGAAGTGGCTCAGTCCAACAGACAGGTGTCCCTCCTCACCTCCTTCATGCCAGACTCCTTTCTCCGTCATGGTGGAGATCATGACTGTATTCTGGTCCTTCTTCTCATCCCCAGGCTCATCTGCAAGGTATGTAAATGTACAAGACTGTTTTTTATCTGTCTATGATGCATGTAACTCAGCAAGATGTATTTGTATCTTCTATCCTGGCAGGCTGAGCTCCTCAGTAAACAAGCCCAGGAGAAGTTTGACTTGAATGGGAACCTGGCGCAGGGGGCAGGGCTCAGAGGGCCTCCAGGAGAACAGCGCAGCTTTGCCTCAGGGCTGGTGTACTCCCTCAGCTTGCTGCAGGCCACTCTGCACAAATATGAACAGTACGCACTGCAGCTTCATCACTTATGTGCCAGAAATAAATAAAGTAGTGGTTCTAAGATGTTGGCAATAAAAGCAGTTGACTATAGTTTTATAGGATCATAGTTTTTCACAAGTGAAAGAAATATTATATTGTCTAGAATAATTAGAACCTGTTGCTGAGTTCATGTAAACCTTATTCATTAACAACCTGTGCTCCTTCTATTCGTTCCCCTCTTCCCTGGTCTTGTTCTAGGGCTCTGAACACCTGCAACGTAGAGGTTTTCAAGCGCATGGGTACACTTTACTCTGAAATGAATTTCCATGAGCGCTCCCTGGATTATTTCATCGACCTGCTGCATAAAGACCAATTAGATGAGACTGTTCAGGTGGAGCCCCTGACCAAAGCCATCAAGTACTACCAGGTAATAAATACAAACCGGTGATGTTACCTGAAAGAGCTGTATAGGACTTTAAAAGTCTTTTTCTATTAAGTGTAAATAACATTTACATACAAACATATTAGATTTGTTGTAGAGGAGTAACTCACTGTTTTGTTTTCCAGCAACTGTACAGCGTCCATCTGGCAGATCACACTGAGGACTGCACAGTGCAGCTGGCTGACCACATCAAGGTACGTGATGATTCTTCAGTGGTTGACTTATTTCTGTTGAGGAAAGTAAAGCAGAACTGTTTCCTAACTTTGTGCATTTCACACTCTCACCTCCAGTTTACCCAGAATGCATTGGACTCCATGGGAGTGGAGGTGGCTCGTCTGCGGGCGTTCCTGGCTGCAGGTCAGGAGAGCTCTGGCCTTGCTGTGCTTCTGAAGGACCTGGACACTTCGGGCTCGGATATCAGACAGTTCTGTAAGAAGATCCGCCGTCGCATGCCTGGAACAGATGTGGTTGGAGTACCTGCTGCTCTCAATTTTGGACCACAGGTATGGGTCCAAATGAAAAAAAAGACACATATGCACACAGAAATGTACATACACAGTTAATTACTGTATGAAGCTTAATCTGAAGTAGCTTTGACCTGTATCCTTTCCGTTTTGTACCATTAAACTTTATCTCTTGTATGATTGGCAGGTGGCAGAGACGCTGACAGAGTGTAGGCGCCAGCTGACCCGTGTGGTGGCCGTGCTGCAGGAGGTGGCTGCGGCTGGGGCTCAGATGGTTGCTCCGCTGGCAGAACAGGAGGGTGTCAACGCTCTCAAGCTGGAGGATATTGCCTGCAACGCTGTGGATCAGGTACTGTGAATACTCATGTGCCCTTTGAGCGATAAGGATTTTAAGCTTTAAATTACTGTTTTGAGACAAGTGATTGTAGTTTATCTCCTGTTTTTTTAATTAAAGACCTATTTTCTCCACCAAGGTGTATGGCTCCCATGGCCTGAGTGGCCCAGAGTGTCTGCGTCAGTCCTGCAGCTCTGTCATTGCTACCATGAACAAGATGGCTACGGCCATGCAGGAGGGAGAGTATGATGCTGACAAACCTCAGGGCAAGGTATTTGCAGGCCTTGTGTATCACATAGTTCACTGAAATCAAAGCATATTTATATTCTTTGTCACTTCCTTCACATTCACTCAACTTGTTATCTTCCCTTTCGTCTTCAGACTCCTCCTGTGGAAATGAGAGCTGCCACCGTCAGGGCTGAGATGACTGACGCTGAGGGTCTAGGTGTTAAACTAGAAGACAGAGAGACGGTCAACAAGGAGGTCAAGAAGTCTCTTAAGATCAAGGTAACACAGTGAAGAAAACACCTGCAAAAAAAACCAACCTCTTTTGTCTGAGAAATCAAGTTTTAATAATAAGCCCGTCAGTTAGAAATCAGAGAAATTCTTATTCCCCCCCAGGGTGAGGAGCTGAGTGAAGCCAATGTCCGCCTCAGTCTGCTGGAGAAAAAGCTGGACACCTCCACCAAAGACGCAGATGAGCGGGTGGAGAAGATCCAGACCAAACTCAGCGATAATCTCTCCCTGCTGAAGAAGAAAGAGAAGTACGAACCATTAGATGCAAAATCATTTGTTTTTATCTCTTTCTTACTTGCCCTTGTTTCTCTCTTGTGCTTCCGATTTATCTCCTCATTGGCCTCTTTTCTCCTCATCTTCAGGGAGTTTGAGGAGACGATGGATGCTCTGCAGGCTGATATCGACCAGCTGGAGGCCGAGAAGGCAGAGCTGAAGCAACGCATCAATAACCAATCGAAGATGACCATTGAAGGCCTTAGAGGCCCGCCTGCCTCTGGAATCGCCTCTATTGTTCAGGGATCTGCAGGAGGTACATTTTTCTGTGGTTATGAGCATTTATTGTACATAGATCGAAATGTTATTTACTGGAAAGCTGCGTCAGTCAGCTGATAATGAGGTAATCTTTTGCTTGTAGTTGGTGTAAAGTGCTACTGCAACAAAAATAGTCTTCAAATTCTGTGCGAAAAAGACAATGAAATGTCAGAGGAGTAGCACAGGGTGTCAGCGATATAATATTTGTCACCTTTCTTCCCTCTGTCCAGCAGGTGTGGCTCTATCCATGGCGGGGCCAGTAGAGGTGGTTGACTCTCCCCTCCTCCGGCAGCAGGTCGAGGCTCAGAGACTGGGCATTAAACACCTCAAGAATGAAAACAACAGACTCAAGGTACACTAGTTTGGCGTTGGTGTCATTATATTGTGCTCTGCTGGATGTCTGAACCCTGGTAATATTGACCAAAAGTATATTTGACTACAGGCCGAGAAGATGAGAGCCCAGCTGGCCTCCCTGCCTCCACTCCGCCCCCCCAAACTGCCACAAGTGTCCAAAGAAAGCTCCATGCCGCCAGAGGGACTGAACACAGGCATCTATCGCAGGACTGACCAACTGCTGGCGACGCTGCTCAAGCTGAGTGCAGAGTTTAAAGTGGTGGACATCACTGGGAAGACAACAGGTGTGTGCATACATATATAACCTTTTGAATAAGCTGCTGTTTAAAATGTGATTTAGGTCACTTTGCTTCAATTTCTGTCCCTCCCCCTCGCTTGTTCCAGTTAGTGCCAGTGCCCAGCTGCTGGAGCAGACGTCTCGACTGCAGAACCTCAGTGATGCTCTGGACAAACTCAAGGTGATAACTTTAGAGTCCAAGCTCTTCTCCTTAGTGTGTCAACAAGCTAACAGGAATGCACAAACCAAACATTTGCAAACTTCTGTTTCAGGGAGAAGTAGCTGAACACGTGGTCACGCATCACCGTGGAGCAAAGGCTTCCTCTGACTTCGCCACCTTCCCGGTGTCATCCTTTGTTAAGGTAAAAGCATACAGCACCAGTTACAAGGCTTTGATGTCAGTGAAAGAAATGGATCATGTAAAATGATTTCTTGTCCGTCTGTTCTTTCTTAGGCCAAGGAAGAAAAGCAGGGGAATACGGTGCTTGTGGGTCGTGTTTCCATTCCATGCACCCGCGGGCACGAACAAGTCCACCGCCTCGTCCTCTCACAGCAGCAGCTGCAGCAAGTGCACAGCCTCCTCATGGTGTAAGAGCACAGCCAAGATTGAAGGAACATCAAGAAAATCTTTTCTTAATTCCATCTTCCACTTGAAATTCTCAATTTCTTTCCTTTGCTTTTCACTCTTCTCAGGAAATTGTATCCAGCATTTTCTAAGTTAAGACAGCACTAATAAAACTAGAGCACAGGTAAAAATGATTGGTGTTTATTTTGAAAGAAGGGCAAAGTGGATTTGACTCTTGTTGTAGTCACGGTAACAGTTTGTAGGCACCACATTTGCTAACTCTTTGTGGGAATGGGGGAAACTACAACGTTATTTTTACTGTGCTCACACCTCTTTAGTTTCTTCTTTGTATCTTTTGTCTTTGTAATAATAAATGTTAAAGAAGTTATTCCCAAACCAGAGCTTGGTATAGTAATGGACTAGTATTTGTAGTAATTCAGACAATAAAAGGAAGCAATTCATTTCAGAACATCAATTATGAACGTGTCTGTGTTCATTTTGACTCATGAAATGTAAAGCCTGTTAACAAAAATGAGCTGCTCCAACATTTACAGTCTAACATAAAAGGTTCACTGTCTGGTTGTGGAGATGTACCGACACCTTCCCTGTAATCATGTACAGAAACATTTTTTCATTCTAATCTCATTATCCTCAATAGATGTAGACAACACTGCTTTCAGAGTGACATGCTACAATGATCTCAGCAGTACAATCTCTTAAACCTGCTACTGACCCCAGGTTATTGAGTAGAAAGAAGTTCTTCCCTCCAATATGAGCAAGGGTTTAGTTTGGTGTTAGGAAAAAATCCTCAGTCAAAGCGGTTTTTATACCAGAGGGTTTAAATGTTTAGCAGGATTCCAACAAACAGATCAGATTTAGGAAACAATCTTTATATTATGCTTGACCATATATTCTTAATTATAATAAGTATAGTTTTTAATAACCTAAAACTTGTTAGGAAATCTTAGCTTCAACTTTAATAGAACAATTCACCTTATACATTTTAAGTGCAGAATGTAAAAAAATCTGAAAAATACTTTTAAAAACCTTTTCTTGGCAAGAGAACAAACAAATTCAAACTGAGAAAAGGACTAATTTACAATATAAGGACACTGTATACATACGAGAACACTCTGAGTTAGATAAAATCAAGGTGTGAAACGAGCAGTGTGAGGTTGAACACTTCCTCCTGCTTAAAAGCCTGCGTATGGTTTAGAGAACATTGAAAACTTGTGGAACGATGTCCTACAGGATGATGCATGTAACACTTTGAACTTTGAATGCTTGTGAAACAGCTCAGTAGTAACTGACATGATTGGCGTAGTGATTTGGTCTTTGGTGGGCGTATGGAGCAAAGTGGTGTCTGATGTGTCGGTTCCTTATCACGTACTGATGATGGGGCTCATTGTAGGGACCGTGGTAGGGGTGAGGTCTGTAGTGGGAACCTGAAATTCATACAGAACATGTCAACAGGCTCTGTAGTGGATATGACATTTAATGATGATAAAGACCTTCAATAACGAGACCAGATGACCCAAAGAGGTCTTTGGTTTAAACAAATGTGAAAGCATACATGTGTATGAAGTATAACTTGAAGAGCCAAAGAAAGGCTTCCACTTCAGTATTATACACTTACCATTTCCACCCTGTCCATGTTTTTTATACTTGCGTCTGTGGACGGGTAGGGGAGGCTGTGGTGGGAGGACAGGCTGTGGTGGGAGGACAGGCTTGTGGCGATGTGTTCGTTCCCGCTGGTGGTTGTCCTCAAAGTTGAAGCAGTGTAAAGGGAGGGAATCATTGCTGAACTCCTCCCTGTAACCGTTGTCATATCTCTCTGTTGGAGACAAAAATGGAATATATATATACATATATATACATATATACATACATATATATACAATATACATATATACATATATATACATACATATATATATACATATATATACACACACATATATATATACACACATATATACACACATATATATACACATATATATACACATATATATATATACACACATATATATACACATATATATATATATATATATACACACATATATATACATACATACATACATACATACATAAAACGCGAAAGTGGTGACTAGAGAGGGAGGTGAAAGGAAAAAACAACCTTTGAGACTCAGTTTATGTTATTCCTTACTATTATTGTCTGTGTGCCACCCACTGTAACATTGTTTTTGTTTTAAGAGAAGGGTGATGCCTGGGAAGAGCGAGAAACCTCATCAAACCCACTCACTCACTATGAATTCACAGGACAACCTGCTCTATTCACACATGAAACTGAATTTGTACTAGGGAGCCGACCGTCTTAAGTCAAGCGATGTGTGGTTCAACTGAAGGGCGATTGCCTGGGTAATGTCAAGAAAAGGTCAGGGTAGAAGTGCACGTGTAAAAGCTCCTAGTAGTCACTTCACTGCACGTAAACCTTTCCCAGTAAAAGCACAGAAAGTGTTTGGCTGCAACATGTTCCTGTCTTTAGAAATCCTCACTAGAAACAGACATTTGTGTTCTGAAATCACACTGTATTACAAAGGAGCTAGAATATTTGTATGTCACATCAATATTTGGGCTGTATCAGCAAGTATGATTTAAGTTGTTTTTTTTCCCCCCTCACACAGATGAAGCAAAAACCTTGTTGTGTATGTTTTAAACCTCACCCTTGCTGGAAAAATAGTTGGTGGGAGCAGGGCAGTGGAAGTTAGGGGCACAGTCTACTTGACGCACTCCTGAAAGAGCAGAAAATACATGCATCAGAAAACCAATATTATGTTCTCACACCTTCTGCAATTCACCTTTTCAAAGGATGGAAAAAACAAAGGATAATTCAATATACAAATATCAATGTAAAGCTGGGACTGATATTAATACAAATATGTTCTTTCCAAGCACTATCACTGTGATGTTAATGTAACATTCAAACCGTGTTTTGCATTAATTATCTAGACTATGGTGACCCGCCATATTCTAGTGAACCCACAAAAATGTATGCTTCTCATGATAACTTAAGAGATCTCCAACTTGGGTGTTTTGCTCTGTTGCTGCATTATAAAGCTGCAGCTCAGCAAAGTATTGTCCATTAAGTTTTTAGCATCCATGAGCATAGTCATAGTGAAGACCTCACAGTTTCAGCGGTAGTTGTCCACATACGGTACCTGCAAGTGGCATGCAATGTCATTACCTGTCTCATGTGAGAACTTGTCTTTCATTCTTTTGTCTGTGTACCTGTCACTCTGAATCTGCAATGTTTTTGAGTGTGCATGTGCAGCACGCTGCTGTCATAGACATTCTGAGGGAAACTGATTCAGAATATTATGAACCATGAAAGACCTGCCTGGTTATCTACTACAATCCTCCCCATGTTTTTAAACACATCATTCCCACCTGATGTCGTACCTGCAGGGTTGAAAGCATTTCCATAGACTGGCTTCGGAAGAGTCACTTCAGTATGTTCTAAAAAGAATAAAGTCATGTTAACATCATGTTATCATTTAACTTAATTACACTTCCTCTCATTTGTGTAAAGTTACAACCATGTAAAGTTACAGTTTATATACATGTCTCTCTAGACTCATATAATAAATAGATTGAAGGCTTTGATTTAAGTGTATTTGATCAGTTCTTCCTTGAGTCCAAGTGGTAGCTTGGGCCTCATGAAATTAGTTCCCTCTGAGCAATTCTGATGTATTGTGTTCACAGTCATTGAAAAAAACGCACGTGTAATAGTTGCCAGAGTAAAGTCTATGTCTGACTGTTTTAGAGAATATTAAACACAGCATGTAGAAAAAAAACTATAGCAGTATGCCTACACCACCTGTATTACAGTGGCAGTGGATGTGTGCATACACGCAGCATGCAGTGTAACTCCTCACCGACAGGGCTCAGTTCACAGGGCATGTTGACGCCCCAGGCCTGTGCAGCGTGCTGTAACAGCAGGGAGGTTATCCTGCGGTGGGCGAGTGCATTCCAGTGAACTCCATCCTTCGTACGATGCTGCAGAGAAAAGCGGAACTGGAAGTGTAGGTCCAACACGTCTATCCCGTAGGCGTCAGCCAGGGTCCCACTATAGAAGTTAGCTTCGATCACATCATAACGCAGATGGGGGGCCTTGTGCTCAATCTGAGGTGAAAGAAGGAGAGGCGACACATGGTGTAGTCAAGGCTGGGCAATAAAACAATATCAATAATGAATGCAACATAACATAACATTTTCATCAATGGCAATATAACTAAGGTTCAGTATACATCAATATATTCCTCATGCACAGTGAGGAGGTATAGCACATAACTGATCTACCTCAGATTTGTAAAATGCTTTGCTGTATCAAGTGTTCGTCATTCTCTGCTCATTAAAAAGTTTAAAACCACAGCCTCCACTCAGGAGCAAAAATCTGTCTTTAAACTAAACAATGTGACATTTATTGTGATAATGATCAATATCAACTAATATGAACATTTATTCTTCTTGAAAAGTTTTGGCCCTAACGCACAGCCCTAGATGCAGAGAAACAAAAAATCTACCTGGAAACATATTTGCATGGTGTGAACAAAAGCAGGAGGGGGCAGTGAAGAGCTTAGGTAGGATTGGAAATACTATAACGTGCAGGAGTTAGCCACAATAGAGGGTTTTCAACAGCAGTTCACGAAAGGTATAAACATTTTACTGTCCCCCGTCCTAACACTCACTGCAACCGCGCAGCATCTGTTCTTGAAAGCCTGAGATACATTTCAAATTGCACAAATCTGCTTAATGTAGATGTTGTGAACATATCAATTGTATTTATAATGATCTCTGTTTTACTATGAACTTACAGGTTTAATGTGGGTATTCAGTCTTACTATTGGTGGGACAAATTAAATAAAACAATCTTCAATAAATACAAAATATATTATCTATAAACGTTCTAATGGTTGCTACATGAACATTTTCTGTCTGATTTCTGCTTTTTTTTATTTGACTTGGACTGGTGAAGTTTGTCCACCTGATGCCCTTCCAGCTCCTGCCGACACAATGGCCTGTGTGCCATATTTCCATGTCTACTTACAATACAGTTGTTTGGTGATGACATACCTCAGGCACCAGGAAACCACCTTTGATTCTCTCTGCTAAAGGCATAGTGAGGCTCCACATGACCAAGGTTTCCTCGGGCAGGATCCCTCTCATCTTGTCAAAGAACCTACGCAGGTTCTCTTTGTAGTCATCAATCCAGCTGGACTTGTATCTACAAAGCCCAACACAGATACAGACATAATAAGTCAATCTAAATTACAACAACCAGCTAATCAGGTACTTATCATGGTTGGGGGTATATGATTAAGCTTTGTTTTTACCATTCCAAACACACATTTGGCCCATGAACTTGTTCTGTTAGCTCACCAAGCACAATATCACATAAAAATTATAATTATTGCTGCTGGAACTATTAGTAGTTATTCTTTTGTGTTACCACCTTGAGATATCCCAAACGCAGGAGTTGATAATGATTATGTCTGGTTTCAAGCCATTGCGGAAGTCATCTATGATGCTCTGCATGTAGCAAGAGAAGATGCGTGTCACAAAGTAGAAGCGGACCAGGTGGTGGGCGGACTGAAACTGCCGGACCTCTCTGTATCCTGTTCCGTTGTGCAATTGGCTTAGACAGCCCCCTTCTATCAGGCAGTCCATTTCAAAGCTCATCTCGCCCTGAAAAAAGAAAGAGAAGACAAGATTAACAGGAAAAGGTCTCATGCTAAAGAAAGTGTCGCTACTTTTAGATTACAGCTTATAATAATGACTAAATTAAACCAATACAGTCATGTTTTTAACTGATCCAACAAAGACATGGCTTTGATTGCAGTGCTTGCCGCTCAGCCCCGTCTTTTAAATCAGTACATAAACCTGGTAAGTGTTGGTCCTTGCCTTGCTCCTGAGTTGTTGCAAGGTGAGATACTTCTCCTTCTGTAGCAGCAGAACAAGGTCCTTGTATACAGACCTCTGAACTGTGGAGAAAATACAGGGAAAAGGTTGGCAACATTGTCTGTAAACTTTTCATTGCAGATAAACCAGGTAGGATGAACACAAAGTTTTCTAACATCACTCTGCACCATAAACTGTTTATAAAAAGCTCTGCACACAACATCTAGCACACAAACAATAATAAAAAAAAAGGGACAGTATATTGTAGAACTGTCGAGGACTCACTAATGACTCAATAATAATAATAATTAATCAATAAGGTTTAGATATTAGTTATTTGAATGGAGGGTGAGTTTGAACTTACTGGAGTCTCCCAGCACCACGATGAACTTGTTGTGGAGCAGCTGGCTGGCCTGCTGGTGGCTCACACACCTCATCGGCTCCCTCTGTCCACCGTCACACAGAACATGTTCATTTAACCATGGGATAGAAAAGTTAGCATGAAGTGAGTGAGGGCTTTCTAACTGCTGAAAACTAAGCTAGCTCAGCCGTCATTAAAACGTCCATTGCCCAGTTAGCATTAGCATGTTTATGAACTTCCTCCAGGAAAGTTTGCTGTTAGATACGTTTATTGACTCAAGAGGCAAATATCACATTTAATTAACAGATACACGATTTGGTTGTTTAGAAATCATTTTTTTCAAGCTAGCCAACGTCTGAAAGTTTAGGGGTTTCGGCTCCTGCAGTGTCCGCGCCAACGGGCCCCTGGTTCTCCAGCTGTTTGTCCTCGAGCAGGTTAGAGGTCATGGAAAACATTTCACTTTGTCGCTAAAAAACTAATCATGGAAGAAACTTGGGACTCACAGTTTTCTTCGACTCCGCCATCATCCCGTTACACACAGGTGCACACAATCAGACGACGCCTTCGCTGACTGTGGGAAATATCATTGTTCTCAAGAGGCCGCGCCGCTCAGGGTTGCCAGGTCTGATTGGAAAGAAATGAACGAACAAACAGCCCTAAATTCCGCTCAATGAAACACAACGTGCCTCTGTTATACAGTATCGCTATCATCATGCCCCTGAGACCATGATTGGACCAGTTTGGGTATAAACGTTCACTGTGACCCAAAGAAGAACTGATCAGTTTTTGGTGGTTGAGGGTCGAAGGTCAAGCTCACGTGACCTCCTCTATATTTCAAGAACAAATTGAGGGAATTTCTTCAAACGCTCACTCGGACTAATAGACTACCTGAACCGAGTTTGATAATCAGAGGTCAGAGGTCACAGAGACCTTACACATGACAGCTCAGAAACGCCTTGAGAGGGATGTCTTACAATTTGGTGCAAACGATCACTCGCACTTAAAGATCGACAGATTCAATTTGGGTGCTTGGACATCGACGGACAAGTCCTCGGTGACATCGTTTTACTTGTGAACGTGATATGACCGCGACACCCATTTGGAATTTCTTGACATCTGGCGCAAACATTCACTTGGACTATAGGATGACCTGATGTGAATTTGGAGGTCAAAGGTCAAGGTGACCACGTAATCATAAGATCGCCTCTAATACAATTATGTATTTAGATATTTTCAACAAGATATATATATGATAAGGATGTACAAAATGATTTGGGAGATGGAAATAACTGGTCATTAAATGGTAAAATCCCCGAAAAAGAAAAAGGACAGCCTCAAATGACTTTCAAGAATGATTCTTTATTTCATTACTGTTGCTACAAACAAGGAAAGGTCAGCTCTTCCGCACGCTCAAAACAGTTTCATAGAGAAAACAACTTTTTTACTGTCATTAGAAATCACTGTCCTCATCATAATCCAGCACTTGTATCTGATCTTTTTTCTTCCCTTCCTCTTGCTCCTCTTCTTTCTTCTCCTCTTCTTCTTTTTCTTCTTCTTCTTCTTCTTCTTCTTCTTCATCTGTTTCGTCTTCTTTCTTGGTCTCATCTTCCTTGTGAAACTCCTGGTATATCCCGGTCAGAGCTTTTGCTGCTTCAAGAGACACTTTCAGATTTCCTATCACCTCCTTGTCCTCATCTAGACTCAAGACTGGAGGAAACAGAAACACAGAGCTCCATGTTTTTACACATTATCAATACAGGAATATGAAAGAGCATGCAACAATGGTATGATTATACCATTATGATAAAATAATCCAAATTGTTTGGAGAGCTTCAGAGGGGGGCTGCCACACTGAATGCCCTGGCCATATCACTGGGTCACAGGCTAGGTTCCAGGATGAAGTATAAGGGTGGAGGAGGTCAGAGAGGTACTGAGGGGCCAGGGTATGAAACCTATCACACACTACCAATACCTACTGTCAATCTCTTGTTCGAGGACATCATTTCCTGTGAGCAGCAGTTCTTGTAGGTCGAGAGACGCGTGTCCCACGTCCACACACTCCTCCTCATCATCATCATCCATCGGCTCACTGACGACTGTGAACTTCAACCTGCCGCGAGTCAGGCGGACATACATTGTTAAATACTGTGATTTGGATGTACACGTAAAAGGAGAAGACGTAATGAGTGATACACAACAAACAGATGGTGTTACCTGCCCTGGTTGGGGTCAGTGCCCTCCAGCATGGTGTAGAGATACTGTCTGAGTGGAGCCGACCGCGATCCGTCCACGTAGATCACTGAGAGAGACCATGACAGAGCTTTGTAAAGGAGCGGTGAAAGGAAAAAACTGCACAGAAACACGAAAAGCTCACCAGCTCTCACCTCGTGTGAAGTTGTAGTGAACCTCCTCTCCCTTTGTGGGTTTGCGGAGGGACATAGGCGTTTCTGTCGTCTCTATGGGGACGCCCAGCAGCCGATATTCCACGTACACACGCTGCACCGACTTGTCCAGGGCCACATGTGAGGACGGTTCAAACATCAAGGACAGGATCTCGACTCTCAACTTTTCTCTCTGAAAAGCACAGAAATCCAGCTCATAAATTCGTCGGAAGCAGACGAATCAATAACATCTGACTGACACATTCACATTTATATTTGTGTCTCTATGTATATTATACATTTTGACCAGTTTGTTGAAATGGAAGATCAAACTTACAACAGATCTGAAGATGGACAAACAACAATAATAAGAAAGCTTAAGATTCTTCCTTTGTTAATTCATTTTCTCTCACTCACTGAGTTAAATGTACCTTTCTTATTTTCCGTTTAGGAGGAATGATGATCATGTCGCTTAGGGAGGAGCTTGACTCTGAAGACTTAGGGACATCACTCTCTCCTGCAGCAGCTGTGTCGTAAAAGAACCCCAAAAAATTTATTTCATTTTAATTTCCATTGTCTGGGATACAAATTAAAGCTTCATATATTTGGAATAGGTCATTTGTATGATGAATCTCTATATTTTGTAAAAGTTGCGAGGTCAAATTGTTTGCTATGTGATGTTTTTTCTTCTCATTTAACCAACGTCAGACTGAGGTTTCAAATTACCGAGAGAAACTCAAGGCAGGTGTGTGTATGTGAATAGTTACCACTCTCACTCCTTCCCTCCTCTTCATCCTCTGACACCTGATCCACAGAGAGGAGGTCCTGAGAAGAAGAAATGAACCCACACACTCTTGATTCTCTTTTCACAACACTGTGTTAACTGATATTTATTCTCCAAGGTAAAAAAAGGTGTTTTTAAGAGACAGTGAGTTCCTACCTGAGTCCTGACAGCACTAGCGGAGCTTTCCCTTGACAGAGTGGCAGGTGATTGCCTGGGAGACCTTCCCTCTGAGGAGCTGAAAAGAAATTTTTCAACATATTCTTATTATTTAATCTTATTTCATCCAGAAAACATTTAAGAACAATTACAGATGGTATACCACATTTGTTCATATGATATTGATTAGTTGATATAAGTTGCATTGTTTTTAGCTGCTGGCTGTATGGGGATCTTATTTACTTATTTGCCCTTCTACATAAGAATGTGACAAAAAAATCAAGCCTTACAATATCAAAAATATGCCATGTATTTTTAAAAGAACAATCAACAACTTACGTCCGAGATGGCAAATGAGAGGGTTTTGACTCAGGCGTAAGATGGGCAGTTGACCTCTTGGTGGATCTCTTCCTGTCTCTGGACTGACGGGTGTCCAGAGGTTTCACAGAGGTGTTTGGCTCAGGTCGTGTGTTCTTTGAGCTTTTCAGTTTGACAGCTGGAGGCATAGGCTGCAAACAGATGAATATACAAGTAAACAAAATGATCACAATAACACTCAGCAGTTGGACCTTTGTAGGTGTTTGAATCTCACCCAGGTTTTTGTCTCCCTTTGCACTGCTTTGGTTTCTCTTGCAGCGAGTAGCTGAGTCTGGATCAAAAGTAAAAAACAAAACAATACTCAAGCTGGTGAAATGGGGTATATTTAAACATTTACCATAGACTTAATAGATAAAAATGGACATGTCTCCTCTTCCTTCCATGATGCCAAAACATCCCAGATATGAACGCTGCCATCTTGCGGATTGGGATTGGGATTCAGGTTTTCATTCCTTTTTATCGATTCATATATTAATTAAACGTATGAACATAAGATACATGTCTAGTTCCTGGGAGCATTGCGATTCCTAAATTATTTGACACAGCAGAATTAAGAATGACCTTCACTCTGGGCTTGGCTATGGGCTTCTGTGACTCCTCCTCTTCTCTCCTCCTCTCCTCCGTCCCAGTGCTTTCTGTCGCCCTGTTCTGTCTTCCCTGTTTAACCAGCGAGTCGTCTGCCGTTGGCAGGAAGGGGTACTTCCATTTTATCATGATCCTGACCATGCCCCGAGGTCCCCCAGCTGGATCCCTCAGAACATAGTCACCTGGCAGGGCAGAGAGAAACATAGAGATGAATACAGTAATCATTTACAGGTAAGTATATATTCTTCTTTTCTCTCCCTCACCTCTGATCTCCCTGCCTGTAGCCAGGGCTCGCAGTGGGATGGGGGTCTTGGCCAGATAAGTTGGTGGCATTTGGTCATCACCATCATCAAACAAGTACACCCAAAGACTACTTGACCTGGGCAGAGGTGAAGAAACTTTTAAGTACATTACCAAACGGGTTCTACAGTATCAAAATAATCGATGTGTTCTAATATGTTGCATCACATTCATGGATTTGGAGAAAGACTTTGCAATTAACAACAACTTCAATTCAAATACATATTCACCATACCTCAAGTAGTGCAACACATCAGCTGTTACTGCCAGTGGGTAGCTGGTTTTGTCATTGAACACCGGGTCAGCAGCGCACTGGACCGTTTGAGAGACGTGAGGCGGCAGGTCGTAGAACCTGTAAGTCACGTAGGCGTCAGGAAGTAGTCCTGGCCAACGAGCATTGAGGCCCACACAGCGCTCCAACATCACCACCAACTCATTGGGGATCCCTCCGCCGTAGTCATGTATCTCCTGCCACAATTAACAAATCATGTCAGAAACACAGTCCCATACATGCTGAAAATGTGGCAGAGCAGTGACTTTGTAGAGTCTTGTAGTCCCCATGAGGTTACCGGACAAACAGAGACTCACAAAGTCACTGTTTTATTTAAACTTGGTTAAGGTCAGATCCAGGATTTCCGCTTTGCAAGATGGGATGTATTTTCTCTCCGAGTGTCCCTCGCTGTCTTACCTCGGAACATGTCTCTTGCCAGCCATAAGAGTAATGCACAGGACTCCTCTGTGTCGCTGTTCTCCTTTCACCTGGTTGCTCTACCTCAATGCAAATGGGCTCTGCAGGAGGGAACAGACGCACCCAGAAATCCACCACACCCACAATTTCAGCTTCAGAGCCTTAGAGAGAGACAGAGAAAAGAAACGGTTTTGACATGAGTTGATGCCTGTATTTGAAAAAGATAGAGCTGATCAAACACAGGTAATAAGTGGGATATTAAGGTATAGAACATCTTCTAAAATTCCTTACCTGTGATATTGAAACGTCCACTGACACGCTGCCCTCTCCTCTCCATGGTGCCCATGAGCGACATCTGCCCACTTCCATGAGTCACAAACTTGACCCCTCCTAACGCCTGGTGGAGCTCCACTCTGACCCTTGACCCCTGACCTCCCAGCCTGCCCAGATCGCGGGCTGTTAGAGCGTACCGGGACGTGAAGCCGTAGTTGGGCTGACTGCCTGACACGAGGGGAGTGGAGTGCACCTCAAAGTCCAAGAGGCCGTAGGTGCAGAAGGTCACGATGTCCTCGCTGATGCCCGTTCCTGCACTGAGCCTGCTCATAATCCGCTGCCCTGCTGGTGTGTAAGTGGCAGCCTGGAGGTGCAAAAACAGCAGACATCAGCATCCTGGGAAGCCTGAGTGGAATTAGTCGAGATAAAAACAATCTAGTTCCTATAAAAGGTCTGAGTTTTCACCTTAAGGTGGATCTCTAGCAGTGACTCCCCTGCTCTCAGCTGAGAAAAACACATGTCGTCTTCAATGGGCTGTACCACCTCCTGGTCTCCAGCTGGCCAGGTGTACTGCATTGGTATGGTCCGTTTATAGTTCCTGGGGCTGTATGCTAGCTCTTTCAACTGGGCTTTAGAGGACAAAGACAAAATAAAGACTCGAGAATCTGAAGGGTTACATTTTTTTCCTAATGGGAACTACTATAATCTCATTTCTACACATCTGGTGAATTTAAATGTGGTTTCATTAGGGAACTGTTGGGCCTTGGCAGAGGTATTTGCTCTGTGAATGCTCCTTTAGTTTATGATATGGGATGATCTGTTTTCCATACCTTGCAAAGTGTTGATCTGAAGGGCTCGTTTGGATAAAAGCTTGACTTTCTCTGCCATCCTACTCCTGCTCTCCTCCCTTTCTCTCTCCATCCTCTGGCCAACTGTGTTTAACTCTTCCTTGGGGTTGAAATAGAGAAGAGAAAAATCAGAAACAAAAGATCCCAAAACTGTCAGTGCTGATGTCACTTTATACTTGTTCGCATTTGCACCATCTTCATGTTAACTTTGGTGTGTATGTGGATGTACCTTCAGGTCGTTACTGATTTGATGCTCCAGCAGTAGCAGGTTTCTGGTTTTCTGTAGCTCCAGCACAGTCTCAGCATGTGTTGCCTGGATATTTACCATTTCACGGGGCAAATCCTCTACCTTCCCATCAGCCCAGAGGAAACGCAGACTCTCCCTGCTCTCCTGCTGCATCCTGAATGCCTGTAATTGGAGGGAGACCACGACACAAGATTTGAAAGTAGTTGGTTCAGTCTTTTCGAGCAGCGAGGTACAAGAGAGGACAAACCTTGATCTGCAAAAGAGTGTCACTGAGCTCCTCGACACTCATGTCAAACACCTAGAAGAGAGGATGAGCTGTGTCAAGATAACACACAGAAAACAGACAAGAAGCAGATGTTGTATAACAGCTTGAGGAGTGTTGTTATTCAGTTCATCATCTCTGACCTTAGTTACAGAGTCCAGTCTGTCCTGCAGAGCGGAGACCTGCTCTCTGTACTGGAGAAGCTCCCGCTCTAGATGCTCACGTTTGTCTCCTGTCATCACTGGAAACTCTAAAAGGAAACAACACAGGATAGATGCTTTTTCAAGGGAATTCATTTGCTTTTGTAGCAAACGACAGATGTTTCAGATGCTGTCAAAATTGATCCTCAATGGTGAATTATCATTGATTATCTCCAAATTGATTTGTTTCATCAAGCTGCAGCAACACACTGAGACTCCTACCTCTGTCCCGCTCTCTGTGCTCTTCTAACATCTTCTTCTCTTGTCTCAGTTTCTCTTTCTCCAGCTCCAGTCTGCCTCTCTCCTCCCTCTCTGCTCTCAGTGCCTCCTCCAGCCTCTGGATATCCAGCCTGCACACGTTTGGCCCCACGTCCTCACTCTTGTGGTCCACTACGCTACGCTCTTCCACGTGGCCATCGTGGTTGCTTTGGGCAGACAAAGTACTAGGGAAGAGAGGATACATGTTGTATGCTCTATTGTAAATATTGCCCTTTAAATCACTGGTACAGAGTTGATATTGTCGTACTAATGTGCAGACAAGTATTCATTACAGTCAGAGCAAACCAAACCATTTCAGAAGTCTCATAGTCTCATAGTCTGTTTATTCATCTCAATTTCCAATAACAAAGGTTTCATCCTAATAGCCTTCTGATTAATGTGGTGCATTATATCTTAGAGACTCTTACCTCTCTAGGAGAGTGTCATAGTTTTCTTTTATCATGTCCCTCTCTCCTTCCAGGTCTGTTATCCTCTCCTGTAGCTGAAAGAAAAGGAGTTAAAGTCTTTTGAAGATGTTACAGGATCTTCAGCTCCTTTTTGTTCCCTCTTGTTATTATTGATACATGCAGATACAGATACAGATGCAGTACCTTGTCCAGGTTCTGTAGAGACAGGGTAGCTGTGTTAAACTGTCCCTGCAGTGCCAGCGCTCTTTGTTTCTCCTGCTTCAGCTGTTCTGTCAGCTCCTCCACTTTCTCCAGCAGAGCTCCCTGGCTTTCCCTCAGCGACCTGTGACTCTGGGGTGGAAACATTACACACTCAATATAAATATAACCAGTAATTAATTGACTGAGTCCTTGCTCATGTTCTAAAATATTCATTGATCTTTTGTACGTGGCAAGGTTTTTACCTCATCTAGCTGATTCTCATATGCCTGGAAAGAAAGACAGAAAACCGTTTATCTTTTGAGGTGAAATAAATTAAGTGCTGAAAAGAAAAAAAACAACTGAATTGATAACAGAAGAATAAACGACTAATGTGCTGAATAAATGGCTGATGGGACGGCCATCTTACTTCTTGCAGGTCGTTGAACTTCTCCTGCGTAACTCGCAGAGCTGTGCTCTTGTTTGAGAGCTGATTTTGGAGACGAATCAGATCCACGTTCTCTCTGATAGTTATTCTGACAGGGAAACAAGACATAACGACAATAAAGTAACATTTCATTTACAACGTTGTTACACAAGACACTATGGGTAGTACATTTCACCATACATATTCTCAAACTGTAGATATTTAGTTTATACTGTATATATTCGTTTTTATTCCTATTATATTTTTCTATATTTTTTAATATTTCTTTACACTGGTGCATGTTACTTAAAACTTTCCTGATGTAAATTTATGGCTGTCCTTGCTGCTATAACATTGCAAATTTCCCCTGTTGTGGGACCAATACATAATTATCTAATGTTATTTTAGCTTAAAATCTACTTGAAAAACTGCAGCAGCAACAGTAGCATTAGGTGTAGTGGTGGTAGCAGTGGCAGGGTCATGTCCTCTGTAGCCACCTGTGTGTGTCGGCCTGCTGCTTCCTCATCTCTTTCACGGTTCCCTCGATCTCCTTCTCCTTCTCTCTCAGTGTGTCTCTGAGGGACTGGGCAGTCAGCTCCATCTCGGCCACCCTCACCTGCTCTGTCACACTGGACCTGCTGGATTGGGAGAGATGGTGATGAGGTCAAAGTGGAGGCATGGGAGGGAGAGTGATGATTGTTTTTTCTGTATTTGAGTTGACAAGTGTGTAATTAGAAGTAAAACAGTGAGAGGCTTTGGCAGGACTTTGGAGATATGGGAAATTGCGCTCTCTGAAATGTATGTGGCTATTATAATGATCCACAGGTGGATGTTCACACAGACCCTCAGCAGAGAGTGTCATCTTGAGAATTGTGAATAAATTGTTTTCCTGTTGACACTTACAATCTCTCCACCTCCGCCCTGCTGTCATCCACCATGGGGCCATAGCGGGGCGGGGCTGTCTGGGCTGCCCTCCTGACTGGGCCCTCCACTTCCATATTTTTACCTGTAATAAAGAAGATGATGATGATGACACTAGAGGAAGGTCAGAGATAGAGGAGGAGGCAATGGTCAGGCTTTTGTGTGCTTATTTTTTTCTTCACCTTTGCTGAACTTGTATGGTGTGCGTCCCCCCAGGTCCATAATGTGCTGCTTGGCCAAGCTGAGTTTGTTCTGTAGCAACCCTTTCTGGCTCTCCAGCATAGCCACATGTGCTTCCAGCTCCTGTATGGTGTCCTCCATGTCTCTCTCCTTCACACCGGTGGACCCAGGACGGGCCTGACGAAGACGCATTAGCCTGGTGGACATCCTGGGACCGGGAGGAGGAATCACATCAGCCTAATTTGTGCGCTTGTCTTCATCATTTATCTCTTATAATCACATTCTAGTGCAGCGACATAGAAGAGCATCCTTGACAAATGAGATGCCCTAGATATCTGGTGTTATAGTCATTACCTCCACCAATGATGTTTTCATGTGTCTGTTTGTGTGTTCATTTGCAACAAAGATTACACTAAAACAACTGTACAGATTTTTAGGAAACTTGGTCGATGGATCACAGAAAAAATCATTTAATTTAAGTGCAGAACTGGATCAGGGGGCAGATGCAGGAATATTTTTCTCTTTCTTTAACACTGTGAGATAGGGTTTTTCAACATATTTTGGAAACCGATAACTATGAGTGTGTATCATTAGGCACAACTTGATTGGATTTGTGCTATTCTAGTTATGGTATGTATCAACGTTTCTGTTTTAATGTGTGTTACCTGCGCAGCCTCTGTTCCTGTGTACGCGTGTGTTGCCTCAGCACACTGTTCTCCTCCTGCAGCCGCAGACACAGGTCCTCCAGGTGCTCTCTGGGAAACCGAAACAGGCGTTGAGGATCTGAGAGAGAGGGGGAGAGAGAGAGAGAGATTCCTATGTTACTAGGAACAATTCTTTTGTTTTCCTTCCATTGAAGATCAGTTGAAATGTGATGAGTTTTGTAAGGAGGTTTTACCTTTTGTCTTCATAACATGATGCTTCTTCCACAGTTTCACATCACGAAGAGTATCTGGGGGATGGCAGGAAGGTGACATTTACAAAAGTTGGATTTAGGCACACAAATGTAAACTAATGAAGTTCTTGTGCAGAATTCTCAAAGACCTACAATAATTACCCCCTTGTCCTTCAATCAACTTTCATCATTCATGTGTATTCTTAATCTTCTCCCGAAGCCAAAGCTAATTGCAATTTTAAATTTCAAATATACACTCGAGCTTTGATGAGGAGGTAGAGATATCACCAGTAGAACATCAGCTCTGTTGCTCTGTGCTGGAACATCTGCATTATCTATGCTGATGAATATCCAAATAATTTTTCTGGATGATATTGACAAATTCTACAAATTATAAAATTGTAGAGAAGATGAACATTGAATAATTTGTTACTAAACTAAACACATACACAGACCATTGTACACAAACCTGGGACAGTTGGCATGAGCCCCCCCCTGATTAGCCCCACATCTCTGACTGGGAGATCCTCGGCCGTCTCGTCCATGACAGGTGACATCACGCCTCTCCAGTGGGACTCAGCCAATCGGACAGGTCCAGTCTTCCAAATGTCACCGCAGCAAATTTGTCACATCGATATCAACTGCTGGTTCACTGGCCTCCATGCAGGAGAAGTTGCAGACTGCAAGGTGGATGGAGAAGAATTATGTTAAAATCAATACGAAAATGAACAGGCAACCAGTGTAGGGACCAGTGTTTCTCTCCTTTTGGTCCTAGTCAGCTCTCGTGCAGCAGAATTTTGAATCAACTGTAGCTGATTTGTTGTGTTTATTGGTAGACCAGAAAGCAGAAATGGGCTCACTTTGGAAAATGTATCATCCCCAACAGTATTATCTTGACTATACATTTACATTATACAATCCCCTGGGCTTCTCTGATAGACAGTTATGCTGTGTGAACAGTGGGAATCATACTGGTAGAACAGTTGCACATTTAGCTTTCCCCTCCATATACAACAACACTGAAACCTATAGTCACTAAACATTTGACTTACCCTTGTTTGCTGACCCTCCAATGTAGTTTACCTTCAGTAAAGAAATGTGTTGTGTTCCTGCTCCAGCCTGGTGTCCATTGTAATCTGCTTCTACGTGTAGTGTCCCCGCCCTGTGCTTGGGTGATATCAGATTTAATCCCTCTTCATCCCTTCCTCCCTTCTTCTTTCACAGCCCCTATTAGCTTTGTCTTTAATGACACATGTCCTGGAGGAAATGTGTTCAGCAATTCACACCAGTGTTAACTGATATCTTGCAGTGATCTTATGTTTGTGTGCATGCATGCATGCATACCTGTGAGTGAAGACTGGTGGGCATAATTCCTTCTTGCAACACTCACAGTCTTGACGTCTGTCTCAGTGCTCCATCTGCCCAGAGGATAATCCCGTCTCTGCGCTAATCTGATTAGCACCAGTCAGGTTCTAGCTTGTGGACTGTAATAACTACAAATAGGTATTATTTGAATGGTGTGTGCTCAACTTTTTAACAGAGCACAAGCGAAGGGAAGATGAATGAGGAGATGGAGATCATATACAATAGCACACTTTAAAGTTTATTGTTATAGGGATAGAGAGAAGATAGAAATAGGATATGTATGAACCAAGTGTGAAAGTAGTACTTTCTGTTAATGAAACATCAAATGTCAATGAAGAGCATGACTTATCATATCTCTGTACAAAAGATTTAAGAAATGGAAGCAAAAATGTGCGAGATGACACAAAACAGTTTTATGCTTTTTAAAATTTAAAACTTTTTATATCGTAATGCCATCGAAATCCTGGCCTCCACTGACTCCACTGACAGGACGGATGATAAGTGGTGATTTGTTGTCGGCGCTGTCACTCATTTCTGGGTTAAAAAAGGGAAACATGGCCTCTGTGAATTGAATGTGTGTAAAGGAATAGATGTGTGACTGGGCCTCTGCATCATAAAATGACAGCGTTCCATCCCCGTAGTCCAAAAACATGCCTATGACCCGCGGCCTCTCAGAGACAACCAGCAGTTCTGCCTGTTCTGCACATGCCCGGTACTCGCTGCCCTCCCTCAGACAAACAGTCCAGTAGCCGTCCTCCGGGCAGAGTGTCACCACACCTCTCCTGTTGACTGACTGCTGAGCTACACCCAAGTCCCACGCTGTCTTCACTCCAACATCCACCTCCCAGTAGTGCCTCCCTGTGGTGAAACCCTGCATAGCAAGAGGGTTTCAAGTCATTTCTCAGTGTGAAACAGAAAGACATAACGTTCCTACAGGTAGAAATATATCCAAACAACCAATTTATTTACCTGAGAGGCGAGGACACATGGTGCTTTGTCAAAACGCTCTGGTATGTCCACCAGGTTCTGTTCAACATCTCCATCCCAGACCTGTCTCCTATCCTGCGATAGTACCAGCCAAGGGTTGGCTGTCCTAGGGTCCAGGTGAACATCAGCTGTAGACATACACAGTTTACATGTTCTTCTCACTGTGTTAAGAAGGCAGGTCATATCCTGACTTGCCATATAAGAGTACTTATTTACACCGGCTTTGTTGTGAGATGGAACAGTGACAGATAATACAAAATGTTTGAGACTCTCTCTGACTTTGCTTTACTGTCTATGTCAAAATGTACCTGCATACTGCTGCATCTTCTTGTGCTCTGTAAGTAAATAAGAATATATATCAGCCAAAATGAGACAAACATTTGTTTATTCTGGTATTTTGGTGCTGTTGTGCAGAGGAACTATGAATCTTTCGAGAAGGCCGACCTTGAATGGAAAGCTTTTTCAAAGCCAAACGAAGCTGCTCCTCGGTGTTGGCCACAGCTCTCCTCACATCCCCCATACATGTGTGTGAATGGACAATGATGTCCGAGCAGGATTTGGCAGAGTGTGGAGGACTCAGAGCCGGAAACCTCTGACGTTATGAGTCAAATAGGAAAGAACTGGCTTTAAACCAGTGATTAGACTGGGAAATATGACAGGAAATATTGATCCAATAAAACAGCCCTTTAGTTTGACTTCATGCTGCTATCTGCCAACTGTTTCTGCAGTTTTCTGCTATATTTCTCCCTGTATCACATTTTACATGAGTGTAAAAATAATTGCCTAAACATTTGTCACAAGAACTGAAAGCAAAACTATGACAAATTATCTTTCACCAATTCAACTTCTAATCTCTCCCAATATGTTTTCAGGCGAACGTTGATCAAACTGCTGTGAGTCGACTCCTGACCTGCAGAAGACGGAGGTGGTCCTCAGAGTGAGAAAGCTGCTCCATCTCACTTCTCCTCCTCTCCAGCTGAGTGATTTCCAGCTCCAGCTCTGTGATGAGCCTGGCTGCCCTCTGCTCTGCTGCCGTCTGCTTCTTCTGGATCACGTCCACCAGCTCAGCCTGGTTTCTTTTCATTAAACGGAACAGAACAGAGAAGAGCTCCATACTATCCTCGATGTCCCTGTTTGAGTTTTCCTGCAGACAATAAATAAGGACAAAGGGCTAGGCTAATTTAACGGCTGCTATAATTGCCCTAATGAAAACATCGAATGAATCTGTACCATCTTCTGATGTCAACTCACTTTGCTGAGCTCCACACAGTGTTTGAGCTCCTCCACCTTCTGCAGCCTGTCCTGGATCATCTGCTGAACATCAACCTCATTCCTTTTCATCTGAGCCTGAATATCACAACAACAGGAATCAAAATTAAATCTGGAATTACCGTCAGAAACACAGCCAAAGTCTGTGATGGGTCAATATCAAAATGACTATGAGGACTTCAGGGCCTCACCTTCTTCTCCCGACTCTCTCGCTCTACTGGGACGGTGTCATGACAGCGGTGGTCGGTCTCGGTGCAAAGAACGCACACACACCTCTGGTCACTCCTGCAGTACAGCTCCAGGAGCCTTCGGTGACTTTTACACATCCTGTTCTCCAGCAGTGCAACAGGTTCAATCAGTTTGTGAATCTTCAAGGTGGCGACTCTCAGGTGAGGCTCCAGGTGACTCTCACAATATGAGGTCAGACACACAAGGCAGGACTTCAAGGCCTTTGTTTGCTTCCCGACGCACACATCACAATGTATGGTTTTCCCCACCGTTAACATGATGCCGTTCTGCCTTCTTGCTCGAATCTGCTCGGACATTTCCTTGGCGAAAAAGTTCTCACAAAGCTCTGGACGGCCCTCGAAGGCCGTCTGACATTTGGGACAGCTGATGGCAACGCTGCCGTCCCACTGTGACGTGATGCAGGTGAAGCAGAAGCTGTGACCACAGGGGATGGAGACTGGTTCCGAGAAAACATCCTGACAGATGCAACACTGAAACTGCACGTCTGACAGGTGGATGCTGGGGGAAGCCATGGCCTGAGAGATTAAGACAGATATGTATTAACTGAGGAAATTAGTTTTGGTAATATTATCAATCCCCTTTAAAAAAAAAAAAACATTTATAAAACATACACCACAGGGCACAGAATCTTTCAGAGCTTTTGTTCTCTGTTGTTAATGCAGGCATTAAATGTAATTTTGTTCCAGCAACTTCCTTATCATTAACTTTAAACAATTCATAACTGCCCTGTGGCCAAAGTCCAGTGGCACAGTCATGAGTCAGCTTCTCACTCTCAGTTTCAATCAAGGACTGAAAACCTCCATTGAAATCTAACATGCATGCTCCTTTCCATCTATGCATCTTGCATCTCTTAAATGTAACATGCTACCATGATTCACAACACGCCCCGCAAATATGCAAACATATTAAAATATGACTCCCTCTTTAAATAATCCTTATATTCTACTTGCTTTCCTGACTGTCTGTGGCCTGGCACAAGGCATATCATAAACATCAATATTTTTTTTAACATTTGTCTTTCTTGATCTTACCTTATTGCTCGAGGTGAAAGTTGAACTCTGAGGAAGCAGTGGTAAACACTGGGACAAAGCCGAAGTCCTCCTCGCTTTGCTGTTACCACTCCCTTTGGGACTTCACCCCCCTCCGGAGCTGTATAACCACCACGCTGCTCCAATGTGGGAGGAGAGAAGCTTTAGCTTTACTAGGTTTGTATTGCTCAGCATTTCTTTGTGGCATTTGTGTTGTTTAGAAATGCATTGAGGGAAAACAAGGAAGTACCTGGATAAAGGCCTGTCACATTCACCATTTCACCACTCCTTTATTTCAAACTTGCAGGAAAGAATTATCACAAACATAGTGTAAAATAAACAGAAATTCACACAGCTATAACCCCTTTCTATACAGAGATATATTGCCGTCCTAAAATATGCATATTGGTTTTAAGAATGATCCCTGCGACAATAACACCTACATGAAGTGTGTAAAGTAAAACACAGTTAAAAAAAAAACAACCTCTGACCTAATTCATCAACCATCACAGCATTTCTAAAATCCTAAAAAAGCCTATATAAAATTACAATAAGCTTTTGCTGTGAAGAGCCATCCTCCATCTTTTCCTTCCTCCACTTGGTCTCATGCTTCAAGAGGCCGCCGAACCTTCACAGACAACGACTCTGGCAATTTTTTCCAGCGTAACTTACTGGCAGCAGACCTTTCATTTCCTATTTCCTTATGAGTTGGGCAAACAGGTGACAGGGGGAAATAGTTGGTAAGAACACTCATCTATATTCTATTAGATAAGATAATCCTTTAAATAGATTTGCCCTGTTTGCAGCATTAAAGGGGAGAGTGAAAACAGAAACATTTGTATATACAAAATGTATGAATAAGTAATTAAATACAAACTTGATGAAATATAAAAAAATACCACAAATAAATGTTGAACAGAATATATGCAGTGTGAACAGGATTGGTTATTTATATATTATTGAAATGTCACAGATATTGAAATTGCACAGAAATTACTGCACAATTATGGAAGTTTCTCACACTGCAAATATAGAAGTAGAGTGTAACACTGCTATTTGTACAGTAATTCACTGTTGGCTTTCTTGCCTAGTGTTGTATGTGCCTGATACCTTTCTTCTGTAATCATGAAATGTTTATGTAGAAAGTTTTAAACCTTACATTAAAAACATACTTGTGTTATTTGTATATGTTAAGGAAATATCTTCCGCACAGTTGTCTGATGGATGATGTTGATGATGGCTAAATAAAATAATTACATCCAAGAATTACTCAATGGGCATCAGTTGTCCTTAATGGAACATATGATTAGAATAGTGCACAAACAGTATGTGAACACATATTCAGGCTCGTTGTGTGTTTCACCCTCTGATGTTGCACCACCTGCTGTAATTTAATTAAATTCCAGCAGGGGTTGCTCACAGTTAGATTTATAAAGTGGCCTACTTAGAATATTTCCAATGATACCAGAGGAAATATGAGGAGATAGACAATTATATCTCACATTAAATGTCTCTGTTAGGCTACAAACACAAATATTACAAATCAGTATTATTGTAGGCACACAACAGTGGGTCAAAAGGTGTGTCACAGAGTTCTATAATGCAAAGGACAGAAAGTAGAACTGAATATTGGCAAAATCGCATAAGACAAGTTAAAAATCTGATACTTTTCACAAATATATCCTGGAAAGCAATTTGCACATAGCAGTGTACTCTGTAATAAATGATTCAAATGTGACACATCAGGCTACAATGAAATGGCAACTGAGTGTAACACACACACACAGATACACACACACACCTTGCTCATCTTCTTTGCGCCTGTGCAACATGCTGCCTTCAAGGCTTAAGGAAAAAAAAGTATCTGAGTTACTTCATAAAAAATCTGAAATCAGACAGATTGGAAAATAAATAGCCAGTGGTTTTTTTACCGTGTCTTTCAGAAATACGGACAGATATTGTAAAGAAGTTGTCTTTAAAATATATATATATATGTATTTTGATAATGTGTCTAAATTTTGAACATGCTGAAATGCTGCATGGAATTCATGCGTAGGAAATAGATGTAGATGTTGGTTTAATTGTAAAACTGCAACTGTACTTGAAATCTTTTGTTGAATGTAAATATTTGGTTATAAAGTATAAAACCTGTCTGCAGCTATTTTCCCTGTGGTGTAGTTCTCCCGTCTGTTTTGCTTTAGACTTCATGTAACTTCCTGTTAATGATGTAAGCTACACTCTAGAAATTTTTTTTTAAATGTTTAATACACGTTTTACTACAACCATTAAACCCGAAACACTGCATAAACCTTTACTATTTTATGGAGAAAAAAGTTGCCCATCTATTTGGACACCTCACCTATGGCCTCCGTCTATTAACCCAGAAGGAAACAATTTACTTCATGAAACAGTAGAAGAGATACACCAACTTTACACTAGTGTTACCCACACGGTGCTAAGTGTTAAGCTAGCTGATGAAAACAATTAGCTTACCGTTAGCTAGTGAGTTTGTCAGCACCACACCAGGCACAGTGTTGTTATTGTTTATCTGTCCACACGTTCCTCCACAAGGATAAGTCAGGTGGTTCGGTGCTCATTAGTAGGACTCTCCGCTGAGCTCCTGAACGCACCGCGACAACTCCAGAGGAGGAGAGGAAGAGGAGGAGGAGGAGGAGGAGGTGGAGGCAGACCGAGGGGAAGCATGAAGAACATCCCCGGTATCTAAGCTGACAGACGGGGAGAGCATCTCGTCCTCCCTCGCTCGTTCAGGGGGCCGACCGGAGGCGGCGGGAGGCTGAGGACAGGATGGAGGAGAAGAACCCATTTCTCTGTGGGGTGGTGGAAGGTAAGAGCGGCCGACTAAACAACTGACCTCCAGCCACATCATGTGCTTTCTTCTCTTCTTCCTCCTTCACCTCGGAGACTTGATTGTGAACAGACCACCGTTTGACCTACATTTGCAACCCGATGTTTTGTCACCGACTGCAAGGGGGCGTGGGAGTCGGGATCTGTGAATGGAGCCTGACGTAGGTGGAGGATGTAAAGGTCTTTATGAGATGATGTGGTGGTGATCAGTCAGGCGTGAAGTGGAGATCAGGCGGTGAAAAGCGTTCAGTCATGTCTGGTTCGAAGGCTGCAGCCTGAGGGGAAGAAAGACTATGATGAAGAAGATGAAGAGGATGATAACAACCACCATGGTGAGGATGGTGATTAAGATAGTGATGATGAGGGAGAATGATAATGACCTTAAATGTGGGAATACTGATGAAGAAGATGATGATAACAACCATCGAGGTGAGGATGGTGATTAAGATATTGATGATGAGGGAATATGATAATGACCTTAAAGGTGTGAATAGTGATGAAGGAGATGAAGATGATGATAACAACCGTCAAGGTGGGGATGGTAGTGAAGTTGGTGATGATGAGATGATAACAACCATCAAAGTGAAGATGGGGATTAAGATAGTGATGATGAGGAGAATGATAACAACCAAAAAGGTGAAGATGGTAGTGGTGATGATGATGATGTTGAGAATGATAACAACCATCAAGGTAAACGTGGGGATGAAGACGATGATGATTATGACTGCAGACGGGGGTGACATGACAGTAAAGATGATGATGATGGTGGAACAAGCTACTCAGGATGTGAGTACGAAGGTGGATATAAGGATGATGAAACAACGAGGAAGAAGAAGAGGAAGAAGAAGAAGAAAAAGAAGAAGAGCACAATCTGAGGGCCCCAATCAATATAATCCGAGTCAAGTGTTTTAACATAGGGGATGACCATGGTGGACGTGATGGGGATAATGGTGATGAAGAAGAGGAGAATAATAATGTGAAATGTCATTTGTCAAGTTAACAGATTCGTCCTTAAATGTTTTGCTGTCTGACCAAAACAAAACCCACTAATATCCTAATAAGTCATAAATCAATGAAAAGCAGCAAACTTTCACACTTGAGAAGGTGGAACTGAATGTTTGTCATTATTGGTCTTTAAATTACTTAAACCATGATTGATTATTAAAATAAATTCACTATGGTCACTATGACCCACTTACAGTACACACGCATGTGAACAAACACACACACATTGGAAATTCAAAAGCACAAAAGGTGGGAGAAGGACCCTGGGGATGCTCCCATTTCTGAGAGTGCAGCTGGAGATGAATTATATCTCTGTCAAACACAGAGGTCAGAAGTAAACTCTGCAGAGAATTTTATAATCTATTATTAACTCCAACATATGGTGTATGTATTTTGTTCATGTCCCTGGTGCATCCTCAGGGAAAATGTTTTAATCTGTCTCAACATGAATCGTAGCATTTGCAGCGAAGATAACATTCATAGTTTAAATCTGATTCCAGGCTTACACACACATCAACTTAGGACAGCGTGTTAGTGTACACACAGAACTATAGGAGCAGATCCCCTGTGTGACTTTGTAGAACTAATCAGCGATGTTAGAGTTTATCAATTAAATGTGAAGGATTTACAGCTTCACTCAATGCATCAGTAATGTGTTTATGCACATGTCACTTTTATGTTTTTAACTCCAGGATTCTATGGGAGGCCTTGGTCTATGGATCAGAGGAAAGTTCTCTTCCAGTGGTAAGTGTGTCAGCATGCACTGTCATCAGCTGTTAATTAACCTGGCGTGGGTTCGTTGTGTGATCACAGGTGTGGCATAGGCTCAGGAGCCACTGATCTGACGCCTCGGGGGCTAAACGCAGAGTCACATGTTCATTCCAGCCCCAGGCAGTCCAGAGAGGAATCACTGACACAGAATGACACCGTAGCAAAGGGCAGACTCATCCTCCGTCCTGAGGCCCAGCCATGGAGGACAGGAGGGAGGGAGGGAGCAGATAATAAATGAGATATTGCTTTAAGCCTTGCAGCTGTAAGGATGGTACTGTCGATCCAGATTGAAGTGTGAAACCGACTAGAATTGCATTCAGTAGATCGCTTATCTCCGCCAAGGCCCAAGAAGTCCCTTTAAATTCAAGCAAGCTGCATATTTCACAAACGCATAGATATTAGCTCCCTAAATATGCCTGATTTTTTTCATCTAGATCCATGAAATTTTCACTGGAAGAATAATGAAAATGTTGAAAAACGTGATATCTCACATTAAAGAGAAAAAGAAATTCCTGGATCCACTACTGATCCAGATCTGCACCAAAATCCAAAGGGATCTTCTTTAACCAAAACCACATTCTTCCACCAAGATCCATGGTAATCCATTCAGCTGTTTTTGTGTAATCTTGCATACAAACCAACAAACAAACAAACAGACAGGGGTGAAAACATAACCACCTTGGCGGAGGTAAAGGAGACACTTCATCATGTCAGGCACCAACGTCCACTCAGACTCAAGGATGACCTTGAGTAGATATTGGGGGAGTGTCAAAGGTCAAAAGTCAAAATCAAACCAAAGCAACTTTCCAGTCGAATTTGATCAAATAATGAAGTGACGACATTTCATATCCAAAAGGTCATTGTGACATTATATCATGAAAAAGTACTTTTCGGCAACTGGTTGGTAGAAGCATGCAAGGCAGCAATTATATTCTATCTGTATTCATTGATACAGTATATAGAGAATTATTGTTCTCTTAACCTTGACTGAGCTAAGTCTGCTGAGCTCCAAGCTCTTTATATAGCAACAGCATTGTTCTTTCCATGCAGCGACCTTCACACCAGGGAGCTGCAGGGAGTCTCCACCCATTCAGTGCCTGGACTCTTTCTTCTGCAGATCACAACAACATAAAAAACGTGGACAAAAGCCATATAAACCAGATAAAATCAACACTCAAGATAATCAAATGTCGCCCGCAGTACGAGTGCTACAAGAATCAGCAATTAATCCAACGTAAAGGAAACGGGGTCATGAGCCGAGTCTCCTTTTGACTCAACAACACAAAGGCAGCTCCTCACTTAGCCCGCGGCAGCATTTTATATTAACAGTTCATCATCAGCTCACAAAGAAAGACACACGCTTTCAGCATGAATCAGCTGAATCAGGCATTTCCATCCCATAAAGGATTATTTCCGTCAAAGTGCCATTTGAAGCACCTGCAGGCATTACAACGAGTCGTGTGTAGACGTTGTTGTTATAAGAGAACCAATTAATTCTTGACGATACACTGACCTATGAGATATGTTGTGAGTGGAACCTGATAAATCTCTGGTGGGAGCTGTGACACACTTTTATAGTTCAACAGCCAATAGTCACAGCCATCTGTTTCCCCAGAGATCTGTTGTTCCCTCTGCTTGCTGCTTTCCTCTGCTCTTAAATAAACAGAGTAAACCATTATACCGCAGCGTTTCTTCTCCTATTATAAGGATTTGATAAGATATGATACGATAAGATATGATATGATATATGGATATAGTTTCATTTTCGAATATTTGTAATAAAAACATATAATCTGAGTCACTAACATGTCCATAAACATGTTTCATGCTACGTACGCATGGTGTGTGTTGTCTGTAGCTACAGATGCAGCGACACTGTTGCACAGACCATCGCTGTTTTAAGAAGATGCTGTGAGGAGGAATGTGACTTCCAAACTTTGTTGGTGTGGCAGGAGCTGAGCGTGTGGGCTCCAGGTTTATTTTTAGATTCGCTTTTTTAGACTTGAGTGTGGGGTGCCGGCAAAATTCACTGAGTGTTGCATAAGTTCGGCAAAGCGGGCTGTGGATGCTGCTACAGGACAGTTAATGTGTGTGTGTGTGTGTGTGTGTGTGTGTGTGTGTGTGTGTGTGTGTGTGTGTGTGTGTGTGTGTGTGTGTGTGTGTGTGTGTGTGTGTGTGTGTGTGTGTGTGTGTGTGTGTGTTTGAGAGAGGTGGGTTGCTGCTTTGTGGAGGCGACTTACGGACCATCTGTCCAGGAAATGAAGCACAGAGAGAGAAAGGGAGAGAACACAGTCCTCCCACAAATGACTCGGAAGACAAGAGCTGGTCCATGTCCAGAGGGAGAGAGAGAGAGAGAGCAAGATTCATGTTTTTATGTACGTGCGCATGTGTGTGTGTGTTTGTGTGTGAATGCACGCTGGTGTAGATGTTCTTTCACTCCTAGTACTATGCTCTATTTATAATTCAGGAGGTCATTTCCTGTAACTGAGGTGGCCATGGAGCACTGCGATCGATATACTGGATCTATTTTCTTGCTGTTTGTTGTTGTTTTCCTGTTTTTTTGTCCCTCCTCCTCTTCTCCTTCCCTCATTCATTCACTCTCAACTCTTCTCTGTCTCTCCAGGGGTCCCCACCCTGCCAACTAAAAACAAAGATTTGAATTATATTTACAAAGCGTTTATAGAATGAAATATAGAATAATAAGAACATTTTAGAGGAGAATATAAATAAAAACTAATCAAAATGTAATAAAAAAGAAATAATAAACTCAAATAAATGATTGAAAATAGGTTTGATCTGGATGAAGATATTATTTAGTGAGAGTGAGCTAATTGTCTGACACTTGAGACTGACACTTGTTTTCTCCTGACGCCGTTGTCTTTGTCCACCAGGATGCAACACTGGGGGCTGAACACCTACCTGTATGGTCCAAAAGATGACCTTAAACACAGACTGTTGTGGAGAGAAGTCTATTCCCCCGAGGAGGAGGGTAAGGACATCCCATTGACTAATCTGTCAGTCTGTGTAGCTGAGCATTCATCCGCCCGCGTGTGCAAACCATTTATGCGGCTGAGATATGAATTCCATTGATCTCAGTGTGTTTGTTGTGAGTCTGACATCGTGACAGACGTGCAATTCTAAATCAGTGGGGTACCTCAGCCCTACAGTAGTAATTGGTTATAACCAGAGCTGTGGTGGGACATTTTGTCCTCCATCAGGGTGATTATAAACTGTCTCAAATATGATACAGCCCTTTTGAAATGACTTGTACATTTAGTTTGAATTGCCATAATCAAGGCATCAACAGTTTTATGTTGTCCATTATAGTATTTTTACCTCTGCCAAGAAAGTTATGTTTTCACTTTTATTATGCAAAAACTACTAAATGGATCAACATTCTGACTTTAAATTTCAAATTCAAGATGTTTTTTCTCTCCTCTCAGGTCAGTTGCGTACTCTCATAGTGGAGGCCGAGTCGAGAGGCCTGAGGTTCGTTTACTCCCTCTCTCCTGGTCAGGACATTGTCTTTTCTTCTTCCTGTGACCTGACCCTGCTCAAACGCAAGCTGAGACAGGTACACGTGTATAACATGCAATAAGATACCCAATACAACTGAAATGTAATTGTTGCATGGTTTGACCTATAACCTCTGTTTCTTAAACATCTCATTTATAACCTCATCTCTCTCTAGGTATCAGACCTGGGTTGCCAGGCCTTTGCCATTCTGTTTGATGACATCGATCACTCCCTGTGTCAGGCCGACAGCGAGGCCTTCTCTTCATTCGCCCATGCTCAGGTCAATGTAACCAATGACATGTATCGGTTCCTGGGGGAACCACCCGTCTTCCTCTTTTGCCCAACAGGTAGGACTGGACGTTGAGATGTGTGCTCTACAGAGTGTAAAAAAACTGTTCTTTAATAAACGTTGACTCTCTCTCTCTCTCTCTCTCTCTCTCTCTCTCTCTCTCTGTCTCTTCCCTTAGAATACTGTGGTTCTCTGTGTTCTCCCAGTGTATCCAAGTCTCCCTACCTGCAGACTGTTGGAGAGGACCTACTGCCCAACATAACAGTGATATGGACAGGTGACAAACGAATACAAAGCTTTATTCTGCAGACACACAACAGGGTCTTTAAGTAGTGTAGTATTGTTTTGTTTTCTGATTTTTATAACCGTATTAGTTGACCTGTACTTTCATTGCCAATAACAGCACAAATCCACATACAACCTCCTCAGACTAAAAAACAGCAGCAGAAACACACTCGTCAAAATCTAGACAGAATGACAATATGTTGTCAACACACATATACTTAGCTTGCAAACTTTTAAACTCCCTGGGCAATGCCTTCGGAGTGAATGGTAGATTTGGGATCTGCAACCTTTTTAAAATTTCTTTCCAACTTTCTGAGAAGGAAATTGAATTAGGAAATTACTTACAGGCTGTTGAGATTTGTGTGTTTCTCAGAACCTTTTCCTTCTTCCTGCCAACAGGCAATAAGGTTATCTCTAGGAAACTGTCAGTAGACTGCCTGGCGGAGGTGGAGTCTGTCCTGCAGCGTCCCCCGCTCATCTGGGACAACCTGCATGCGAATGACTACGACTCCAGACGTCTCTTCCTGGGGCCTTTCAAGGGTCGAGAGACCGGGTTGAGGAGCCACCTTAGGGGCCTGTTGCTGAACCCGAACTGCGAGTTTGAGGCCAACTACATCCCACTGCATACGCTGGGGAGCTGGTACAGAGCTGGGGAAGAGGAGAGGAAAGGTGAGGGGCGGTGTATGAGACAGGAAATGTCTTCAGTTAATGAACGAATATTGGCTCTGCCAAACAACAGCGATGTACAGTTAGTCTCCTTGCTTCAGTAGACACGTCTAATAAGCCTGTGTTGCTTGGCAACAAACACAATTTTATCCAGCAGACAATACAATTTGTCTTATATTACAACATTTTTTACTAAGAATGAATTGCTCCACCTGTTGTCCTGGACAAAGACGCTTACTGTGCTTTCAGCTAAAAATATAAAGAATATTCCCCAAATACCGAATTCTACCAGTTTCATTTATTTACATCTACTCTAGCAAAGTGACAGAACTTGTTAAAAGAACATTCCTATTATTTGAAGTATGGTCCACTTGGTGGAGCTGTAATAGCCCTTGCATCACCTTAATTTGACATTTGGTTCATAGTCATTGTACTTAATTTACACTGACAGAAAAATACAGCCAGCACAAGAAAGAGAGAACAAGGGAGTTGGATGGGAACTTGCAGGAGAGAAACCACTGGCGTGCAAAATGTTCTGAGTACTAAGTGGAGGGAGAGACAGTGATGGAGAGTAATTGCATTGTGTGATGAAGGAAGAAATGAGATGAAGAAGGAGAAACAAGGCGCAGGCTTTAAGGGAAAAGCAATGAAGGACAGGCCCGTGATGAGGATGGACATTTTTGAGGGAGGACTATAGGCTGCTGGTTGTATGTGACCTAATTACTGGATGTAGTATTTGCGTGGCCGGGATTTTATATTATTTTATACTAGTGAGGATCCAAATTTGAGAAAAATAAGTAACAAAACAAGAAAAACGTCTACTCAAGATCAGTAATAGTGTTTTTATCTTTAATATTTAGACATCGAGTTGATGTGTATCTTATTTTATTATTTTTTTAAATTTTAGACATGACATAATATTGCAGTGTAAGTATACAGTACAGAAATTAATTTTGGCAAAAAGTGTAATGTTAAACAACAATCCAGGACAACAAGTGTAAAAAATGCTTTCACAGCTCAGCTTATCCAGTAGCTTTAACAGACCTGCAAACACAAGATAAGTTTTGTTCTGAGAAAGTTGTAAATCTTCTTTTGTACTTGTGGTCTTGTGTATTGTTTCACTGTATGAATGTATGTAATGTAGTATCCTCTAATATAATGACACCATGTTGTACATGCTCTAGATGAGGAGTGTGAGTACTGTCCTGATAGAGCTCTGTCTGCTGCACTACATGATTGGATGGAGGAACTCAACCAGCCACTACAAGCAGGTAACAGAATATGAATTTGTGTTTGTGTGCAACTTTCATGATTTTTGATCTATTGACCACAGGGTTAAATTAATGCACACTATGTTTTTTTAAATCATGATAGGTCGTCAGTGCTCACGAGCAGACCAGCGTTCCGCTACTCCAACGTTTCGCTGTAAAACTCCTGACAGATCTGAAGGGCCCTCCGGATTCAGAGGAACTCCTGCTGTGGCCAAACTCCCCGTCTTCCCCCTGAACTCCAGCTCACCGCCAACATCACCCACTAAGGTTAACGGGGAGAGGGAGGGGCAAGACGCGGATAAGCTGAGAGCAAACCCCCCTTGTCAACCCAATCACCAGCCTCCAGGATCCAGACCTGGTGCACCCTCAGGGGGAAGCCGAGGACAGAAGGCCCAGGGAAGGGGGCTCTGTCTTGGGAAGGGCCTGCTAAGTGAATCCCAGGTGCGGCTGCTGGTTGGTCTTCACTATCTCCCCCACGAACATGGACCATCTGCCCAGAAACTGCTACAGGATCTGACCTGGCTTAAATCAAACTGTCACCTGGTCAGCTCGAACAGCAAAAAGGCACCTCTGAAGGTTGGTGTCTCTTCAGTGTGGATTTCTTTTGGTGATATGAACTTGAACTGTTAATATTACCTCAACCTTGGCATTAGTCAATCAGAAAGTTAAGGTGGGTGTGACGGTGCGATATTAATTTGTGTATTTTCCTTATGTCCTTCGTGTACGTGCATGTCCTCAGGTTGATGAGTGGCGTGGTCGGGCCTCTAGGTTCCTGTCGCTGTGTGAAGACATCGCTCAGCTCCACTGCAGCGTGGTGGGCGGGGCCAACAGGGCTGTGCTCTATGACCTTTACCCTTATGTGTGGGATCTGAGGAACACGGCTCTGGTGGCAAAGGCCTTCATATGCTGGCTAGGTAGGGATAATCGAATACAGAGTAATAAATGTGTTTTACTCTACTGTACTACTGAATGCTGTGTTGTGGTATAGTATAGTATAGTATAGTATAGTATAGTACCGTATAGTGTAGTGTAGAAGTGTGGTGTGGTATAGTACACTATAGCACAGTGTAGTATACTGCATTGTAGTATAGTGAAGTGTAGCATAGTATAGTCTATAGTGTATAATATAGTATTGTATATTGTAGAAGTCTAGTTTAGTGTAACATAGTGTAGTGTAGTAAAGTATAGTACAGTACATAGTGTCGTAGTGTAATATACTTTACATATTGTAAAGTAATGTAGGATAGTATAGCTAACCAGTAGTACTCTACTATCTATACTTTATTACTAGTATACAAAAGTAAAGTATATTATATATAATATATTATATAATCTTTCTAAAGACAAGACTACAAGTGTATTACTGTTAGAAGAGAGAGGAGGTGATAATTGAAAATTGATGTGTAGATTAGTGTGCTGTGGCCGTCTCATCTTAATTACTCTGTCTGTTGCCGTACACTCCACCCCACCCACTCCCTCTCCTCACTTAGATGGGCGAGTGTTGAGTGACAGCTCCACCCTGGGCTCCTGGAAAAACTGCTTCCACTGTGAGTAGTTGTGACCTGAAATACATGTAACTAACCACAGGTAGCCTCTGCTGCACAAGTCATTCTTACCTAAAGTAAATCCTACCCGACAAATTACCACCCGACAAAACTGCCAGTTATGCTTCAAATGCTGACAACAGCAGCATAGAAGAAACTGAAAAATAAGTTAATTCCAGCATTTCCACATCTCTCGAGGAGCTGAGATGCTGTAAACCATTGAGGTTTTAATTCTGGCATTAATATTTAAAGTGCGAGTAACGAGTGTGATCCTTTTCCAACTCTGCTGATAACTATCCTGGCATTTTACTGGCCCTAACCACATGATGTCACCACCCTGATATTCAGTTCTTGCCTGTGGCAGGGTGTGGGAAGACCACTGGGGCGGACCTACCAGGAGTGGAGTCAGAGCCGTGGGCGTTCAAAGGGGGCGTGTCTGGGGAGGTGCAGGTAGGACGTATGTTTGTATAATGTCATTTTAAATGGATTGGGTCAATTCCTCCTGTTTTAATCTGTATATATTCTTATGCCTCTGCTGTTTCTGTGTGGCGTGTAGATGCTTCTCCCAATAGGAAGCAGCAGTGACCTCTTCACTCATCCTCCTCCTCTCTTCCCTACCTCTCGTCTCTATAACGTCAGGCCCTACCACACCAAGGACAAGGTGTGTAGTCAAACCTACACACATCATTATTTCACACCTAATGCTCCATGGAATGTCATGGAAGTCACAGAGTTGCATTCAGGATTGAGACAGACAGGGAATAGTTGTGTGACTTGTAAACAATATATGGCCACTGAAGACTTTTCAGTAAATTTGCTTTGGAAAAACCAGCTGGAAGCAAACCAGGATGTAAGAACATTTTAGGTCATGCAGATGTTTTGACTTAGTGATGGAAAGTCATGGAAAATTTATGGAATTTTCAGTCAGCACCACAGTAGGCTCCTACAAAATGCTGCAAAATTTAACTCAAGTTTTTAAAAGACACTGTCTACATTTACATTGACACCAATATTCCAACTGTTGACCCTATTTAGAATAAGACATGATTTCAATTATGATGCTTACACGAGTTGCTAATAGAATATTCTGTTCATATTTCACTTAATCTGTTACAGAGCATAGCTGGATTATTACACCTGACCTTATTCCGCCAGTTATAAATCCCCAACCTGGAACAGTTTAATGTACGATGCTGTCATATACCATTTGGGTTGTTTTCTTTCTAATTTTGCAAAAGTTACAGCTTCTTTTGTATTTTTCCATCTTGTTTACACCCAGAGCTTGCATTGTCAAGCAGTTGGTAAATGCAGATGTGTCGATGTCGCAAAATGCTGTAAAAACGGCAATAGGACATTATATTGCAATTAAGACACGTGACATGTCTACATGTTCTGACTACGGTCAGACTACAGCAAATGTTTTGATTTCATTATTGCTTATTCCGACTATGACCTTGCTCAGGTTTTGGTTATCAGAAATTGTTGTTTATATGACAGTATCTTTTTCAGACTATTGTCTTAATCAATATCAGAATAATGGTGACCATGTAAACGCAGTCATGGATTTAGTTTTTATATGACACTGATTCAGTAACTCACTCAAAGGTGTGTGGAAACAGAAAATAGCCATCTCTCAAACTGATTATTTGTGTGTGTTTGTGTGTGTGTGCGCATAGGTGGAGTTGTATCGGATGGTCCGGCAGCTTCACCTGAGGACTCAGGGTGGCCAAGAGTCTAGTTGTGCTCACCCAGATATCATAGGAGACAGGTTTGTGTTTGTAAGAGAAGAGAGGAGGCATTTACACGACAGACATTACTCACATTAGACTGTATTCACATATTTTCATGCCAGAGCTGAAGGTATAGTGTTTCTTTGGTTGTCTATTCATCCGTACCATTCTCGTGAACGCAATATCTCAGGAATAATGTGAGGTAATTTGAACTGATCAGATTTTGGTGCTCAATGGTCAAGGCCACTCTGACCTTGCAACACCGAGTTTCGGCCATAACTCAAAAATACACAGCCATGAATTCATTAACTATACCACGTATCCTTTTCATGGGTTGTTGGGGGAGCTGGAGCAAATCCCAGCTGACATCGGGCGTGTGGTACGACCTGGACAGGCATTAATTCTCATGCTGAATTTAGAGACTTTAATCGACCATACCCCAATCTGCATGTCTTTGGACTGTGGGAGGAAGACAGAGTACCTGAAGAAAACCCACACAAACATGGGAACAACATCAAATCTAATAATCTAATCATATATTATATTAAATATTATTATTAAATATTAAATGAGTCTGACAGACATGGATTTAAACTGAAACTTGACCGTGTGGCGGAGACATACAACTAAAACAGAAATGATTCAATTTGGAAATTCATGTTTTTTAATTTCCACAGATGTCTCGGACCTTGCCTGGCGCTGTGCCCCGAGTACAGCTTCATCCTGGAGGATGAGCTAGGTGTGTGTGGCTGTGTGTTGGGTATCCAAGATGTCCGCTTCTTTGCCAAGCGCTGCCAAGCCAGCTGGCTGCCTGCCATGAGGGACAAATACCCACCCAAAGGAGGCAACACACACCCACAGGTGAATGTGAGGAGACGTCCCTTTTTTTTAACCATAACTTTTCTGTCGTTCTTAAGAGCACACAAGTCCGACCATTTTACAGAAACACACCCGTAAAGTTGACAAATGTTTAGATATATCAGTATCTGCAGTCACACCATCTGATCCCTCTGTGACAGATTAATATCCCACTGAGAGAAAGATGGCATACATAGGTAAACAAAGCAAATCACACACGTAGACATGGATTAGACCAAAGAAAAAGCGTCTTGGTCACCACTTGGTGGCTGCCTGCAGTAGGGATCACAAACCCTGCCTCCTCCATGTTAGTGGATGGGACATGGACCAAACTAACATGTCAAAGTACACGTCAAATGATTTTTTCTCTGTCATTTTAGGCAGTTCTTATCACTCTGATGCATGTTCTAGTGCTCATCAAAAACAGGGTGAAACATCATGATTGACAGCTGAGACTGACTCACAATTGGTTGAGGGTGTTTATCAGTGGTACCTCGCTACCGTGGCCCCATCTCCTGATCGCTACTGCGTAGACTCCAAATGTGTAAGATGGCAGTGTTCGTATCCAGGATGTTTTGACTTTATTTCTGAATAGTGAGAGGAAGAGAAGATGTGTCAACCGTCTTTATATACAGTCTATATATTAGTTATGGTTATGATTTTTCCTCGCTGCAATATGAACCTTTTTGCTAATTACACACTTGTGAATATTCAGCACCTTACCTTAAAGTATCTTCATTGAAAGTTGGAGGATATAACACACAGTGCTGGTGAGAGTGTAGCCAACGTGACAAACGGTCCAGTGATCTCAGGCAAAGAGCCAAACAGAACCGGTGGTGAGCAACCGAGACAGTCACTCCCAGACATCTGTGGAGGATTTATCTGCCTGCTCAGTGTGTCACAGTGCACACTGACACTCCCACTTAGGATGACTGTCGTTCACACTGCAGACGCAGGTGTATTTACTGTTTATCAAAGCTGAACTGGTCAGACACAGTGAGTGATTATTGGCAAGCATCTGTTCCTGCTGTGTATAATCTATGTAAATACAAAGGTATTTTCAATACTAAGTGTTACTCATTCATACATTTGCCTTAATATATATTGTAATGCTTAAAAACTCTAGGAAACAATAATTACCAGCTTCTACGACAGGAAGTACATCAGACAACCACAGAGGTTGTGGTCTACAAAATAAAAGCTGATGCAGCAGCAGGTGGCAAAGCATTTAATGTATACTTAAAACTAATATGGAGAACGCGTCACATATGGCTCATTAGTATCATCTAGTGGCAACTGTAGGAAACTGCAACAACATAGCAATGTCCGTTCAGATAGTTTCCACAAACCTCCGACAAACTTTCCATTAGGAAAACTGTTCATCACCCACCAATCGATTATGCTGGAAAGGACAAAGATAACTTATAGGAACTTTATGGATCATTTAGCATGGTGAGAACGCCCATGATTCTTTGCTCTCCTCTAGGAACTGATCCAGCTGATGGAGGAGGACCAGGGCGAGTACCCAGACTCGCTCCTCTATCACTTCCCCTCCCAGCTGCGCCTGGACGCTCTGCCTGAGCTGGTGGACGTCAGCGTCAGCCGCACGCTGCTCACTGCCCTCCTCACTGCCCTCAAGGCAAACGGTAAACACAGAGCACTGAGTAACTGTATGTAAGCGTGTGTTTAATCCTCTTGCTGACAAGGCTAAACAGATGACAATAACATCTATGAATCTCTTATTTAACTTTATGAACTCAGATATTTGTTGTGTATTTTTGTATGTAGTTTGAGACCAAGGCAAACCTTTTTCTATGTGTAGGTTCTCAGGGTGTGTTCTGTGAAGTGCAGCCGACAGACCGCCAGAGGCTGGAGTTCTTGACCAAACTGGGCTTCCTGGAGATCCTCAGAGGAGAAGCCAGGAGCCGAGAGGGAGTGGTGCTGGGGAGGCTGCTCTGAACATAGAACACGCACAACAACACACACAAGGTCACACACATACACAGCACCACACACACGTGAAGGCACTTGCACCCAGATGCAGTGACAGACACAAAATGAGTTTTCATTTTATTTTCTTCATCAAGAGAGAAAACATTTCTTATGGGACGGTGCTGGATTTCTTAGATTCTGAGTGGCAGTAAAGAGGGTGAACCCACATATTTCTGAGGGATTTACAAAATATAAAATAAGCCTTGAATGTAAACCCTCAGCAGATCTGTGCTAATCTGTCTGGGATTCTTCCCCTGGCTGAGGATTGTGAGGTGTCGTCTAGTTTGACATGAGAGCAGAGAGCTGGAAAACAGCAGCAACGAACTTCTTTTGTGAGGGACATGAGTCATTCAATCACATTAATATTTTTGTTTAATGGCTGTAAACAATATGGCTGTTTGATGACAGTGAATCCACAGAGAAAAAAGGTTTGTTTGCAGTCCTTGGCCTCCAACTTGTGTGATGCAGTTTTTCATTTCATCCAGGCCTCTCCTGTTAGTGTTGTTCCCATTCCCTTAGACCCCTTGTGGGATCATCAAGGTTGAAAGGGGATGTGGCTGTATGTAGTATTGGGACCCCCCCCCCCCCGAGGTCGAGACACTGGTGGTGGTTGATGGAAAATAGAGATAGTCTTCCTGAGTGATTTATGCCAAGCATCATTTCTCAAAATGAGTAACTATTTCTTTAAGCCGACATAAGATAACTATCTCCTGAAGGCGACTGCAGTTGAACTGCTTCATATAAACATTTTTTTTTTTTCATAAGATAGGTTAAGTTTCATGCTCCTATCCTGCTGGTTGAATAGTTTGCAGACTCCAGACCAGACCCGTGCACAACCTCACTGTTTACACTGGCTTAGTTTGGATGAATGTTTACATGCATGATAAATAAAACATAGTGTGGCTTTTCACAAAGTGGAATTACATGTACTGACACTGGCACAGACATCATTTCAATGGAATGATCTAACATGGCAATATTAATGAATATGTTTCCATCATAGCTATAAAGTCTTAGGAGAAAAAAAGCAATTGCATGCACGCTAGAACTCATCAGAAAACCCCCATAAATAATCATCAGATTTCTGTGCATGAAAACTATCATTCAGACATGAAAACAATCATTCAGACATATAAGATACACAAAACACACACACAAAGACAGACACACGTACACACTTATCTAAAGTTTACACTCGGTTCTGTTGGCTATAATAATAGATACCGCTCCCTCATTCAACACCATTTACACTTGTCAGATACATTTTCTTTGTGTATTTATGACTTTGTATGAGGTGTATGAGTGTGTGTGTGTGTGTGTGTGTGTGTCAAATATACAAACTAATAAACAAATTATTCTGCCTTTATTCCAAACCATAAAGAACACACACACACACACACAGTCATAATAAAAGAAGCACAACAGCACTCACAATCAGATTCTCAACTTAAAGTATGTAGAACTACGAATGTTCATTTTTTTGTAAACACAAAAGACAAAACTACTTTTTGTGCCAGTATTTATACTTCTACTTTTGATTTCTGTTCTTTTTTATTATTATGCTCGATCAATCACAGACTGAAAAGGCACTTTTATACGTCTCGTCTCATCATCAACCTCATCACCATCTTCTGTGAGAGTCTAGTCCCAGAACTTAAAATTATGTAAACAACTACACAAAAAAAAAGTCTTAAAGCACTGAGATAGAAATGCATGATGTAAAGAAACCTTTCAAAAAAATATGTCATTGTTTGTTGCAGAGGGTAGTACACAACACGAGGTATCGTCTACTTCAAAAATGTCTGTGAATGTGGGCATGTGTGGTTTGGTAATGGGCAATAAACGTAATTTTACACAGGCAATATGAAGCACTGTGAGAGAAAAAAATCGAATTAAACTATGAACTAAACACTTCACTTTTTGTGTCGGAATAATGATAAAAAAACGACAATATTAATAGTTGCCTTCAAACTCCTGGATTAAGTGGCCGACCACTCACATGACCCGTCGTCTACGTGTACTCATTGTCTCACTGTCTGCCTGCACTGACTTACATGTACAGTTTGTTTTACAGTGAGTTCCAGTAGAGTGCTATTTAGTATGTCTATGCAGAGTAATGAAGGTTCAAAATAATTACTGTAGAATTCATTGTGTTTTTATTGATAACAGTAAAACTGTCATTTTAACAGTGAATTACTTCATTGATCTGACTTGTTGATTTGATGCCGAATTAAAAGATCTTTTCTTTCCCCTTTAACTTGGTTGTTTTTTTTTCCTTCGCATTTGTTTCATAGTAGTAGGGAATACAATGCTGAAAAAAGACATACTGTAATAACTCAGGTGGCAAAAACATGAACAAAACATGGTGGAAAACTTGACACATTTAATAGAAGTTGTTTTGTTTGAATACGGAGGCACAACAACTTTAAAGTACTTCATAAACATTTTATTCCTGGCACTGTACTGCCACCATGTGGACAAACAGAAGAGTGAGGGAATCCTTATAGTGTTGACTTGTGTTATGGTGTGGGATGTGTAGAAAATGTTTATAATCAAAAGGCATGTTTGGTTAGGGTTAGGGGGGGTTAGGGCCAGAACATTTAATCATTACCTACACACAGAAAAGATCAAGAATGAAATGTTGAAATAATATAATAATGTGAGGTTTACATCAGTTCTGGATCATGTCATGAAAATGAAACAACTTTCATGTTTTTTATAAATATATATACATGGGTGAGTCTGGGTGCAACTACGAGGTTGTGTCGCTTTAAATGGTGCCGCAATGAATTGTGGGGGGGTAATTTCTCTTTTCCTTTCATAAAGGATGGTTTGATGTTTCCTACGCTAAAGAAGATAAGTTAGGAGACATTGAAACTTCTTTCCTTATCATTTAGAGAATTCGAACAGCTCTTAATATGGCGGCCGCTGAAATACTTTTGGGTCATTTCACTCAGTTGGAAGGTTCCTAAGCAAAATTTACTTTTTGAAATGCAGCCATAATGTCGCTATCACCTCTTGTAAATGTTATGGAACAAATTCTGTAAAACAGAATTAATTATCACTAATATGTTAGGTTTAGGTTTGTGTGTGTGTGTGTGTGTGTGTGTGTGTGTGTGTGTGTGTGTGTGTGTGTGTGTGTGTGTGTGTGTGTGTGTGTGTGTGTGTGTGTGTGTGTGTGTTCTCACACTACACAACGCTGTCTCTTTCTAGGGTGTTCCCGGCTGTCCACTGGCGGCGGCGAGAGTTCAGGTTGTGTTCAGGGGCCTTGACTTGACCAATAGGGATGCTGTATGCTGCTAAACTGCCAGTCAGCAGCAACATCAATGTAGCTGTCAGAGTAGCTGCCCAACTGCATGCTGGGAGACCCACCTAGGCAGGGAGAGAGGGGAATGAATGAAGACACATGAATGACACAAACGGCTCAAGAAGACTATATGTGTGTGTACATACTTTCTACTATTATAATAAGGTTCTTGATTTCTGTATAAACAGAGAACTTTGGATGTAAACCATTTATTTTTAACAGGTTCATTTTTATTTTCTCTGTATTTGTAAAGTTCTGAAACTAATCTTAGCGAGTTTGTGTGACACAATATTTGATGAACACAACTACACGGTATATTAGTATTCTCTGTAACCACACCTAATGCTGATTTTTAACTGTTTGTAGACATATATGATATTTTAGCTTTTTTGCTTACAGGAGAATACAAGTTATACATATTTTTTTGTAAATGGTCTGTATTTATATAGCGATGTTCTAGTCTTGATGACCACTCAAAGCACAACATTCATTCAGTGCATCAATGGGCGGCTATGGGCAGCTATTGACCAGTGCAGTTTCAGTCTACAGACATTATTTTTCCAGACTCATATGAGGCCAACGTGACTTTGACCACCAAAACTGAATCTGTAAATCCATGAGTGAACATTTGAAAGGATTCTCTCGATGTGTTCTCAAGATAACATGTTCATGAGGCAAAAAATGTGAGGTCAAAGTGACCTTCACCTTCCTCGGGTCATTATTGAGTCCAACTCAACATTTAGAACAAATTCCATCAGGACGTTCTTGAGATATCGGGTTCACAAGAGTGGGACGGACAGTCTAATAACATGAAAACCCAGACATTCAGCACAGAGAGCATCACCCACATATAGTTAAGTTCAAACAGTTGAAGTGAATGGTTGACATTGTTCTGCAAGATTGCTTTTCCACTGAGTATACAAAACCCAATACAATCTCAAGCTACAACTGAGGATTTCCAAGGCCTCCCAGTGGCAGCTTTGTGTGTGAGGTGTGTGTACTTACAGTTCCCAGCAGGTTTCCCAGAGCGATGTCAGCATATGCAGAGAGGAAGGCTGAAGGCAGAAGAGAATTCCTTTACACATAATTTATTCTTCACACACTTCCCCAGATAAAAAAACCCTTTCCTCCTTCAAAAGACAAATCTGAGAGTGGGATTGATTCAGGAGTTCTGATGCAGTGACATCTTTGAATATTCAGTTAATTTGACTGGGGGGGGATGTTACTTTTTATTTGAAATTCAAACATTCATTTATTAAACATGGGGGGAAAGTTTCTATTCAAATTGTTATGACCAGTTCGAAATCAAAATATATGATCTAGAAGCGTATCTGAAGTAGTTTGCCTTGTGATCCAGCAGAGGGCGCTCACTGTCAGCTTTACCTATAAGTCAGTAATGTTACATTAGCTGTGTGTCTTTATTCAGGGAACGCATCCTTAAATGGCTGCATTTGATGACCTACTGCGTCACAGCAGGATGACTAGGATGACAAAGTCTCATTTTGGTTCGGTCTAGGCGGCCCTCAAGAGTAGACCACGCGCCTCAGAAGGACGCAACCCCTGAATTGAGAAACAGCTATTGTTTTGCTATGAAAATGGAAGACACACACAAATATTCAAATATATTTGAACAAATTGGATAAAATGTCAAGTTCGTTCAAAACAGAAGAAAAAGAAGCTCCGAGACTTAAGGATGAACATATTTAAAAAGATGAGGCCCGAGCACACCTCCAACATGTACCCTATTATTGTTGATATGCACACACATTAACTCACCTAAACCAGATAAATAAATATAAGACCTGAAATTTATGATCAAACATACATTTGAAGTATGGTAAAGAAAACTATGGAGTTGATGTAAGGTCACGAACACTGATGTTAAGTGCTTGAAACAAGATAGAATAGCAACTGTGTGTGGGTATGTTTGTGTCAGTTTTTGTTTTTTTGTCACCGCTGGCGATGGCGAAGAGGTGGGTCGTCCAGCTGAAGGTGAAGAAGAGTCCTCCAACAGCCATGCAGCCAAGAGCTCCATTAAACCCAGACAGACCCGAGTACAGGGAATCATGACTCACCGCCATGGATAAACCTGCCAAACACAGACACACATCATAATCATGTCCTGCTGAATCTGCAGTACTAGAATCCTCCTAACGGTGGTGGTAGACACAAACTGTAGTACAGTTTCCTTTAGTGGTGCATTTCATTTGTTTGTAGCCTAATAAGGACATTTCTTGATTTTCTTTGTCTATTGCACCATTTTAGCATAGGAAAGATACAAAAACAAAACATCTTTCTGTTACTTCCAGGTCCTTGGCGTTCTGATTAACAGTGTTTACAGAATACAATCTACCATTGTTAAGTTGTCTACTTTCTTTTATTTTATGATTTCTTCCAGTTTGGAATCGACGTGCGTGTGTGTTCATCCAGTAGCCACATTATGATGGTAAGTGGTGCTGGACCAGGAGGAAGGGATAATAAAGACCCTGCAAGTCCCCAGTGATATAAATGATTTTACATTCTAATAACACGATCTCAATAACAAATCCTGAGCAGGTGGATGAACACTGGGTCAGTGCCCCCTTAAACCACCAACACAGCACCATACAGTGATGCTGAAGACTGCACAGGAGCCATAATGACCCACATAAATCTCTGCAAGGCCTGAGGCACTGACCCTTTCTCTGCTGGCCTTCAGCAGCAGCTGCACTGTGCCCAAACCCACATGTCCCAGACCATAACCATTAAGTCTCAACTACATCAGGAGGACAAAGCTTCAGTTCAGTTGAAAATGCCAACAGACTTCATTGAAACTCAAAAATCGGAATAGTTACATATATAACGGGAATCAGTGGAGTGCAGACTTTTAATTCTTTAAAAGCTCTTGGATGTGCTACATGTCAAAGAAGGTTGAGACATTACTGAATCCCCATCATCCCAGCTACAAATTGGTAGCGGTTGTAGGTTTGCAGCCCTAACTTGTACCATACAGTGGAGACACCGAAAACATATTTCATATTTAAGTCATTTTATGTGGGATTTCATTGATACCCACCTTCTAAATATGCCTGTTTATTTTATCCATGCAGTATTCCGTGAAAAAAAAATGTCATGGGTTCTTCCCCACCTTCCAAGTTTTGTGCAAATTAGTTCAGTTGTTTTTTGTAATCAAAGAAACAAACAAAGATAGAAACCAACAAACTGACAAGGGTGAAAACGCAACCTCCTTCGTGAAGGTAAATATATTTAAAAAAAAATTGCATACTGAGTTTTATTTGAACTTGAACTTTATTTGAAGCCAGTGATGCTTTTTTAAAGTTATACAACATTATTATGTACACTTTGTGTAGCTTCATTCAGCAATGCTGCTTCATACATTTTTTTAAACATATGCAGCACACAAAGCCACAAGGGACAAACCTGCATGTGTGTGTGTGTGTGTCTATGCAGAGGCCATCAGCCCTGTAGCCACACCTACGTTAAAAATCTATTCCCACTGTTCATCTGAGAGGAGAATTTGATTTTAAACCTGCTTACTGACCGTTTCATTGATATATAGCGTACTTGTGTTTATAGGAGCAAGGACCTTGCAGCAGAAATGTTATATTTTTACCTTCTTGAGTGAGAGGAACATCATAAAATATTACTGAACACTGCCTGACTGCAGAGAACAGTGACCTCCCCGTGCTCTGGCTATATACTGTATTATTTACATGCAGACAGCTGAATGTGCTAATGGGTGCATTGGAGGGGATTGTCATTTACTCCCTGTGCATTCTCATTTCCTCTTTATCATCAAATGTGTTACAATTTTGTGATGCTTTCACACTGTCCATAGCTGCAGCCGCTCCGCCCTGTCTCCCACTGCAGGATTTTCATCTGGGTTCATCTGCATTAGCTGTAAATTCTGGGAGCTCTTCTGCAGTTACCTGATCCTCAGGCTGTGCTGTGATTGATTTCCTTATTACCAGATATTGTGGGCTGCAGTTTAGCAGTCTGGTCCTGAAGCAGACTGACCACACCCCAGTGCTGCCTCCTCCCTCCGTGTGTCTGCTGGGCCACTCTGCCATCCACTCTCTTTTTATTTGTCCCTCAGTCACAGCTACCCACTCCTGCAGTTGGTCTTTAAACGCTCAGGCTCCCACTACACTCGTCTTTTCTCTTCCTAATTCCACACCTGATTATCTTCCTCGCCACCTTTGTTTCTCCCTCACAGCACTTCCCTCGTTCCATTCCTTGCTTCCCCTCTTCTTCATCACTCCCTCTCTGGTCTCCTCATTACTTCCTCCCATTAAAATGTCACTGAAGGCTGAATGTAATTTAGGAGGGAGGCCCAAAAGAATATTAAAAATGTTTGTTTCACCATTTTTCGACTCTGTGTATGAGTCTCACTACCAGTGTGGTGTTGTCTATGCTAACAGAATGAGTCAGGGAGATCTTATCATGTCAAACTGAATCTCTCCTCTCCCATCTCACCAAAATGACTGGCTGCACACTAAATGAAGGAAACTGAAATGAACTGTTCGTAATATAGTTACCAGTGGTTTCAGTGTAACGGTCGTCCTGCTCTGTGTGTGTGTGTGGGTGTATTTACAGCAACATCTGTTTTGCTATCAGCCTTATTTCAGATGTCGTATTAGTCTATTTCTTTGTGAACACTTTAAATGGCTTTAGTCACATGCTATAAATTCTATGCTGGTATTTTATCCGTCTAGGGTTTTACGTTCTAACAATAAGAACGTGCAAGTGTACCAACACGCTTGCAATAATAATAAGATTTAGCAGGAAAGATTTATGCTCCTGGTATTGTGTGCTGGCATGCTAACATTTGCTAATTATAACATAAACTTAAGTACATCTACGAGTCACAGTAACGTCATTCATTTGAATTTTTCTCATAATCCAAAACTCACAGGATGTGATGAACAAAATGTCTGTATAACTTCACTGAATCCCCAAAGATGGTTTTAGAGCAGATAACAAAAGTCTGTAAGATGTTTTATGGACTTTACTATTTAATAACTGTTAACCGACCCAAGTGATCTAGCTACATAAATGACTCGGCGTTGAACAGTGAAACCCAGCTGACTTCTCAGACTGTCTTGCTTCCTCTCATTCCACTTTGACGCGTTTCTACAGTTATTCTCCTGCAACATGTACGCAGCAGAGGGAGGAGGCTCTGGCCTACATACAGCCTGCGATCCCCCTCCTACACAAACCCCTCATGGGAATACGTTTACACCACAAAAGGTATGAGTGGCAGCTCTAAATATGGCCTCACACTTCTCTAAGACCAACCCATGCCGCTTTATCTCTCCATCATAGCTGTTCCTTCTCACAAGCAAAGTCTGCCTTATGGGGATGAAGCCGACAGAACACCTACAGAGAGCTACAGAGGTTTCCTCTGTCGTTTGACAGGGATACACACATCACACGTTTGCCGTGCCCCTGCTAACAGACGGTAAACAGTGAAAACTCAGCTGATGTTTTAATGTTTAATGCCGATTTGTTTTTGAGGCTTGTGAAAAAAGGGTCTTTTTTAAAAGACAATGATCTTGTTTTGAAGGGGAGAGCGAATTAGCCCAAATATTATTTTACATTATTATGACAAAAATATTACAATTTGTTAGAAATTTGAAGGTGATGAGTAATCCTTCAATAGATTAGAACAAATCCTTACAGCATGTGAAGAAATCCAAAGCTACGACATGCCTGGTTACAGTTGCTAAGCTGATTGGACAATCACTGATTGTGGGTGGGGTTTAGTCCACAGTTATTAATTCTTGTCAGTTATCAACGCGCACACACACACCTTCTCTTTCCTGAAAAAAAACCCGAGTATCTCTTTATCCTGAGCCTTCCAGCGGCACCGAGGGAGAAACTGGCGAGACTGATGAAAGTAAAAAGACTGATGAGGAGTTTTGAAGGATGATAAAATGAAAGGATTAAAGAAGACAGAGAGAGATGTAGAAAGAAGGGCTGTTCATCTGGGTGGGAGACAATAAAAGGCAGAGCCGGGGGGAAGGACTTGTCTTAAGTGTTAAAGAACATGGTGTCATTTCGGGATTTACTGCCCACTTGTGGTTCAAGTAGGTCATTGTCACTGTAAGCTAGCTTCACCACTAACCTATGCAACTCATTGCTTCTGTCATATTCCTGGGTGTGACTATGTCTTATTTGACACTTTACATGGACGGCAATATTCCTGTTAATTAATAAAATAGTCTATAGTAGTGTTTGACTACTATGCTCTGGGTTCTAGTATAATGTCTTAATCAGACTATGCTCTGTAACATGTAAACAGGAATATAAATGGACTATTCGATAATATTAGCAACTTCCTTATCAGTAAAGTCTGTTGTGTGCAACTGTGGGACTTATTAGTGCATTTGTTATCATTTTTAGACAATGCACATTTTTCAGGTTCAAATGATCACGTTTTTTGGTCTTATTATGGAATCTTTTGAGAGAAATAAAAATACAGCACATTACCAGCCTTATGCTTAAGACATTCAAAGTCACAGTAAAATCCTAAAATTAATTCTTAAACTCCAAAGCAGCTACAAAAGAGGAATAAGACTAAGTGTAATGTGCTCTCATCCCTTGGAATTAGTAAAAAAGGATAAAAGCTGAATATTAAATGGAAAATTGCTTCTGGTGGAACCCTGATTCACATGCACCCAGATGTAAGATGTATTTTTTTTAGCTCAATGTTCGCCACAAATTATTTAATTTATGGTAAAACCATGTGTTGAAGAAAACTTGCAGGAGAAAAGATGAAATAGGGATGAATGGATGGGATGAAAGAAAAAAACAATGATGGAAACAAGAGAATGCACAAATGGCAGCTACGGAGACTCTATTTGGTATATTTGCTCTCATGCAAGTTGATTCCTTCCAGCGCTGTTGCCTACACAATCTCATTCCAGCCACATCTCTTTGATCACTTTGTCACACTGTTCATTATTAGAGCAGTAGTGTGTGTGTGTGTTCCTGCCCCTTATAGCATTGGTCTAAGATTTTGTGCAAGTGTGTGTTTATGTAAAAACTCTCTTCCAGTTTTTTTACAGTATGACTCAAAACTACACACACACACAAAGTATTTTGGGACACTGTATAGTACTTTCAGTTTGATATTTATATACGCTGCTGACATGTTGTCTTACGGCCAGTCTGATTCTAAAACCTTACACGATTTTAATCTCAACAAAAACTCCTGCACCTCCCGGGGGTACTGATGACATTTCTAACACACAACATACACAAAAATGAAAGAAAACAAATATCTCTGCATGAAAAAAGGGTGCCACACGCGTAGAAAACACAGAGCAAGATGTCCAGAGAGATTTTGGTGATAAGAGCCTCACAGACACTATTGAGAGGATGAGTAGTGGTCTACATGACTAGATGTTTCTCATTTAAGTAATGATACCTAAAACCGAGTGTTACACAGAGCAATGCTGACACTGAATGTATGAGGCAAATAGACAATGATTTCAGCCCTGATTTGTTAAAAACACACTAACTATAGCCAGGTTTTGAGGTCAGGCTTACAATCTTTGTAAAACTGTGTGAAAATGTTCAAATGTAAACAGGCCTGTGCTACATCATGACCTAAAAATGAATCCAGTAACATTCCACCACTTTGCTAGCTCCCACTCCCACACAGAGATTGAGACTCACCAGCCAGCGTGCCGACTGCTGATCCCAGCAGAGCATGGGTGGCCAGCAGCGGGGAGTAGAGCACAACGGCTCCCAGGATGAGGAGGGAGGGTCCCATCGCGTCACAGGCAAAGATCTGACCCACGCCAAGAGGGATGCCATACATCACCTGTGTGGTCAAAAGAGGGAGTTAGAAGATGGGGGAGGATTTGTTTACACTATATGAGGAATATTGCACAGTTGATACAAAGAAATGTTCTGAGGCTGATTGCGCTGCATTCGACAAATGACTGTAGACCAAGGCTTTCGTGGACTCCTCGACTAGCTCACACTGTGCACGGTTGTAGACTTGTTGTTCATGTACGGGTTTAGCAGCATTTTCTATGTGCACTCGTTTTTTCTATCATGCATCACCCACTAGGAGCTGACAAGGGCGATTTGGGGCTCAGCCAAGCACGGGCAGCATAGGATCGAACCGCCCTCTAGTTAGTGGACGACCCTCTCTACCTACTGGGCCACAGCAACCCCAAAATTGATATAGAATATGCAACAAAAAGATGCATGCACGTGTCATTCTATGTGTGTACATGTGCGCATCTGTGGAGTATAGTTGCTGTGGTGGTGCAGCCAGAGCCCCGTCCTCAGCAGAGAGAATGCTGAAGACATTAAATATAAATAGGACTGACGTCATCACCATCTCTGGAGAGAAGCATAGAAAAGACGAGAGGAGGAGAGAGGAAAGGAGGAAATGAAGATGGGTGGAGGAAGGAGTGCAATTGAAAAGAAAAATGGGATTTAAGAGGGGAAAAATAAAGACTAAATATAACAAATATAGAATGAAAGACAGAAGTGAACAATGGGGAGAGATTGTTTCACAAGGACTAAGAAAAGACCTACCATGTCCTAGAAAATGTGATTATATGGTTATGTATTGTAAATTGAGCTACGAGGAAGGAGAAGAATGAAATAAAAAAGACAGATGATGGAAGATGGAGGAAGTGGGCGAAGGAGAAAGGAGATTAGCATAGAGCAAAGAAATTGACTGAGACTGGAGAGAGGGAAATCGGGGAGATAAAAAAGCAGGATTTGGAAGTTTTAAATCTCCAGAGTCACAACTGAGAGTCAATTTATAACATGACAGAAACCTCATTTACAAGGCGGGAGACAGACAGATGGAGGGAAACAGGAAGGGGAATGTGAGGAATATAAAAAAGAACGAACGAGAAAATGAGACTCTGAAATAGAGGAAGAGGGCTGAAAGTTGAGGAAAGTAATTACTTAGCGTAACAAATGTTTGTTGAAAACTAGAATGGCACTCAGTGGAGTGGACAGCTCCACCAAGGCCCAACATCATTTGCCTCGCATCGTCAAAACAGTACTGGTTAAGAAAAAAAATAAAAAAAGAGAATGCAGTTCACTGCCACGTCTGAAACAGCCGTACTGTCCCAAAAACTTGCCACTGTTGAGGGATGATTTATGGCAGCATGTAAAGGAGGAGTGTGGTGCATTGATGCCCAGTGTTGAGACTGCAGATTTGAAGCTTGAACTGTGGAGGCAGCGTAATGTCCAAGTGTCCGAAATCACCCACTCATTCACCACCCTGCTCACTATATAGGGCCTTCTGCTTAGGGGACTATATAGTGAGCTCATCGGCAAATGAAGACACACTTTCGGACACAACTCGGCACATCACCTCTGACCCGGTAACTACGTCACATCGGCCAGTAGAAAATCCCACAATCAAATTGTATCTATGTTTCATTTACACTGAGTATTAATGCTTTTAGGTTAAAAGCCCACGGATTGACCATATTTATATACAATTTGTTTGCAGAGCTTTGTGCTGTGATGTGCTAGTCTGCTCATATTTACATTTGAACGATAGGTCATGCTGTTCCTGCTGCCCTCTCTACTCACGTCTCCCCCCGAGCTAATGCATAATGGTACATAAAGGTAAAACAAATAATATGCATCTACGAGTTGTGTATAATATACACTGCCACACTTTGGCCCTATTCCTGTTACTTTTTTTTCTTTGTTTTTTACGAGCCAGTGCTTTGAATGCTATTAATGCCCTTTACTAACGGCTAAAGTTCTGCGGGCGCTTCCCAGTTAACCCACATCGAAAAAAGGTGAGAAAAATAAGCACACGGACAGAATCAATCTCTGTTACTCATTCGCCTGCTCTCTGAGTAGTTGCAAAGTGCACACGTCACTATGGAATACAATCCTGCCGCTGTCCCTCCATCAGAGTGTGGTTTTGTTTTGATCCATGTAATCAGTCGTCAATACATATACACAGACGCAAACGGGAAATCTTTCTGGAAACTTATATTTGGGAGAAGACAAAGTGTCTTCTGATTCAGATCACATAACTCGTTCTGCCTGTTTCCAAACAAAAGAACGAAGAATATAAATTCTGTTGCTGTGAAAATACTGAAATGGCAGCTGGCTCGCAGAGATCAAAAGCCAACTGCAGCGGGTGGTGGGAGTCAGGATTCATGAGAAGCAGCTCAAGGTAAGAGCATTTCAGAAGTCACGACTTTCTTTTCGAGGCGCACTCTGCAACAGCTTGCATTACAATCCTCTAGACTTTTAGCAGCATATGGAAATAGGCCCCGAGGTCTTATTGCTATTTTGTTTTTTTATCCCCTTGTTTCGAATGCCTATAAAAAAAAGATTCCCATTCCAAGACTGACACTCATGTTTAAATCGGAGCTACCACGTCCATCACAGTTCTACAAAATCTCAGTCCGCAGGAAGTGAACCAAATATAACAAACACAGTATCTCAAATGCGAAAGCTTCACCTCGACGAAGAGTTTCAATCAACAGAAGGATTGTTAATTAAAACAGTTTGCGCTGATTATAATTTCATAACAGGAGCTCCAACAGTGACTGTTGCTAAGTAACTGGTGAGTCATAGCCGGCTGATCTTATGCAGACCGTGCTCCTATCAGTTGCTCGCTCACTCTGGAGACTGGGCTGCAACATGGCAGGATGAGTCTGGCCTCGCTCCAGCTTGGTTTCTGTCTGTATTCCTGCTTCAATATATAATCTGTGACAGCTAACATTTCGCTTTGAGACGACGGATGAACCACAAGTGCTGCTCTCTTCACGTGACATGATGGGTCGCCGCTGTGTAAATATCACTGCAAATGTTCCTCTGACAGATGCCCTCCTGTTGGAATGCTGATAAGGAAATAATGCAAAGTGTGTTTTCCCTCCAGTCCGATCAGATACTTGGAAAAGCAAAGATGATAAAATAGAGTGAACACATAATTTAAAGACAGTAGCGTTCAAGCTGTTGAGATATGAATGTATACTGTAAACATGATGCTAAATGATAGAATGTAAAGTGAATATAATTGTTGGAATTTCAATTCAAACATTATCTTATGTAGAATAGTTTATTTATACAATACTGATTATTTTAATTCAATTTAAAGCCCCACATATATTTATTGGTGCAAATGGGTCACACCGAGTGGGTTTTTGTGGAAGTTGTGCATCTTTGCCCACTGAAAGTGAACACTCGACTAACAAATCATGAATTCATAAAAATGATGTGCCCTTGGCTGCATGTTTCAGCTGCTTCATATTGGCTCCTGGAGTTTCCTGATCGCTCAGACTCATGGCACTATTAAACTGTCAGTGTCTGGAAGGTATACTGCATTTTAAGAGGCTAACAAATCTGTCTGGCCTTGATCTGCAGTGAATCCTAACAACCCCGACATGGCCACAAGTGTCATAAGAAAGTTCTCAGTGCTCTGGTTCCATATGTGCCATTACACCTTCTGTGTGCTGGGAAAAGTTTAACTGCACTTTGAATCCAGAGATTAATAGTGTCTGAAAGTTTAAACCTGACACTCCTGCAGTCTGCTGTATATCACATACATGTATATCAACACGATATCTGATGCTTGAGTATCTCGCTGTCAATGGACGGTTCGCTCGTTGAAAAAAACCAAGGGGCATTAAAACTTTCTCGTTGTGTCCAACTGCAGCTCTGTTGCTAGGTGACAGGAGCAATGTCACCAGTCTAGCAGCCTCCCATAGACACCCATTATAAAATTATAAAATTCCAGAAAAAGCTGAATTTTTTCGAAAGTACCTGCAGAAACGTCCTGATGCTGTTTTTTTTTATTTGCCTTTATTGATAGAACAGCTTAAATGTGAAAGGCGGAGAGAGAGGTGAAAACATGCAGCAAAGGGACGCAAGACGGAGTTGTTGTCTGTGCGAGGCTTCTAGAGGGATGACATCACACAAGGACCTGTTGATATCGCTCAGCAAAGCATCTCAGTAGCTCATCCTCCACAGATCCAAGTTAAGTTGCTCCCTTACCTCGACTGCAATGACTTGGGTGCCATTAGGTTGCAGCACCCCTGGTGGCACAGCCGGGTGGTGAGGAAAGTAGGGATTGTTCGGGCCCGTACAAAGGAGGAAGAGGAGGATGATGATGTTGAATGGAAACACAGCGACAGGTAAGTCCCAGTGGACCAACAGTGAGGTGAGACCACTGTACAGGAACACACTGAGGAAAGGGAAGGAGGACAAAAGTGTTGAGACACTGATCATAGTCTTGAAATACAATTTTCTGATAGAAAATATTAGCCTTTACATTAGCAGTTGTGTCTTTTGGTTTCGAGAGTGATTCTTAATTGTATTATACATATCATACTGCCTGTTAAATTTTATAATGAAAAGAGAAAAACTACACTGCTTCTTACACAGTGCAAAAATATCCCCTTATTTAATCTATTTTCAAAGATTTTTTGGTTGTGAAAATGCTTTAGATGTATGACTTGTTGTTTTCATTCCACTTCAATCATGATGGTAATCATTCCCTTTCTTAAACCATGCAGATTTTGCCTTGCTTGCCATACTTCAGCTCAGGGTATTAAAAAACGTAGATAAAGACAAATCTAGAAACGCATTTGCAGATATGCCACAGCAGAGGTATAGCAGAAATCATGAGTAAAACGACAGCCAGTTGCAAGACCCTCCTGAGTTATAGCTGATGACTTGTTTGTATTTACAGCAAAACAGAGATTGTTCAGTCACAAATATCTAAGCATGCATTAAAGATTTATTGACACATTCACAAACCTATGCACACATTTGCAGATGTGCAAATCCCAACACATTTGCAAATCTGATTACGCGCACACAGATCCTGATCACACATTATTTGCGGATTCCTTAACACATTTAAAAATCTCAGGATGCATTTGTGGATTATTTTACACATTTACAACTTGATTACACATAGACAGATTTAGATAAAGTTACAAAACACTTTTCAAAACCTAAATAGAAATGCACACAAATTGTATTGCTACAATATTGGCCCCATAGAGACGACCAGGACTGCATTGGACTCTGTGTGGTGTGTGTGTGTGTGTGTGTGTGTGTGTGTGTTGTGTCTCACCAGGTTGCTGAACACAAGCAGACAGGCAGCAGAAGCCACCAGTACCAGTCTCCAGCCGAGCTAAACACTCCCATCAGCAGAGACACCAACATGCCATTACAGCCATGGAGACCTCCTGACACCTCAGCACTACACATTAAACACACGCGTCACAAATACATCTTGCATTTAAAGACAAAAGAATGCAACATTATTGTACAGTGACTGTCCAGTAAAATAAAAAAAAAAGAATAGTTTTCATGATCAAAACACACATTAGCACTTTTTTTTTTATGAGCCCTCTTTAAACCAACTGTTCAGTTTTATCAGGAAAGGGTCCATGGGTCACATTTAATATATTCAACTTGTCAGACGTAAAACATTAACGGCCCCAGTACGGCTGCAATTATTTTTTAAAGATTTTAAAAAGGTCGCAAATTAGCATATAGTTCTGTTTGTGGCATAAATATTGGGACAGGTCCATTTTACTGTTTGTTTTTTTTACGTTATATGTTATTTACTAAAAGGCACCAAACTTGTTTCTCAGTCAGATTTCCTGATGCCCTGTCAGGGTTTTGTAAAATAGTTTACTGATGATATTTTACATGCAACAGCATTCACTGTGGGAGCTGTTCGATTATTGCGTCTGCATATCGTAATGGAAGCAATTATGGACATACTATTCATTATATAAGATATAACAAAATACATATTTCAATATAAGAAGAAAGCAAAACTTTCAGGATGCAGGAGTTTTTTTACCCTTCATGTGCTCATCCAAGTGCTCCATATCCCCAGTGCACAACAGCAGAGCGTCCAGCACACGGCGGCTGGGGCTGGCCCGTCTCCTGCTGGCCTCCTCTACCTCTGTTTTGGTTTGCATCCTAATCACAGCAGCCGCTGCACCACACCGCTGTAAGCGTTAAGAATATGTTGTAGTAATGCTGCAAAAACAAAGCTTTTCTTCACTTTGCAGGCTCTTCATGTTCTTTTCACTCCCCTGTATGTTCTGCTCCCGTTTCTTTCTCCCCTTCCTTTTCAGTCATCTCTTGTCCCCTTTCCCCCCACTCCTTCTCTCCTCCGCTGGTGAGGTTTAAGGGAGGTGGTGTATTAACTGTGGAACCGGGTAACATATTTACATTTTGACCGGCCTTTGAGAAAGAAGTCCAGCCCTGTCAGGACTGGTCGAAGAGAGGCAGATTGGTCCATCCCTCCTCTGTTTCTACATTTCTCAATGACCTTGATATCCCTGTCCAGTCTTTCTGTGTTTTCTGTCAGCACGGCTGTGACATCTCCTTAACCAATGTTTGGCCATTTAAGTTTTTCTGCCACTTTTTATTGCTGCAAGAGCACAGGTATTTGTCTTTTCTTCATTTGTAAAGCCATTAGCAGGTTTTATGTTAAATCAGGTTTTTCCAAAGGGTTTAATATATAATCCAGTTAACTATGCTTCTCTGAAAGCACTGTCGACACAAATGATTTTATAACTTCAGAGAACTATTTATTTTATGTTAAACTCGCCGTTGGCATTATTTTTACTGCATCTGCATGTAAAGTATTTCTTCCCATTTAGTTTTTTCACTTGCGTGCATAGAGAACCTGCAACTACAGCTCCAGTTACCATTTTTATATTTTTCAAGTGACACCTACAACTCACTAAATGATCCATATAACATATGTCACTTACACTTGGGAAACAGAAGAATTAGGTTTCGGAGAAGTGTGCACATAAAAAGTGCGATTTCTGTAAATGTGTGTATTTTTGTTAGGAGCACATGCATTAGCAGGCTCAATGTGCAGCAGGTGAAGACAACAGTCGGATAACATCACAGGGAGAAACTTTTTCACTCTGAGCCGGTGCAGCAGGGGGTTCAAAAGCCTTGTTTTTGCAGGTGGCAATTGGTCTGCCATTCAAGAACCCCCTCTCCACCTCTCACTTCCTCTTTCCCTCTCATTCTATTCATCTTTTATTTGCTTCAATAAACACATCCACCTCCCTCCGTCTGTCACTGCTCCTTGGCTCCTTCCATCAGTCACACACTGTGCAAACTGGGCTGTGATGGGAAGAAGAGATGCAGGTAAACGTTGCACAGTTACTTTTTCATCTAGTTTTGTTCAGGCAAAACCCACAGACTCACGCCTCGTCTCGTCTTATTGTTCCATTCCATTCCAACGCAGGGGGAAGGTCAGTGGAAGCATAAACACGACACAATTAGAGGCTGGAACCATAGAGTGCAGTACACAGCATGTTTTACCTGTGTGTCACTGAATACTGACACCACTTATATAACTTTGCTCACTGTCAGTTAAACTGTTTTGCATCAAGACTGCACACTCGCAAAAAATACACATGTAGCTCCATTCCCATGGGTTACAATCTCAATGTGTGACCAAGATCAGTGTATTTTCCCTCCTAAGTCCTTTAGTGAGAGTTTAGGCAATATAGATTAGATGAATTTGTAAGTGTTATGTTGTCAACCTCAGGCAGGCCAATAAAAAAGACGATAACAATGAAAACTAATGTAAATTAATGTGAGCGATTGGGGCAGTTCACAGAAACTCTGCAAAGCTACTAAAATATCCAATTACTCAACTGCCTGAATAAAATCCAATCTCCAAAGTAAATGAAGCATGAGGCCATGATCACATCACAAAACGAGGTGCAGAAATTACAGCCCATCTGGACTCTACATCATGGGGCTCAGTTTACGAGTTTTCCCACAAGTCAATGCTAAATGGCTAATCGTTCTATGATAATCTGCATAGCTGTGTAAACGGTGAATAAGTAAAACTCCACAGAGGACAGTCGAGGTGCGAGAGAGGAGCACCCATGAAACACACTGATAAGGCAGAATATGGGATTACTGTGTTATCTTCAATAGGAGAGTCCAAGCAATAATCTCCCCTTGTTTCCATGGTGATAAACATTTCTCTCATCGTTCTTTTTCTACCTCTTTTTCTGTTTCTCTCTCTTTCCCCTCTCCCGTTGTAAAATACATGCTGGTCGTAGGAAATCTGTGACGTGCACACTCATCTCACTGACATGGTACTTGATAATTGAGTCAGTTACCTCAGAGTCGAGGTGAGATGCTGAAAAACCTGTAAAACACAGAAAACATCATAAAAAGTCATAACTGAAACTTAAACAGATTAAACTTTGCACTTAAACAGACTACTGTGTATAAGCTGGCCATCATTCCTCCACCCAATAGGTGACTAACTAGCCAGTTAGTGATGTCTAAACTGTGTAAAAAGATGGATGACGCGTCTTCACTTCATCCCACTATCTAGAAATTAAGACTAAATATCCCAGATACAAACACTGCTTACTTTTGCATTTGGAGCCAGTCTCTGTGATCAGAGGATGGAGCCGTGGTAGCAAAGTCTCACCAATATACATGTTCGACCAATAGGGAGTCAGTCGAAGCCATCAATCATGACATTTCACACCGTTTTCAAGGAATCCAATAACTAAATTACAACCAATCTTAGCGGGACATACATCAGTGTGATAAGAACCTCAAATGACAGAAAGCATCTGTGAAAAAGTTCGACGTTTTTTGTTTGGTCCATGTCCCATCCACTAACAGGTGGGGTTTATGGCCTATACAGCAGCCAGCCACTAGGGGACGATCAACACGCTTTGGCTTCTCTTTTAGGGAGCAATCTTATCGTCCATCTTTATACACAATCTATGCCAATGACACAATTTTTTTTCCCACTATTTTTGTATATAAGGGCATCAAATCATAATTTTTGTGTGGAGCATAATCAAGAGCACACACACACACACACACTGTGACCTCTAAGTGTGAACATCATTGCAATGGGCTCTCTATCCTCACAGTTCATTAGGAAAAGCATTGGAGAGTGGAAAAGGGGAGAGGAGGGAGGACGACTGATGGACGGATCATCCATGCTGCTCCAGTGGAGAGCCCTCTGGGTGATGAGTGGTACTCCAGTCTCCCGTGTGACCTTCTCACCATTCCTTCAAAAACACTTGCCTCAGTTCCCCTTCATTTTCTCACATACCTCAGCAAGTCACTATATACTTAGACAGCCAGAGGTGCTCAGGAAATGTTTAGCTCTATTACTTGGGGCTCATTGTTATGGAACAACACTGGTATTAATCATTACAATGACTTCAGAGTTAAAAGCATCAAATATTTACATCATGAAAGCTTGCATCTAACAGCTTTGTACCAAAGATGTTCTCTCTTCTCTCCCGCTTACATACACAGAAGTCATCTCAAATACATATTCAGAGTTAACTGCTTATCAATAGCAAGACAATTCCCTGTATGGTTTTCATTTAATCTTGCAGTAGAAGCCCAGAACAATCCACAGCCACAGTAAATGGATTCTGTGTTGGACAATATGGGGAGGGTTCTGAATGAAGCTGCCCCCTCGCTCTGTACTTCTCCCTCCACGCTTGTTTCCTTGTTTGGCTCGTGCGGAATTGAGGACAACCGAACCTAATCCAATCAAATGAATATACGACATGAGGGGAAAGAGAACAGACAACATGGAGGTGGTGAGTGACTGCTGTGTGCTGGTGACTCACCACCTGAGACTATCGAGCTCCTCAGCAGGATGTGATGCAGCAGAAGCACAAAACTGCATGGATTACCTGGCTGTTTTATATGGGCATGAACCTTGTTTAACAATAATAATGATTCTCAAAATACAATGCTTTAGGTTACTAATTATGCCTCAAAAGGAGCTGTTACTTTCAAAAATGCAGTTTCCAAACAGAAAACCTTTTATTCCATATTGTTTTTCTTTCAACTGTTTGTATACTGCAGTGGAGGAATGGCCTTTCAAGATTAGAAAAGTAAAATAACTTTTGTGTTTGACTTAAGAGTATTTGAGCTGAAACTGTTATCAACTAAACGCTCCAATTCAATTCCCCAGATTAAATTCACAATCGGCGAATTCAACCAGATATACTTTTCACAAAAAAAGGTTTCACAAAGTCGGGTGATCAAGGGCTGTTTGATCTTTGCATCTGTGAATGAAAGCAGGACGAATATAAACTGTACTGTTCTGGTCCAGATTAGAGGATCCACCAGCTTTGACGTGTGAAGGAGAGCCAGCAAAGTAATCTGGTGGATCTCGCTGCAGTCCCCTACAAGGGAAGCCCAGAGTGGATTCAGTTTCCTTCTCTTTTAACCTGTCCTTGAACACGACACCAATCAAAAGGTTCTCCGACCAACATAAATGTTTGATGCTCTGTATAATCGACCACATATTTAATTTGTTGGCGTCCAGCATACTGAGGAGGGAGTACTCCTGCAGGGGCCATGGGTTCGGTTCCGACCCGGCCTTTTGTTGTGCATCTTCACCATTCTCTCTCCCCATTTACTGTCAATGAAGGCGAAATGCACAAATGCTCCTGTCATAACAACCATGGCCACTAGAGGTCTTATAACAATTAAATGCCTTATTTTTTTTATTTTTTTTTAACAGGACAGATTCGCAATCTGAGCCGTTTTGAATTTCGACTTTGCTCAATTTAAGCTGTTCATGCTGTGTTAAAAATAACCAGCCAATTTATATGCGCTATCAGAGCTCAGCGTCTTGACATGAAGTCCTTGATCTTAAAATACTTTCTTTTTTTGAGAGTTTGTCAGCTGTTTGATGTCGGGCTGTGAAAAAAGCAGTTTTCACAGAGAGCTTGAGTTTGGAATGCTTCACCCCAAAAGGCTTCGCATTAGATCAGCGTTTTATCTCCTTTCCTCGGAGCTGCTGCTGACAAATCAAGCTAAATGGAAACAAATTAATATAGTGGCGCCTGGCTGGAGAGAAAAATAACATCTCTCGTTTGGATTTGATTGGTGGTGGTTTTTCAACTGCAAATCCTGTGGATCCAAATAAGTGCAATGTTGAAAACAATTGCTTTCACTATTACTGAAGTTTACTGCCATATAAATATGGAGAGACTAATGGAGGTTCTACATTTAAAGTAGGGATGCTCTATTACAATACATCAAACTGATAAACTGCAGGTAACATTAAACTGTAGCCACAGCTACACAACAAACAACAAACATCCTGATAGTCTTATGTGTAATTCAGGTTACTTTTTAAACATCTTCAGTCTTTATATTTTAGCATCCATACCTATTAAGAGTTAAAACTGCCTTGAAGTAAATCTTCTTGTTCTGATCCGATGACATGTTTGATTAACCCCAGCTTCTGTTACCCACGTATCCTCATTACAAAAGCAACATGCTCTCTGGAGGCATGCAATTCTCCTGTTAATGCCGATCTAAAAACATGACTTTGTTTATAAAAGCGTGATCAAATCATAAAATAGCTTTATGGTAGATAATAGATATATGTCAGTTTCTTTGGAACACCATGACCCAACCTTTTGTTCCCTGAGAGAGTTGTGTGAGTGGGATGAGTGACAGCGTTTTGTCAGGTCGCTCGATAACCTTCCATCTTTCCCTCCGGCGGCTGAGCAATTAACCAGAAGCAGCAGATGAAGACGAGAGATCATTACGGAGGCTAAGCTCTAACGATCAAATCTGCCTGTGTGTGTGTGTATGTTCTTGAGTGTCTGTGTATCTTTTCCCGTGTAAGGAAACATGTAGGTAATACTGCAGTCGACAGAGAAAATCATTAGAGCTCGCTTTGCCTTCCTGACTCGAAACCTCAGCCCTTATGCTCACCATCCATCCTCCCCCTCTCATTAGATACCAGACTGAATCCAATGCAAAGTCAAGCTGGAAAGTGCAGAATTTAAAGCTTAATATATAATGGTGTAGTGGAAAAAAGTGTGGTTGAAACCTATTTTGTAGTTGAAGAGTCTAAGACTTATGACCTGAACTGTTTATGACCTGAAACCTGTATGACCTTTCTATATACACTGTATGACCTTTCTTTTACTTATTGACTGTCCAAGAACCTAATGGAAACATATGGAAATCATTTATTCCTGTGTCTTAATTCCTGTCTCAAACTGCGCCTACAGAACCAGTCTGAACTGGCTCAAACAGCCTTAGTTCTCCTATATAAGATCCTTGCATTTGACTGTTCTCCATCTTCACTTTGAGATCCCTGTGACTCTCTGTGTTGATCCTTTCTGCAGAAAGCCCCTATTAAAATAAACAAAGACAAATTCGGTGTTCCAGCCTCTTGTATTTTCAGATTTCCATCACAATGGCTTCAGCAGGGAAGAGAGCTTGAAAATCTTGCCTCGGTATCCTTAGGGTTCATTCCACAGCATTTCCATGTAGCAGGGAAATGCAGATTTCGGTCTTTTCAACAGCTCCGGGTTGCACCATCAGCACATTCACAGAAGTACAATGTGTCAGCCTGTCGGATCAAGTCTGCACTCTCAAAGTCATGTGCACCCCAGACGAACCAGTGCTGACCCTCCGTTAAGCCCACAGCGCATTTTGCATTTTGGCTGATATTTACCTCCAGGTACCTCTGCCAAAGCTGAAGGACAGGAAGTGGAGGAGGATGGATTGGTGGGGTCAAAGTAAGAGTTGCTCTGGTGTGGTTTTGTGCCTCAGCTGCTTGAGCTGAGAGTAGACAATCTTGTTGACCGTGACTTTTATGCAAATGAAGTAGCAGCACAAACAGGGACATGCAAGCAAACAGCCTCTTTAACACCAACTCAGCTGCAACAGCGTGCTTCAGCTGTTAATCCACTGGCACCTGTGAGCCCTGCAGAGCCTTTTTCAACAAAGTGTTCTGTGATCTGATCTCCACAATGTCCGACCTCAAAGAAATCAGTTGGACAAAACATAACCAGGAGCAATGGCACAGCTACATGCTGGGAAGTTTCAACACAAATCTACACTGGTACAAGCAAAAAACTAATATAATGCTATTGTTAAAATGTGTATTACAGTAGACATTAAGTATTTAACCTTTCAATATTTAGCACACACACACACAGACACACACGGACAGAATGAGTGATGGGGAGTCAGCAAAAGGTTAAGCATGTGATTATACTGAGCTTAGCCTTAAACATGATCAGAATATAATTTGTACAAGAAGTGTAAGAGTGAGTGTGTGTGTGTGTGTCTGTATCTCGACATGATTGTGTGTGTGCATCTACGTGGAGGGGCAGGGCCTCAGTATGTGAGTCATGTTAAAGGTTGTAATGTCAGTGTCATCAGTATTCCCCTCATCAGAGTCAAGCAGAGATTCAGATAGAAAACACAATGAAAAGACTGAGGAGGGACAGAAGACAGAGAATTGAGTGGCAATCGATGGACATATTATTTCTGGGGTTTTTACAGGTGACTGGGGTCAGAGGTCAAGGGTGTGTGTGTGTGACTGTGTGTGAATGACAGCTCTCCACAGCAGGCTACTACACACCACAAGTAATGTGGTGAGGGGAGCATGGTTGGTAATAAGAGCTGCCTCTGAAAGATGATGTTGTGAAGCAGAGGAGAGGATGTGTTCTGAGAATTGCACAGAGAGGGGCTGAATGAAAGCGATAAATTAAAAACGAAGACACGTGGACGAGAAGGAGGAGGAGGGGGGGTGAGGATGGATGGAGGAAAAGCAGGAAGTGAGAGAGAGGTGGTATGAGGAGAGATCAAAAGGAAGTTTTTCTCGCCTTGGGCTGTAAAACCAGTCACAGCAAATCACACCAGCCTCACACAGACCTATGTGTTCAGATTCAGCTGCTGTTTTGATCCTCCTCTTCCTCTCCGCAGACCATTAGCCATATAGCTGCCCTCTGTCTCTGCAACAGCTGAGGAGATACAAGACAATGAAGATGACAAAGGTCTGTCAGAGTGGAGATTCAGCTTTACTTTGAAGGCCATGCTATGGATGTTTTGTATATGATCCATTTTAACCAAGGAGCAGGGCCAACCAGGAGGATGATACAGATTTCTTCATCAGTTTATTTCTTCACAACGTATTGTGGCACATAAGACACAAAACAACTTCATTTCATATAATAAAATTATGATTATTAGGATCACTTTAAGGAAAACAATTAATTTGATTAGGAGAATAAAGTCATTATTTTAAACAAACACAAAAGGTTAAACCTTTCACTGTATGTGGTCATGATCACCTCATAACTTACTGGAATGTAAGTAATCCTGTGCAGATCAGAAACCTGAGCTGATACTGTATTGATTGGATAGATATTCTGTAGCGAGGTGCTGAGAGTTCGACTGCAGCTTAAATGTTGTGGATAAAACGGCATCAGCATCTTCACAATCTAACACAAATATGTAACTTTTCTTTTCCAATTCCATTTTATGAAACCTTCCTTCACCACCCTTAAGGCCAAACTTCACCATACATGTTTGCAGTGAAAGAACTGGAATTAAATCCAAATCCAAGATGCCTGCAGGTGCATGTATCTGCTGAAAGCATTCCTGCAAAAGGTTTGGTGATATTACATCTACAGAAGAAACGCGATACATTTAAAAGGCCATTATCTAGATGTCATGAATGTGACTCGTGTGATAAGATGACGTATCACACGAGTCACATTCATGACATCTAGATAATGGCCTTCTTAAAATAGAGCTAAAGTAATAAATAAAGAAAAATAGCTTTGGATTAAATGTGATGAAACATTTTGGTTCAGATAAAAATGTTAGTGACTGATGTGGCAATTACTCACAGGTGGTAAATTAGTCAGCATTCTAACTTGGATTTAATAAACATGCGTTTCAATAGCAAACACTAATACATTTGCCATAATTCATTCTCCTGCAAAGTGATTATTGTCATGCTAAATAACAAGTCGCAGCATTTAAACCTGCATCTACCCAGCAGCTGCTCCATATGTCCCATGTTGCAGCTGATGAATGTGCAGCCTTTAATGGTAACGTGCCATCTGAGCTTTTGCCATGTGATCAGATTGAGATGTGATAGTGACATTACACCTCCTCTTTCTCTCTATGAGCCACCAGCAGAGAAATGAAGTGAGCCCAAGAGGCAGTTCACTATCATGATTGGCTGTTGTGTAGTTCAATTTTTTCAGATTTCCCTCTCACCTCTCCTGTCCTATTGTAAACATATTTTTCGTTTTATGTCAGACGTCAACACCGACTCTATATTGTTAAAAACAAGGGATGGGTCTTCAGCGCCGGGAATTGTCAGTTATCAGTGCAGTCATGCCAACCCTCTTCCTTTCATGCCCATTATCTCAGGCTGCCTCCTTTCTGTTTCCTCTGCCTTCCTCGCCAGACCAACAGAGTGAGACTGCTCGGGCTGGTCAAGCTATCCACCCCCCCACCCCACCCAGTCTCTCCTTCCCACCTCCGTTTCCCTGCTCCATCAATCTTTTGCCTCATGCACGACACTTGTCCTGCTTCTCTTCCAACTTCTCCCCCCCTTCCCTTTGTTACCCTCTCCCTTGGTAGCTCAGGCTCCCCACCGCCCTCCTACCTCGGAGCCACTACAGCACTCTGTTGCCATGACAGCAAAGGTGATGTCGAAGCGAGAGATCACCGAACCCGTTTTTCACCTTTTGTTGGTGTGCGTAAGCCGAAATCTCTCTCACACACTCACACACACACACACACACACAGTGTCTGAAGGATCTTGTCTGACTTGTTTTTCATCTTTTTCAATAATAGACACCTCTTGCCTTCATACCGTTGCTATGGCAACTCATATTGAGCCTTTACTTGATCTGTCATTGGTTGCAATGCCGCAGATTGTGTCTATGAGGGGTGGAATGTACAATTTTAACATTTGTTTGTATTTTAGCATACAGGCAGAAAAAGCTACTGGATGGATTTGGTTGACAGTGCTACACAACAGCTCTGCAATAACATGACAATGATTAACCCAATAACTAAAAATCCAGCCTTGGGAAAGAGACTTACTGGAAAATGATGATGCGTGAGTCCATGGTTGAGTCCAGTGGCTGTGGCTGGTCCAGACAAGTCTGTAGTAACAGATGGTGGAGACATGTTAGACAGCATAGACTACAGCTTTAATTTAAGAAGGGACAATGTTGGTGAATAAAATGGATATGAACAAAACCGAAATTATGATTGTATAATTGTGCACGCTGCTGCAAAAATGTATTTTCACCCTTTGTTTGAATCACAAAGTTTGAGAATTCTAATAGCAAATGCTGCAATGGCTCTCGTAGAATATGAAGTGGACAGTAAATGTCAGGACTATGGAAAATGAAAGTAATGATCATGCTATCAAATTTAAAAAGTGACAGCCTGATGGTTGGTACCAGGTGGCTGCTCGGTCTGTGTAGATCTGAACAGACGTCCATAGCCCCAAAGGATGATTCTTAATCATTCTAACAACACCCCAGACCTTTTCCTGAAGCAGTTTCTGACATGAACTTCGGGAAAAAGGCCAGAAATTTGGTCAGACCTTTTCAAAGTTTACCTATAACATGTGAAGAATACAGCAGAAGATTTTCTGGGTCAGACGCAGGACAAGGGGTGGATTGGGTCAATGTAGGTCACAACTTGAACATTTGTTTACAACACATCAACAGTGGCATCAGCCCTTTTCAGCAAAAGCTCTTGAATCTCATTTTTACAAGATGACATCTATGTCTGCGTCTTCTATGCGTAGGACACATTTTTTTCAGTAAGAATAACTTGTTTACTGTGAATTTTCCAGAAATTTTCTTGCTGTATTCTCACATGTGCTCATTTAGGCATTTTCCGGGGACATTTCACTCGAGGTTCTAGCAGGAAAAGTTCTGGAAAATGTTTCGGAGCAACTGGCTCAGACGTTCACATTCTCACATACAGCCCCTTTGCTCAGAATTCAACTTTAGATAAATACAGGTCAGATTCTCCACTTGTAATAAACAATAACCAAAACATAAATGTAGAAGGACTTGAAATTTTTACGCACCTTTAAGAATGACCAGGTTACATTTGTATAGTTTTTGGTGTTTCTAAGTACTACATGTATCAGCTATAGCCTACAGCTACACAGACATTACGTATTTAAAGGGAAGTTGATTAAAGAATGTGTGAGGTTGTATTGAAGGTGTGGCCAACCATGGGGTGCTGACTTGGCCAGAATGTGGAGATTTTCATTTCAACCAAACAAAGGCAGTAGTTCCTCCTTCCAGGGCAATTAATCAGTGAGACCGCGTGCTGTTTGGAAATGAAAGCCTGCAGACCTTCAGCCTTGCACAATGGCTGCCTATTCCAGATTAATGGTGTATTCTAATGAGGCACTTCCATTCGGGGGTTATCTCACTGACAAATTAAATGTTGTGGGGGAAAAAAAGCTAAAGAACTAGTCTCAAACTAATCTTTAATTGTGCAGCGAGGTTCTGTTTGCAACATGTTCCGGTCTCATAGCTTAAATAGTGACTGAAACTCCCCAAAAGCCACATTTTGCTCCATTAACCAATGCACTGCAAGCCTCTCTCTCTAATGGATTGAACCCTGAACTAATGTTTTTCTCTGTGCTCTCACAACCTGACTAATAGGCAGCTTTCAGTCCCCATTAAAATTAAGTAATTAGTGCGTGTGTGTGTGTGTGCTGTGTGACGGATGTTTATTGCTATTGTCACTTTAAAGTTACATCCTTTAGAGTTCAGAGTTGTTTGGAACATGCACTGAAATGATATCGATCAGCCACAGAATAGCTGTTTTCAGACATGACCTCCGGAGAATTGGGTCGGGACTTTCTCCGGAGTTTTTGCCTTTCTCACATTAACAACGCAGCAGGAGATTCCCTGCTCAGACTCGTTCACAAATGCAACGAATCCTTTGGAGCTTCCAGGTGAGGGATGGTGCAGCAGGACGCAACATATAATAATGTTTATAGCACATCAGCACAAACTCTCTTGACATATTCGACAGGGTCTTCTTTCTGGAAAGGTCATCAACACCCCTCCAGGAGGATCTCTTGCTTTGTTGACTTTATACGAGGGGGCCAGATGGAGAAAGTCCACAGAAACTCTGGAGGCTCTCACTCTGACATTTGCGTTCACACAGGTTCAGTGCTCGTCTGAGGTCAGCTTAGGAAAAAAAGTGGACAGTTCTCCTAATGTGGCTGATTGGCTTATGTCTAGAGGCATGCATGCATATGTGCTGGATGTTCCTCTCTGTGTGTGTGTGTGTGTGTGTGTGTGTGTGTGTGTGTGTGTGTGTGTGTGTGTGTGTGTGTGTGTGTGTGTGTGTGTGTGTGTGTGTGTGTGTGTGTGTGTGTGTGTGTGTGTGTGTGTGTGTGTGTGTGTGTGTGTGCCTAACGTGAAACTTGTCTAATTGTCTCAGAGTGAAGGTCACTTCCACGATGACTCATCCCCTCTATCCCACAGTGCACTGGGGACATATCTTTCCACAGACAGACGGTTTTAAACAGGAGATAAATGACAGACTACTAATGGCGCACAGCAGTCACTGTGACTCAGGGCAAAACATTCAACTCGTTCACTATTTATAATGTGGACAGAAAGGAGTTTTAATAAACTGTTGCCACAATTCTACATCGCACCTGCGGCCTATAAGAGGAGAAACAGAAGGATCTACCTGACACTGGGACACTGTTGGGGTCTTGAGGATGTGGCGAAGCCTGATGGGAACTCTCGGATGTATCCCCCAGAGCATATTGGAGCTGATGGTAGTACGAAGGAGTGTGTGCACAACTGTAGGTCTGATTGACAGAATGATGAGAGAATATGCAAGGTCAGAATTATGAATATCAGAGACTCTGACATCAATAGAAAATTTAAGTTATGGAAAACATTCAAGCAAAAACACATTGCAGAAATTCACCCATTGAAAAATGAAGTCAAACTGAAAGAAAAAAACTTCCTTATTAAAAGTGTCATATGAAGTACAGTAGGATTGAATATCTTCATACTTATGACAGTGTGGAATTTGGAGGTAGAAAAAGATCTACATTTAAACTGATATGAAAAATATGATACTTTCTGCTTCAGCCTTCTTATACTTTTTTACTTAGGTCAAATCGAATCACACCTCATACAGACAAATACAATAGAATAATATGCATCATATAGACAGAAAACAGTATTGGTGGTTTGCATTTTTAACTCACAAGTAGATATCAGGTCTTGCTCCTGCATGGATTTCTTCCAGACACGTGGATCAAGTGCAGCTCAAGTGATTTAGTGCCTCTGATGCTTGTCCTTTTCTATGCATCAGCCCTCAGACAGTGATTTGATCAGCGTGTACCCTCACAAAGATGGTAAAAGCTCTGGTGCCCCATGACCTTGAGCAGAAAAAGGTAAAGATAATGAATGAACCAACAGAAATATTTGAAAGTCATTAAATCGTTCTTTTCCATGGAATAAACTTCAGGTGTACTTCTCAGTCATTTACCGTTTCAGCTTGTTCTCTCCCGTTTCCTGCTCATTTCCTAATCTGTAAATGTCAGATACCCAATCAGGTGGCTGTTTGCAAACCCACATACATCAGCTATTCGCTGACTCATCTCACCGAGCCCTACAATAACTTTCCCCCTGCTCATCTTTTTCAATTCAGTCCCCTCTCACTCATCTACTTCATATCTCAAAACGGCACTATATGTCATTCCTCTCAAGCACCTCCCTCCACTCCTATCAGTCTGTCCCACACTTGTCTCACCTCCTCCTCCCAGCTATCGACTTCCCCCTCTCCTCCGTCTCACTATTAAAACTTTCCTCTTCCTCCTCATTCCCTCCGCACATCGACCGTGTGCTTCAGAGGAAATAAGTAATAGGGTAAAATATGATATGCTACAGACCCAATTGTCGCCAGATATAACTGCATATGTAACTGAGCCAACCTAAACTTGCTAAGGATTAAACTGAAGAGGAAGAGGTGTTGCAAATCAACATACCTGAAAATGCTCTTATAATGATGCTAATATTTTTTGGGTGATTCTTTTACTAGTTTTTTTTAACAATGAATGGCTTTACCCATCTTACCTGGCAGACATGGATAAAGCACATGTGCTCGATCCCTGAGATCCTCTGACTCAAAGCTTTTGACTGTTTCAGACGTCAGAAGTAAAAGAGACTGAGAGGCAGCCTTTGCAAATTACACCTACATTTTAACTGACGGCTGTTTTATCCTGTCCAATTCCCACTTAACCTGCTATTTATATTAATTCTTCTTCTTATTTCATCATAGATGTTTTTACATAAAGCACTTCGTGATGCAAAGCATGATTTGTGACATACAAATTAAGTTATGGCTTGATTTAAAGAGACTGTTTCACAATGTTAACCACTTCCTTACAGAAAGCCATGTGCCAAACAGCCCAACAGACATATTGTAACATTAGCATTAATTTAAAAGTCATGTTTCTGTCTTGACAGTTAATGTAAATGAAAAATTCATTGTAGATCAGATACAATTGTAGACAATGGGCATGTACATTTAATCAGAATAACATGCTTACAGTCTGTGGAAGGCAAGTGAGCAGGAAAACAAATTCCCAAAACTCCAAAACAGAAAATCCAAAATCTAAACTAAGGCAGCAAACGTGCAGGAAGGGAATCAGACGCAAAGAGAAACACAGAGGAAGAAGCTGGCAGAAAAACTAACAGAAAATGAATGAATCTACAAACTGACACAGGAGCGACAGGAGCACAGAGACTAAATACACACACAGGAAGTGATTGAACACAGGTGAAACCCATCAGGGCCTGGACTCAGACAAAGACAGGAAGCAAAACAATCAAGGACACTCCAGGAAATAAATTTCAAAATAAAACCCTAACCCTAACCCCCCCCCCCCCAAAATCCTAATCTACAAATCCAAAGTGTGTTTAGCTGGAGGAGATGAGGAGAAGGTGGATGGGAGGGCTGATACACGTGGTCCAGGTTTATTTGATAGCTTCACAGGATGACAGCCGAGGTTTAAAATAGAAGCTCACTGACCTGGCGGGTCAAACTCACAGAGAAAGAACAGAGCGACAGAACCTCCTGCTTCTCCAGAGGCTCCACCACCAAACACATGACGCAACTTGGTGTAAGACTGGAGGCTGGAGGAGAGATGGAAAGTGGGGCGACCGAGGCAGGATGCAGAGAGAGCTAAGAAAAAGATGTTCCGGATGTATGAGAGAGAGAAAAGGGGGGAGTAAGCATTCTGAGCCAGCTGTCCCCCCCTCACTGAACCACTTAGCTGATATCAAATTCAGATACGATGACTTCATCCTGAGCACTTAGCAATTTAGCAGACATTACATCATCAGACTTGGAGAGGAGCCCGATGATGTCATCCCCAGGGGGGCTGGAGGTGAGGACGCGTGCACGAGTCATTGCTCAGCTTGTGCACTGAGGTGTCTTAAAATAGGCTTTTACCTCAGACAGAGCAATCCTGTAAGTGATTTTCTGCAGAGTGGAGCTGCTGCTGAGATCTTACAATATTCAAAACATTTTGCTTAGCTTTAAAGGAACAAAATTAGGTTTTTCCATATATTTTTATTGCAAATATGCTTCAGAACTAACATCTTAATGTGTAGAGGTGCTGTCAAAGGCTTGTGTGACGCAAAGTCATTGAACAGCCTGGCAGCAGTGCAGATAGATTTTGAGTTGTGTCCAGAGCTTGCATTTTGTGGCTTCAACTCTTTTCCTGTATAAAAATGTTCTTAATACACACACAATATAGCTGGGGCCCCGTCCTTCACAGGGGCCTCCGTAGACCGAGAAGTCCACGAAGGTCGAGCCAATATGAGACGGTCTGGTCTTCGGATTTCCATCTTGTGTCACCAGCTCATGATAAGTAGTGATCAGCCCGAGAAGGATCCACCCAATGGAGTAATAGGACGTCTCTGTCGGCCTTTGACAACCTAGTCACGTGACGCAATCAGTCTTCAAATGCAGCCTCTGAAGAAAGTGGCCCCTGAATTGGGACACAGTGTATACGTCACATGTAGTCATGTGAAATAAAGACTGCAAATTCAGTTTACTTTTCTCAGAACTTGCCATATTTTATAGTAAGGTACATACATTTACATTTCAGCTGTCTTTGTGCTCACAGTAAGGGGGACAAAACACCTACAGTAAACATTATGTGGCTCTCGTGTTCCCAGAGCTAACACGCACACCCACACACTCACAGTCGCGCCAGCACAATCACTCTCATATCGAAACACACAGAGAAAATGCGTCCACAGTTACAGTCCCCGGATGCACTCAGTCTGTCCCGGGCTTTTCTCAAACCACCTAATTTAGGCTTTCCTGTAATGATCTATGAAATACCACTTATACTTACAAAATATGTTCAACAAATCAACCAGAAGAGTACAAAACAAAAACCGCAAATAAAAACAATCTACATCCTTATGAGGAAAACATTGTCATTACAAAATAAACTTTAATAATCAACATTTTTTACAGCATCGTCAGGTGTGGTTTTCATACGATGGACTAGGTTACTATGCATGGAAGGAAGAGCAGCAGAAGGAGAAGAAGAAGAATCAGAAGAAGAAAAGAAGAAGAGTAATAGTGACATTTAAGACATTCTGCACTGCACATGGTTACCGTGACAATTGCTTGTTGCCATGGAGATGGTGTTGCATGTTACCAGGTGATTTTCGGTGACAGTCTTTGGGATCGTTTAAAGCTATTGGGTTCCCTTTGTCATGCCCCGCCTTCCCCAGTGAACCCAAATAACTTCAAAGATAAGCAACTGAATGATCGATTGAATGATGACATCACGTCAAATGACCCTCTCCACAACATCAAAGTCCCCTCCCCCTTATTTCCCACCCGCCCTCTCTGAAAGTCCAATGGGTACTGGCTAGCAAGACAAATCCTGCACATCCTCATTTCATCCCTCTCGTAGATGGACCTGATAGGGTATCGACACCAGAATCGTGGTGTTCTAATCCTCCGACAGGGCGTGCCACTTGGCGATCTGGCGGCGCGGGTGGTCACAGATCTCCCTCCAGTGCTCGCCAGAAGTGCTGGCCGCAGACGTGCCCAGCACCAGGCGCCCAAGGACGGTGTTGGGGCTGCGTGAGTTGCCTGTGTCTGAGTCCATCAGCAGCAGTTCCACGCTGGTGTCCCTGAGGCCCTCGTCGGAGGGCAGGTCAAAGACAAAAAGCTCATTGAAGACGGGGTTGGGGGAGCACTTCTTCACGTGGGTCTTCTTCTTGCACACGCGCTTCTTTCCGTGGTACATGTTCACCTTGACGTACGGATCTAGAGAGGAAGAATGACAAGCACGGATGAAGAAAGTACGCACAGAAGAAAAAGGGAATGGTGGATATCCATCCCTGCAGTGTTTGCAGAGTGGCAGATTATTCCTACGCCAGATCAATACAGTGATCGATGGAGCGGAAGTGATGGATGATAGAAACGAGGACAAATGAGGCTGGTTGTGTAAACACTTTGTGTGCGTGCGTGTGTATGTGTGTGTGTGTTGAGCTGTCTCTTAAGTGCTCTCTATCACATCCTGATCAGATTACTTATGTGCGGTGGCGTCATTATAGCAACTATCACAGCATCCCAAGTAGTCTGGGGACAGGAAGAGCAGAAAAAACTCAGTCACAAAAAAGTTAAAGTTTTAGTTTAAAGGAAATGTACCTGTGGGTCCATTGTTTTCAGTCTTCGGCAGGTGGCGAGCCTTGAGGACGACCACAGTCAGAGTGTTGGTGGTGGACTGGTAACACAGGGAGAGCAGGAGCTCACCTCGGCCCGAGGACTTCTGTGGAAAGACGGACACAGAGTGGTGAGTGAAAAAAACCTGATGTTCCAATCTGTGAGTTTTCTACATTATAATTACACTATAACAGTAGACATGGGTTGGACCACACCCATCTTTTAACTCATCTCAACTATAAAGTTTCAGGACTGCATCTTGAAAGGTTGCTACACTGTTTTAAACATGTGCTGGGCACTCAATGCACAGACACACACAGACATGGCAGGTGTGAAAGGAGACAGAGGTGAAGAGACTTTCAGACGTGTACCAGCTTCTCACATCCAAACACAAATGAAGAATCAGACCGTCAAGATTTCAAAATATCAAAAAGATGTTTTAATCTTGTTAGCACAATGAAATTAATTAGGAAACATTGCAGTACTGGGAACCACTAACGAGTCTAAACACATTGATTTCTTGCATTTAAGAAGAAACTTATCCTGACCTTAAATATTGTCACAGGGGCTGAATAGAAGTCCTTTGTCCTAATATGTACTTTTTTTTACAATGTTTTCTTATGTATATTATTAATATATAGCAGCTTCAGGTTAAAAATAATCACATTTACATTTTTAGTTTAAGGTTGCAGAAGTTATAAATTAATAAATGAATGCAAAAATAGGCCTATTGTAAATGGTAGGTGTGTATAATGACAAAAAAACACTAGATAATTATTTGTTATTGAAACTGTGTGATGAAAAATGCAGCTGTGCTACAAATGGCGTCAGTGCTGATGATGAACGACATAATCACCACCTGCCTATGGGGCATATTCTCATTTCTTCACCAGTCATTAAGAAGCTCCCTCATCTTGCTCTGCATCAGAGCCGTCCCTGTGTTATTGTTCTACTCTGCCCACACCCGAGAGAGTCGATGCTGTGATCACATCTAACGGGACATCGTGCCTCGGCTCACGGTTGCCATGGTAATGAGGAGTAAAAGCACACCGGCGACGGGTGACTTCCACCCCTGACCCATTGTCCCACTCTCTGAAAATACATAATGTGTGAACGCTACCAGTGTTTTTCTGTTCCACCCCCTTTGGGGATGTTGTAGAATAAGTGCCTGTATTTTATTCTGGTGTCATCATGCAGTAAACTGGGCAATGTCTACACCGCCTGTAACATGTCGTATCAATTCCAGGAAGCGCTATGGCTCACATGCACACACACACACACACACAAAAAGCATTAGGACAAAATCTATGCCATGAAGACAAAGAGAGCCACCACCCAGTTTTCAAAGAGGTGCCTCTGATCACGAGAACAAAGGAGATGTCACATAAGCAGAACAATCAACTAATAATCATCTTAGAAAACATCTCACTGTATTTCATAAACATAACCACAATTTAAACATCAGATGTAATACTGAATGAAACATTCTGTCTATTCATTAGTTTAAGTGTGTAACACATCAGGGTGTGGCAGGGCTGTGCACCATCAACACTCAATACGTGCACTTTATTTTAGACACTGCCAGTATATTCTGCTCCAATACAGAGAATATACAATGCAGCTGATTCACAGCAATTCAATAAAAGAGGTCAAGCATTTTTTCTTTGCACCTGCCAACATCAAACCTCTTGCAAGTAAGATTCTCTATTGTTTGCACAAAAACATGTTCAACTAGGACGGACTCCTCCCTGCAGCTGAGGTTTATTAGATTTGTCTCTCCTGGGACCCAAATGAGAAATAGAATTGAAGCCAGCAAAATATAGCTTAAGACATATTGTCCTCTTGGTGAGGAAAATACAGAGGTAGCTCTGCAGAGAGGGAATACAGCTTTTATATTCCTCTGAATTGAGCCACGTTTCCCAGCACTGTTAAAGATATTACAGGTATCTCATTTTCCTCTGGGGAAGCTGAAATGTGCAAGAACATATCCGTTTCGTCCTGGTAGGCACAGAGCTGCTGTTTTAGCAGAGCTCTGCAAAGTACCACATCAACCCAAGCTTTTATAATTACATTGATATCAAATGCTCAAGCACAGCCAAACCTAAAAAACAGGATGTAGATACCACCTTCCACTCCATCCTTTAAATTCACCAAATGTAATGCAACCCTACCTGTTCCCATAATCTAAGTTCAGTGCATTTATACTGTTACTGTACATGTGGGGACGGACAACACACTACAGTGCACGACATTCCTCTGAAACAGGAAATGAGCTATTGTACATTAGTGGCCCTCACGGTTGCCAGGAACAGCCAGGCTGGAGCAGAAGATTACTGACAAGCAGCCCACAGATCCATAATAGTGTGGTGTGGATATCACTCCATATACTCTACGAGGAGTGTAAATGTCCATGTGAGTCTATTCACTTTCAAACTGGACCTTGTGTTACTTCTCTGATGCTGTTTGGATATGAAAATGATCACTAATTAAACTCAAAATTAACATAATCAAGATGATTCAATTGTCTAAACCTTGTTCGCAAAGAGGGCTGTGTTTGTGTCTGAAAGGAAACGTGCCACGTCATGTCACATCTGGCAGAGTTGTAAAAAAAAAAAACAGGATGATAAACTGAAACAAAATGCACAACCCCAGGCCTCAGTATCAGCTCGTAAATCCATAATGGTGCAACAGATAAAGTCAATATCCGTCCTCACAGAGACACAAACTTCTCGTCTGTTCTCTCAATTGGCTTAATTTAATAATGACTTTTCTAACCTAACCAGAGAGAGACACAATGAAGAGGATTCCTTTTAATGTATTTGCAAAACATTTTTTAACTTTTATTCAAGACGCAGATTTCAGTTTTGTGTGAATATTTTAGTTTTCATATCTTTATCCAAATGGCCTTGTTGCAGTGTTCTTAGCAACTGGTGACGCAGGAACTGATGTACCATTGAGGGAAATATGAATATTGGATAGGATTGGTCTATTTGTGAATTGGATTGATTATTGGTTGATTATTCAATTGAGGACTTTTGACTAATTTTGGAGCTGTGGCAGATCTGCTGCCAAATCAGCTAACTACTGTGAATGTGAATTTTATCAGAATTATTCCTCTGAAATGAAATCATCAATGGATGGAGGATATCAGGGGTGATATTGTGATCAATTCAAGTATAAGGTGAAGTTGAAGATTTAAACAGAAAAACACAAATCAATCTCCTCCCATCTTACCTTTACATTCCTCTTGATGATCTCTCGGCTCATCAGAACACGCCCCTCTGACAAGTCGATCCCGGACAAGGGGACGAGGGTCTCCCCGATGACCTCGTCGCGGGAGAACCTGTCAAAGCTGAGCACCATGAAGTGAAGGGCCAGCTCTGACACTCGTGCCAGTGGGATCCCGTAGAAGCTGAAGGTCTCGTCAAAGGCGGGGTCCAGAGTCTTCCTCAGGACTCTGGTCTTCACCCGGTGCTTTTTCTCCGGCAGCAGGGTCAGCTTGATGTAGGGGTCAGAGGTCATTGACTGTTCATCAGTCGGGGTCAGGCCATGGGCTTCCTGGATGAAAAAGTCAATTCAAACAATCAATCAATTAAGATTTAGTGGAATCTTTTTCAGTTGCTATCAATAAACTCATTGTGAAGACACACACAAAAACACAAACAGTACCTTGATATGGACGATGAATGCGTTCCTCTCTGGCTGGTACTCCAGGGAGAAGTGCAGTGTTCCCAACCCACTCTCCCTCTCCTCTCCATGGGGCTTGTCCACAGCTGGGGTGGGCGCCTGGCTGGAGAGGGTGCTCGATGGTGAAGGGAGGTCACGGCGGTCCATTAACCCGGGCTGAGTAAACCCTGTATGGGGAGACGGCAGCTCCAGGTCTGGGGAGCTCCGCACCTTATGGTGGTGGTGGTGAAAGGGTTTGGTGGTGAAGTTGCCGTTCAGATCCCGTTTCTCCAGATCCAGATGCATGGCCGGTCGGGAGCCATTTGGACTTGACGCCAGTTTGCTGGTGCCAGTCGGACTCATTGGTGCCATGGTGTGGCAGTTTCCGTTGACATCGGTTTTACCAGTGTCATTTGTCGTATTGGCGGCAGGTGTGCCGAACTTCTTCTTGCCACTGAGGCTCTCCGGGTAGATGTCGACCCCTTTGAGCATGTGCACAAACTTGTAAGGAGGAGTCTTCTGGGATTTGGTGTCTTTACGCTGGCAACAGATCCACGCAAAGGCTGAAACAGTGAAGACGAGGCCAAAGACACTCACCATGGCCACACCTACTGGCACTGCCACTGTGAAGGAGGACAGGAGGGTGGAGGGAAGGAGTGGAACAAAAATAACATTAATAAAACATCTACCTTTGCTACCCCAAAAAAAAACAAAACAAGCAGCAGTGAAGTAACAGATGTTATTGTACTGTTTCTGACTGACGGAGGCTGCAGTCTTGACTCAGATGGAGATGAAAACAACCATCAATCTGTTCAGCCCTGATGAAGAATCATCATCACTGTGTTCAGATATTAGACGGGGCCACAACAGTTCATTAGGAAACAGATGGTGGAAGTAATGGACTGCTGAAAAAAACTGCGTAACGTGACTGGTTGACGTCCTGATGGCAGATTTATTAATGGCTGAATGCAGATGCACAAATGGAGAAACATATCTACTCATTCTGATAATTAAATGCTATCTCCATAATCAGTCTATCATATGCAGAACTACAGTGTAAACAGGTAAGGGAAGATTTTTTGCCTGAAATACTTCAACCAACATCCTCTAACAGATTCTTTTTGTGCGGAGCATCATCTCCACAGTACAGGCAGGGTGGCTCCTCCAGAGATCCCATCTGCAAATATGGCATAACAGCCCAAATATGTGATAGACCCTGCATTATATTCATTTATATTCCTCCTATGGGAGGAAGGAATTTTGCCCAAAGCCCTTTTCTTTTCAAAAGTTTTGGGACCTTAATTCTTTGAATGGCACATTCGTCTCCTCTAGCATCACTTGAGCGTTATTATGGAGACACATTTGAGGGATATCTGCCACTGAACGCTTCAGGTCTTTGTTTCAGGGTGCTGGACTGTGACTCGACAAAAACCGTAACAGAGCTGCCTTCCCATGCAATTTAATAGGTCTATATTAGAGGAGGAAAGGCCAGGACCATTTCCTGCAGATAGGAGGGTGGCTCAGTGGAAAAGCACTGAGGTTAACACCCTTTCAGAGGGAGAGGGATGGAGGTGGGGTGGGGTGGGTGTATTCCACAACAGATAATCAATATCGCAACATCTTGATTATATATTTACAGTTTTATCCTACAAAAGCCTGGTTGCCTGGCTGCATTAAAATACATGTAAACAATATGTATTTTTCTTTACAAGTAAAAAGTGATATTATATAACTGCTTGACGTCTTTGCTGGCATTTCTGATCATTTGAATTCATATTCTGCATGGCATTTACTTACTTTCTCTAAGCCTGATTTGCTGTGATATTTGAAGGTGTGGCATCTATCTGACATGCATTACTCATCTGATCTCATTCAGACTCATCCACTGGCACAGAGGCGAGGCAGTCAAATCACATCCTTCTTACAAGCCTGTTTTCTCCCTTTCCCTTCATCAATATTTCAGTCTTTCAAGACAATAACAACAACAGACAGCAGCAGGATATCAGGGGAGGGGGGGGAAGACTCCTTTAGCGCTTCGGTAACTCCTACTCAATTCCAAATACAATTAATATAAATACAAAAAACAAACTTGTTAATATTGTAAATGTAAAATACTTCCACCCTGCTGGTTCTTTTTCCTGATGTTTAGCTGAAGCTATAGCCGCAAAATGGAGGCTGAAAGTCTCCACAGACACAATAACCAGCAAAATAAGTACTCAAGTAGTCTCTTGAGTATTATTACACCAGTACTTCTTGAGTATTAATCCATATTCTTTAAACAAAAATCTAAATTCCACAGCCTGAAAAATAGGTTTTTGGGGGTGAATCAAATATTATTATTATTATTATTAACGAGCACCATGAACCCCCACACTGTCCAACCCCCGGTCAGGTGAAGCAGAGATCGGACTCACCGAGCTGGGCCGCCTCCTCCACCACTGGCGCCATGGTCGCTGTCCGAGGTGCTGAACTGCTCCGGCGCTCCGCTTCCACACCGAGCTCCCTCTCTGCTCTCCGGCGGGGTCGCTCTCCCGATGTGCGCGTTTCTTTCTGTGCGTGCGTGTGTGTATATCTCCGCAAACACTTCAGCTCCGACGAGGTTTAATAATTTAAAGAGGTTTCAATGATTCAAACACAAACAGGAGGAGAAGCGGAGGGACGCCCTGTTCTCACCGCGCTGCTTGTTCCTCTGTGATGCGTGAGTGTGTCTCAGAGGCGGCAACACCCTGCTCCCTCTTCTTTCTCTCTCTTTCTCTCTCTCTTTCCTTCTCTCTGTCTCAATCCATCTCTTCCTCTCTCACCCTCACCTCCTCCTCCTCCTCCTCCTCCTCTCCTCCTCCCCCTCCCTGCCAGTAACGCTGAGCTCATCAGTGCTGACGCAGTTGTGACGGAGGCTGGCTGTGAAATCAGGACCCCCGGTGAAGCATCACAACAAGGCTGCCAATCCCACAGATTGATGGTGGGGGGACTGAACGGTTTGATAGTCTGCGTCTCTCACCTCCTGTGTGTGCCACCTCTGTTGGACCTTTTCCAGGACCAATATACCTCAAATCATTTCTGAGGTCCTGTTTAAGACTAAGGTTAACATTTGAATTGTGGTAAGGTTATGGGTTAGGTATGAAGTGGTCATGGATGGTTACTGCTTGAGATAACGTTTTGGTTTGGCTGTCGATGAATGGTAGCAAAGTCCCAATAAGGATAGCTTTGCAAACCTGTGTGTGTGTGTGTTTGTGTTTTTGAGGGTTAAAGGGATAGTTCACTGAAGAATGAAAATGTACTCATTATCTACTCACCACTATGTCGATGGAGGGGTGGGTGAAGTGTTTGAGTCCACAAAACACTTCTGGAGTCTCAGAAGAAAACTTTGTTGTAGCCGAATCAGATATAATTGAAGTAAATAGTGACAGAGACTTCATTGGACTGATTCATTTAATAGTCTGAAGTGTAGTCTATAAAGTATACACTTAATTCATTATCTGTAATGTACAGGTCATAATAAACCTTCCAAAACACTTAAGTAGTGTTTAAGAGCCATCTGCCCTTCCAATGATGTTCTAGGCCTATGCCATGCGGAACACTATATCTTTTAATACAAATAAAAAATGTTTACATAATACAAGGAGGGAAAGAAAAACTAAGACAACAAATCAAAGGAAAAGAAAATAAGTACGTTTGGGGGGGAACACATGCTTTGGGGGTTTTTTTAGGATGTGTGAGGGCAAACAGGACTTTGCCATTGGAAAACAATTTGTTCACTCTTCATGTTGCCCAATGATGCTGTGGTGTGTGGTCTGAGTCATCTTGTTAAGTGTAATGTAATTTTCATATGTCCAAGTAAAATAACCAATATGATATAAATCATTTATCTGTGCAGATATTGTGGCCACTGTCTGTTCTGGATTATCCACTGCTGTAACATTTATTATGATCAAATACTGACCCCTGGTGGCCACAGTAAAGATTTTTGCAATCATGTACAATATAGATGGTATCGCCCTCACATTTCAGCACAGGCTCTTGGACAATTGCCACTGTTTCTGGCTTTTAAACGAAGAGGTTGGTGCCAGAGGGTGTTGCATGTTTGCATAGTTTTACTCTTGTTTGTTTTCTTGAGACCATATTTACTCGTTATACATAACTCATATATTTTGTTGGTGTTTGAAATGCAGAGGCTCCAAAGAGTTAAGAAACTTGGCTCTGATCTTAGATGGTGCATATTTAATTTTGGGTCTGATTAATGGGAAGAGAAAAAGTGAATTACACTCTTAAAATTGCATTTGCAGTAAATAAAATATATTTGTATATGATTTTAAGAAAATTTTGGGGCAAGTTAGGCCCAAATATGAGTTGTTCAATCATGGTTGCGAGATTTTTGCAAACATAAAAATGTAATGGTCACATTTGCAATGACCTTGGCTCAGCCCCTAACTGTCAGCCACCACAGTGGAAAAGCCAAATTGTGTACATTTTCCACTATAAAACATAATCTATTTCAGCTTCATATTCATAACATTGTATTTTACATAGTTGTACAGTTTGCATCTCATATTTTTAAGAATGTTAAGTCTTTTATCGAGTTTGAAAGATATGAAGAAATATCAGAGTCCCAGAAAAAAAGTTTTATTACCTTGACCTAATATCTGTATTGTTGACATAAAACTACAACACACAGAGACATTACAAACCATCAAGGCCACCAAAGCATTTCTAAAAAATAATTTTAAAGCATGACAGAAGTAACATTAAATGAACGTTAACATAATTAAGAACTACTGAAACACAATTAAGACCTTGTATATAATATTTATATATATTTATAATATAATAAAGACACGACCTCCCTAGACTGGAGTCTTGGTCCATGATATCTTGATGGCCTTGGTTGCTATGGCAACTGCCACTGGGGAATGGGCCAGCTGGATGCTATTGGTTTGTTCTCAGCTGACAAACGATAAACTATTGCTCCCCCCTGTGGACTCGGCTACTAAATATTACCTAAATGTCTAAGAAAGGAATGGTGCTGAAGGAGGAAAAATCCTATCACTATTCCTTCACAATAATCAAAACACAAGATGGTGTCACTTCATCATGTAAACTTTAATGTATGTTAACTACTGTAATGGAAAATGACTTAACATCACATGACATGCAACAATGAGCAAAGTGAAGAAGGAACATCAGATGATTTATACCCGTTAGCTGGATCACATTTAATTCAATGCTGAGTCATGCATCATCAACACTATGAGTAAAGCAAATAGATAGCAAATAGATTACTACAGCAGTCTGCAGAGAAGAGACCCAATGCATTGTAAAAGTCAGCTTTTATATGGTCTCAGATGGAGGATGTTGTCCACCTGTTGTTTGTATGCACAACAGACTGCCCCTCCTGAGATACAAGGCTCTTGTTACCTATGTACATGGGTCATGATCTACACATACAGCAGTGGAAAAATACAAAAAACTCAGTGTATTCTAGTCATACAGCTGTCGTCGGATAACCTTGATTTACCCACTTGATTTACTCACTGCAAGAGTTTTGCTGCACACTTGCTTTAGCTGGGCTGAGAAACTGTAGAAAATAGATAAGAGAATTGTTGTGGATAATCCTTGTAATGGAAAATTCCACTGATCAATGTCTTACTGTTATGACTGTAGCTGTGCACTTGGCTGATGCAATGTCAGAGTTCATGCCCTAACTTGATAATATTCCTCCTGTTGACCCTGATCTGTGCAACTGGGTGCTGGGGGGGATTCCTCTTTCTGTAGCAGCAACAGCAGCTGTTTCCTGTCATGTTTTCTGATATTTGTTTCCTGTTCACCACAGATGTATAAAAACCTTCTTCTTTAACGATTCGAGGTTTCACTCTGAGCATAAAAGGGCCGGTTCCCTCAGTTAACTCTCCGACTTTAGCAACACTTACTTTCTTAAATGGAACGGGGGAAATGAAACCAGAGAGGGGGTAAACAAATGTCTCACACAGAAAGTAAGCGTATGATAAAGATCAAGAAAATCAAAGATACAATTGTAGATAAAAATTTGTCACGGCATCATACATGTAGAAGACGCAGACAAAAGTTAGGTTTAGTTAGACTACTATATTACACTTTTCTATGTGATTTCATTGTCAGCATTTGTTTTTCTTTTTGTATTTCTTGGCTCATCAGTCAGTTGTGTAGCTATTTGAACTGCACTAGCCTGTATGAACGCTTCCACACATATAAAATTGGATTGATCCATTTATTTTACCTACAAGTTGATTTTTTTCTCTAACAGTATTTCGTGACCTGTTCAGGCATTTCTGAGAAAATACTTTACACTTTAGCTAGCACTGGAAATGTATATCAAATGAATGCAAATCAAAGTGTGGCCTTTCAGTTCATACAATATACCCTGTACCACAAATGTATCTAGTGTGGTAACGTATATAATCCCTATTGGTGTCTAAGGCAAGCCTGGACATGTCTACTTCTGATACCAATAAAATTGGCTCATAAGGACCGATAGGGGGAGACATTATTTATCTATTATCTTATCTATTAAGTTTAAACTAAAAAGGAGGTGGAGAAACCCACCTGATTGTTATATACAAATAGGAGGTGAGTTTGGGCTATATAAGAAGGAGTACCGAGGTTTAGTCTTGCCCCTGCGCCCCGTATTAACAAGCCGCCACTGGACTTAGACCGATCGGTTTGAAGCTGTTGGCTTCCAGAAACGCTGTATAAGAAATATGTAACCTTTGTTCTATGAGACTCTTGACTGACTTAACTGTGGTAAAGCTTGTCTCCATATATTATATACAATATATTCTACTTTAATCCCTCCAGGATTTGTGCCCAGTAAAATAACCAATATGATATAAATCATTTTATCTGTGCAGATATTGTGGCCACTGTCTGTTCTGGATTATCCACTGCTTTAATATTTATTATGATCAAATACTGACCCCTGGTGGCCACAGTAAAGAAAAGATTTTTGCAATCATGTACAATATAGATGGTATCGCCCTCACATTTCAGCACAGGCTCTTGGACAATTGCCACTGTTTCTGGCTTTTAAACGAAGAGGTTGGTGCCAGAGGGTGTTGCATGTTTGCACAGTTTTACTCTTGTTTGTTTTCTTGAGACCATATTTACTCGTTATACATAACTCATATATTTTGTTGGTGTTTGAAATGCAGAGGCTCCAAAGAGTTAAGAAACTTGGCTCTGATCTTAGATGGGGCATATTTAATTTTGGGTCTGTTTAATGTGAATAGAAAAGTGAATTACAGTCTTAAAATTGCATTTGCAGTAAATAAAATATATTTGTATATGATTTTAAGAAAAGTTTGGGGCAAGTTATGCCCAAATATGAGTTGTTCAATCATGGTTGCAAGATTTTTGCAAACATAAAAATGTAATGGTCACATTTGCAATGACCTTGGCTCAGCCCCTAACTGTCAGCCACCACAGTGGAAAAGCCAAATTGTGTACATTTTCCACTATAAAACATAATCTATTTCAGCTTCATATTCATAACATTGTATTTTACATAGTTGTACAGTTTGCATCTCATATTTTTAAGAATGTTAAGTCTTATATCGAGTTTGAAAGATATGAAGAAATATCAGAGTCCTAGAAAAAAAGTTTTATTACCTTGACCTAATATCTGTATTGTTGACATAAAACTAAAACACACAGAGACATTACAAACCATCAAGGCCACCAAAACATTTCTAAAAAAATAAAAAAATAATTTTAAAGCATGACAGAAGTAACATTAAATGAACGTTAACATAATTAAGAACTACTGAAACACAATTAAGACCTTGTATATAATATTTTAACATATTTTAGCCTTTATATGGTCTAAAATTCAGATTATTTAATTTTGGAAACCCTGCCAACCCTGTCATATAAATTAACATCAATTCTAAACAATGAATTATATCCACAAAGTGTCTCAAGGGAAGATAAAGTCTGTTCCTGAGCTGAAGGCCCCTGTTTTAAGACACGACCTCCCTAGACTGGAGTCTTGGTCCATGATATCTTGATGGCCTTGGTTGCTATGGCAACTGCCACTGGGGAATGGGCCAGCTGGATGCTATTGGTTTGTTCTCAGCTGACAAACGATAAACTATTGCTCCCCCCTGTGGACTCTGCTACTAAATATTACCTAAATGTCTAAGAAAAGAATGGTGCTGAAGGAGGAAAAATCCTATCACTATTCCTTCACAATAATCAAAACACAAAATGTTGTCACTTCATCATGTAAACTTTAATGTATGTTAACTACTGTAATGGAAATTTAGTTAATAACTTCTTAGTTTATGCTTACAGCAGACATTTCCATCTAGGGTACAGCTCGACATAAACTTTATGGTGCACCCACTGTCTAGCATGTGAGGCCATTGTCTATTCATGTCTTGCAGAAGTTGATCCTGAGGTCACCTGAATTCTATAGTGAGCTTTGTTTTACTCTGTGGTTGGACTGTGTTTGTCCTTTATTCAAACTACTCAGCTGACTGACACAACACCCTAACCTTACATGATACACACCTTTTACAAATAAACTTAGAAAGACAATTTGTCTCAGAACATCGTTTGTTGACCAATCTCCAACACAATACGTTGGAAATGTGTTCACTCCTCCCATCTGTTTGGATGCATTTGTGAGCATGAAACACTGAAGTTTGTGTAAAACACTGAGAGGCATATAGAGCTGAGGCTCAGTGTTTCAGATGTGTGAGCCTCAGACCACCAGCTTCAGTGAGAATATAAAATCCAGTTGTTGGTATTGTGGTTAAGAAACTGTAATGGAATTTTTTTACCATTATACCAATATATTATCTCTACTTACACATACTATTTCTGATTGTGTAACTGCCAAGATGACATCAGAGACACAAATCTGAGACTGTGCTGGTCTCCCCCCACCAAGACCTCGAACAGGCCTTCAGCAGGTGTCTCCTGGGATTTTACTGTTCACGCTGTTCACACCTACTCACACAAACTCATAGCACGCACATTTCTTCATTGCATCTGCATAAAAAGCACACGCCTGAAACCTTCCTTGCAAGGAATAAAATACTCTTCAAAGACTGTTATTCTCAAATCTCTTTATTTCAGAAGTCTCACCAGGTCAAATTTCTATCACAGAAACAATAAGGGAACATTAGCTTTATTGGAGCTCTCAATAATAATAATGGTCGACCTGAGGCCTCAGGGCCCTCGAGCTTATTAGGTTTTATGTGTTAGGAGTTGCCGGACTCACAACACATCACATGAGATGCAACAATGAGCAAAGTGAAGAAGGAACATCAGATGATTTATACCCGTTAGCTGGATCACATTTAATTCAATGCTGAGTCATGCATCATCAACACTATGAGTAAAGCAAATAGATAGCAAATAGATTACTACAGCAGTCTGAAGAGAAGAGACCCAATGCATTGTAAAAGTCAGCTTTTATATGGTCTCAGATGGAGGATGTTGTCCACCTGTTGTTTGTATGCACAACAGACTGCCCCTCCTGAGATACAAGGCTCTTGTTACCTATGTACATGGGTCATGATCTACACATACAGCAGTGGAAAAATACAAAAAACTCAGTGTATTCTAGTCATACAGCTGTCGTCGGATAGAGGAAACACCCTGAACTGTGGTTTTCCATTAGCGCCATCAGTACAGGTTCAAAACCAGGTCTGATGGTCGCATCTGTTCATCACAATAGAATGCTCCCACACTAGAATGTTTCGTGCACAAGCTGAAGGAAAGTTCATGGCGTAGAAGGACATTAAGTACAAGGTTAAAATTTCCATCAAACTCAGCAACGCATACTTGAATACAGAAATTTACTTTTGTTCTCACAATGATCAAATCTCTATTTGTCCTCTATGGTACATTTTGATAACTTGGAAACAAGAGACAATCATCAATGTGGCTAGCGTGTTGCCTCTGTTGGATGTATATATATATAATTAAGACACTGATCAAGGGTCTGTCTCAACGAAACCCATCTGTATGATGTCGCACTTATAATAAACTGCTGGAGTTGCTCTGTAACGGTCGGGAGCCTATAGGGGGAGGGATGTACCACACGCTTGGATAGTCAAACCAATCAGAGAGCTTGGAACATCCATTGGAACAATCCCAGTTAACTGTGCTGTGCCTGGTTGCGGCGATGATATTTATAATGCTCAGCAACAGGAAGAAAGTTTATCTCACGTCTCTGTGCTGTCAGAAGTTCACTTGTGAAAGCATCCACCGCATAAACAGCTGATTCCTCCATCGCAGCGACTCAGGTGAGGCCACGCTGCAGAAACAATGTCAGATTTCATGTGCAAACACACTTGACTTTCTGTATCTCCTGTGTTTGTGATGTTCAAATGTTTCCTTCCTGTTTGAGCTGGAGACTAAACTTCAGCATCAGACACAAACTGCTTCTGCTTCACTGCTGCTCCTCGTCTTTGTTACTTAAAACGTGCATCTATTTGTGATCTTGAATTAACTACAAAAGCTCTAGTTGTAACGTGATGTTGTTGAACTGTAAATACAGTGACTTATAACTTTACGAAAGTGCTCTTTTCATCTTACTTCCAACAATGAGGTTATGGATATGACAGATTTTTATCATTGCCTTATTATTAATTGCCTTATTGCTCATTACTACATTTACCCACTTGATTTACTCACTGCAAGAGTTTTGCTGCACACTTGCTTTAGCTGGGCTGAGAAACTGTCGAAAATAGATAAGAGAATTGTTGTGGATAATCCTTATAATGGAAAATTCCACTGATCAATGTCTTACTGTTATGACTGTAGCTGTGCACTTGGCTGATGCAATGTCAGAGTTCATGCCCAAACTTGATAATATTCCTCCTGTTGACCCTGATCTGTGCAACTGGGTGCTGGGGGGGATTCCTCTTTCTGTAGCAGCAACAGCAGCTGTTTCCTGTCATGTTTTCTGATATTTGTTTCCTGTTTACCACAGATGTATAAAAACCTTCTTCTTTAACGATTCGAGGTTTCACTCTGAGCATAAAAGGGCCGGTTCCCTCAGTTAACTCTCCGACTTTAGCAACACTTACTTTCTTAAATGGAACGGGGGAAATGAAACCAGAGAGGGGGTAAACAAATGTCTCACACAGAAAGTAAGCGTATGATAAAGATCAAGAAAATCAAAGATACAATTGTAGATCAAATTTGTCACGGCATCATACATGTAGAAGATGCAGACAAAAGTTAGGTTTAGTTAGACTACTATATTACACTTTTCTATGTGATTTCATTGTCAGTATTTGTATTCATTTGTGACATCAGTCAATTGTGAACCTATGTGAACTGCACTAGCCTGTATGAACGCTTCCACACAAATAAAGTTGGATTGAATCATTTATTTTGTGCATTTTTTTTCTCTCACAGTATTTCATGACCCATTTCTGAGAAGATACTTTTCACTTTAGCTAGCGATGGAAATGTATATCAAATGAATGCATATCAAAGTGTGGTCTTTCAGTTTGAGAGCAGGACTTACTTTTAATAATCTAAATTATGCCTAAATATGAGTTGTTCAATCATGGTTGCGAGATTTTTGCAAACATAAAAATGTAATGGTTACATTTGCAATGACCTTGGCTCAGCCCCTAACTGTCAGCCACCACAGTGGAAAAGCCAAATTGTGTACATTTTCCACTATAAAACATAATCTATTTCAGCTTCATATTTGTAACGTTGTATTTTACATAGTTGTACAGTTTGCATCTCATATTTTTAAGAATGTTAAGTCTTATATCAAGTTTGAAAGAAATGAAGAAATATCAGAGTCCCAGAAAAAAAGTTTTATTACCTTGACCTAATATCTGTATTGTTGACATAAAACTACAACACACAGAGACATTACAAACCATCAAGGCCACCAAAACATTTCTAAAAAATAATTTTAAAGCATGACAGAAGTAACATTAAATGAACGTTAACATAATTAAGAACTACTGAAACACAATTAAGACCTTGTATATAATATTTTAACATATTTTAGCCTTTATATGGTCTAAAATTCAGATTATTGAATTTTGGAAACCCTGCAAACCCTGTCATATAAATTAACATCAATTCTAAACAATGAATTATATTCACAAAGTGTCTCAAGGGAAGATAAAGTCTGTTCCTGAGCTGAAGGCCCCTGTTTTAAGACACAACCTCCCTAGACTGGAGTCTTGGTCCATGATATCTTGATGGCCTTGGTTGCTATTGTCGTATATTTAAGCAGCAGTGATGTTGAAGATGATGATGAAGGAACCTCCGCGGACACCGTTCTTGCTTGTATAATAAGGTTTATTACACAGAAGTTACAGGTCAGGACGGGTATCTAGATACCCGGAGATGTTCTCAGCCAAATCAGAAGCCTGAGTCGCCGGTGTCGGACAAGCATTCATATAGGGAACTTGTTTACGCTCAAGACTTGAGATAAAATGACGTCACACATAGGGGCATCTAATTCAAAACATGCTTCCTACTTGACGATGGAAATCCCTCTATCTACAGGTCAAAGAGCACTCTCAGAAGGAGAGAACTTAACAAGTAACATATGGAATAATACTTAGGAAGTCTGAGAGTCCAGAAATCAGGCGCCGCTAGCTTTAAACCTGTCATTATGTTTTACACACATGTCAAAATGATCCATGTTAGCTAAATACACCACACTATGGCAACTGCCACTGGGGAATGGGCCAGCTGGATGCTATTGGTGTGTTCTCAGCTGACAAACGATAAACTATTGCTTCCACCCTGTGGACTCTGCCACAAGTCCACCACACTACGTTGGAAATGTGTTCACTCCTCCGATCTGTTTGGATGCATTTGTGAGCATGAAACACTGAAGTTTGTGTAAAACACTGAGAGGCATATAGAGCTGAGGCTCAGTGTTTCAGATGTGTGAGCCTCAGACCACCAGCTTCATTGAGAATATAAAATCCAGTTGTTGGTATTGTGGTTAAGAAACTGTAATGGAACATTTTACCATTATACCACACTATATATTATCTCTACTTACACATACTATTTCTGCTTGTGTAACTGCCAAGATGACATCAGAGACACAAATCTGAGACTGTGCTGGTCTCCCCCCACCAAGACCTCGAACAGGCCTTCAGCATGTGTCTCCTGGGATTTTCACGCTGTTCACACCTACTCACACCTACTCACACAAACTCATAGCACGCACATTTCTTCATTGCATCTGCATAAAAAGCACACGCATGAAACCTTCCTTGCAAGGAATAAAATACTCTTCAAAGACTGTTATTCTCAAATCTCTTTATTTCAGAAGTCTCACCAGGTCAAATTTCTAGAACTGGCCTTCAGCATGTGTCTCCTGGGATTTTACTGTTCACGCTGTCTCAACGAAACCCATCTGTATGATGTCACACTTATAATAAACTGCTGGAGTTGCTCTGTAACGGTCAGGCAGTCGGGAGCCTATAGGGGGAGGGATGTACCACGAGCTCGGATAGTCGAACCAATCAGAGAGCTTGGAACATCCATTGGACCAATCCCAGTTAACTGTGCTGTGCCTGGTCACGCCGATGATATTTCTAATGCTCAGCAACAGGAGGAAAGTTTATCTCACGTCTCTGTGCTGTCAGAAGTTCACTTGTGAAAGCATCCACCGCATAAACAGGCTGAAGACTGATTCCTCCATCGCAGCGACTCAGGTGAGGCCACGCTGCAGAAACAATGTCAGATTTCATGTGCAAACACACTTGACTTTCTGTATCTCCTGTGTTTGTGCTGTGCAAATGTTTCCTTCCTGTTTGAGCTGGAGACTAAACTTCAGCATCAGACACAAACTGCTTCTACTTCACTGCTGCTCCTCGTCTTTGTTACTTAAAACGTGCATCTATTTGTGATCTTGAATTAACTACAAAAGCTCTAGTTGTAACGTGATGTCGTTGAACTGTAAATACAGTGACTTATAACTTTACGGAAGTAAAGTTCCTTAAAGTTCCTTAAAGTTCCTTAAGTAAAGTTACTTCCAACAATGAGGTTATTGATATGACAGATATTTATCATTGCCTTATTGCTCATTACTACATTTACCCACTTGATTTACTCACTGCAAGAGTTTTGCTGCACACTTGCTTTAGCTGGGCTGAGAAACTGTAGAAAATAGATAAGAGAATTGTTGTGGATAATCCTTGTAATGGAAAATTCCTCCTGTTGACCCTGATCTGTGCAACTGGGTGCTGGGGTGGATTCCTCTTTCTGTAGCAGCAACGGCAGCTGTTTACATGTAGAAGACGCAGACAAAAGTTAGGTTTAGTTAGACTACTATATTAAACTTTTCTATGTGATTTCATTGTCAGCATTTGTTTTTCTTTTTGTATTTCTTGGCTCATCAGTCAGTTGTGTAGCTATTTGAACTGCACTAGCCTGTATGAACGCTTCCACACATATAAAATTGGATTGATCCATTTATTTTACCTACAAGTTGATTTTTTTCTCTAACAGTATTTCGTGACCTGTTCAGGCATTTCTGAGAAAATACTTTACACTTTAGCTAGCACTGGAAATGTATATCAAATGAATGCAAATCAAAGTGTGGCCTTTCAGTTCATACAATATACCCTGTACCACAAACGTATCTAGTGTGGTAACGTATATAATCCCTATTGGTGTCTAAGGCAAGCCTGGACATGTCTACTTCTGATACCAATAAAATTGGCTCATAAGGACCGATAGGGGGAGACATTATTTATCTATTATCTTATCTATTAAGTTTAAACTAAAAAGGAGGTGGAGAAACCCACCTGATTGTTATATACAAATAGGAGGTGAGTTTGGGCTATATAAGAAGGAGTACCGAGGTTTAGTCTTCGTTTGGTTCTGGAGCCAGCTCAGGTTTATCTCTTGTGAAAGAATAAACTCTATTGCGATGAACTCTGATCGTCTCCACTGAATTACTTTGAACACTATTGGGACTCCAGTAATTGTGAAGTTTACGTGTCAGAAGTCTGGACTTAGAATCTGGCCCTGTGCTGGACTTTTATCATCCAACAGGCGGTGCCCCTGCGCCCCGTATTAACAAGCCGCCACTGGACTTAGACCGATCGGTTTGAAGTTGTTGGCTTCCAGAAACGCTGTGTAAGAAATATGTAACCTTTGTTCTATGAGACTCTTGACTGACTTAACTGTGGTAAAGCTTGTCTCCATATATTATATACAATATATTCTACTTTAACCCCTCCGGGATTTGTGCCCATTTGTGTCTACATTTATCAAGAGGTTCAGATCCATTTCCAGTACACTGCTGTTGCTGCTTCATCGTCCATTATAATCAAACCTGGGTAAATGAGAGAAATAGATGGAAAAATCATTATTAGACTTATTCACTCACTGTGACTTTTCTGTGTCCCTACAGTTGAATTTAAACCTCCAAACAAAACAGTGATGGCAGCAGCAACCTTAACCAGAAGCACCAGAGTCGTGGGCTTAATGTTCGCCACGATGTGTTTAGTTTGCTTTGCAAACTTACTGGTAGTGGAGGAGAAACTGGTAAATATATTATTGGTTACCTTTTATGAGTCTAAATGTGTGAGTGTCCGGAAAATGTCCAAGTGAGCTCGTGAGAATACAGAAGGAAAATGTCTGGAAAATTACGTTTCTAAATTGCAGAGAAAATCGTAATTCAGCTGAAGGACAGTGCTCATACACATGGGTATATTCAGGAGATCTGACATATAGCATCACAAGATGCCACATACATTTTTACCAAGATGCAGCAGTTTGTGTCCCTCAGGGTACCTTTTCCTCTAAAGCGCCGGTTCCACTCTTTGATCTTAGCAATAACTGCTTTCTTAAATGGAAACAGGAAATGAAACCAGACAGCATATGATAAAGTTCAAGAAAATCAAAGATGCAGTTGTAGATAATAGAGCAATCCTGCGAATGCTCCCTTGCTTTTCACATCTTCACATGTCCGCATGCTGTAAGATGTGTCTTCTTTGACAAAGAATAAACATGCGCAGAAAAGACAATTATTCTCAGATCTCTTTGTTTCAGAAGTCTCGCCAGGTCATAATTCCACTGAATATAGGCCGTTTTGAAATGTAGTGTAAGATCGCAGCACAAACAGAATGGACAGAAGCCGATTTTAGTTAATTGTATGTGCATGAGGATGTGAAACAATCGGCCTTATGCCCAGCATGCTACAGAGTATAACAGTGTATCTATTGTGACCCCTGAATTACAGGAGATAATGAAGAAGCAGTTCAGGAACAATGAGAAATTCCTAAAATCTGAAAAGGTGAGTCGTTGAATCCCTTTTATTGAAGTGTTTAGCCACTACATAACTTGATCACCCTTTTTAATTCTCTACCCTACAGGCTAAATTTGAGTCAGAGCGTAAAGGTATCTTGGAGATGGCGGACAGCAACATGGCCAAATTGAACATTTTGAGAAAGCTTCCGAATTTGTCTGCGTCTGAGTTGAAAGATATAGAGATCCTCACTCTCAACACCGACGCTTACGTGAGAAACAGGTTCAGAGATATGGCTGCGTTGGTGGAAAACCTTGAATCAAAGTCAGAGGAAATGAGAGAGATGATACAATATACAGAGTTGATGACTCAACTGCAGCCTGACTATTGAGTGGCCTACACGTAACCTGCATGTAAAACCTGCACTTCCTGACGTCAGGTTATTGTGCTACATCCTCACTTACCTGTGCTCTGTTGATTTCTCCTCCGTAACAAAACCCTAGTAGAAATAGCACAGCATTGCTTTGATTATCTTATACCACTGTGTGTGTGTGTGTGTGTTGTGGTGGACTTTTCTTCTAGTGATCTTCTTTTAATTTTGTCTACACTGTTAACTTTGACACAGTCAACTTTCATAGCCATTACTATGTCTGTTTGGAATTTGAGGTTATACTTATCACACATTTTGTTTAGACTACTATATTAAGATTAACTTTTTTTGTGATTTCATTGTCAGTATTTGTATTCATTTGTGACATCAGTCAATTGTGAACCTATTTGAACTGCACTAGCCTGTATGAACGCTTCCACACAAATAAAGTTGGATTGATTAATTTATTTTGTGCATTTTTTTTCTCTCACAGTATTTCATGACCCATTTCTGAGAAGATACTTTTCACTTTAGCTATAGCGCTGGAAATGTATATCAAATGAATGCATATCAGTGTGCTCTTTCAGTTTGAGAGCAGGACTTACGTTCAGATGTTTTGAAACGCAACCACAAGGGCAGGACCATTTCAATTGTTTACAGCACACCTGACATTCTATTGGCTGGGGGATTTTCACAGACTGTGCAGAAGAAAAACAAAACCAAGGGCAATGGGCAAATCTGAGAGCAGACGTTTCATATGTACACAGAAGCAGAGTGAGCACAGAGAGAAAAGCTGGAGCGCACACAATCGGACAAAACAACAATATATGAGTGCATGTCGGTGCATGTCGGAGTCAGTTGCACCAGAAAAAAAAAAGATCTGGCAGTTTTCAGGTCATAAACAGTTCAGACCATAAAACAGCTCAGGTCATAAAAGTCTTTAGACAGGTCTGCAAAAACTTACACTCACCTCAGAATTGTCCTATACATATATATATATATATATATATACAACCACTGATAACTTGCTGACTGCAGATTCATAGTTACTTACATACAGATATGAGAGTGGTGTTTGTCCTATGATCTACTTCTTTCCAATAAAGTGTAAGAATGCACAGCTGAATAGTACATCCTGGAGGAGGATGTCATACTGTAGAGTCAATATTGGCTGTTACACCTCTCTAAATATTCACTCACATTTGTTTCGTCCTTTACTTCTGTAAAAATAATGTTGCACGATGAATGATCTCAGTAGGACGAAAACAGCACTGAGGGATGTCTCTGTAGGCCTGTTATTTATTTTAAAGAATCAGATCATATATCTGAGAACTTTGGACCAAGGTGAGTGATGGGATGATTGAATATGTGGGGTTATATTTAGGTTACAGCAAAACTACAGTACAAGGACAACTAAATACTGCTTTTTGATTTGCTTGGTATTACAAAATGTAATGTTGGTTATTTAAGTTGAAGAGCACTGAGACAAAATCATAAGAATTTGGCTTATATATATGTGTATTTTTGAATTATTTAAAAAAATGTTTATAGCATTCAATTAGCTAAATAAATAGAAGATAAGGTTCTTATTCACTCAAGTGTATTTTTTTAAGGTTTTGATCAATTGCTGTATTTTCATTTTTTCTGGTTCATTAGCGTAGGCCAGTGGTCACCAACCTTTTCGAGCCCAAGATCACTTTTTAATTCCAAACGTAAGCCGAGATCTACCACCCTGACATCTTCCAAAAAACCCACTTAGGAGGGTCATATTTATTATTTTTTGCAATTTGTGTTAAAGGCTGAATGTACAAGAAATAAATATACACAAAGAGAGGCAGTTGTGCAACTTTTTCTTTTCAATGCACAATATTCAAATTAATATCTATTCATATTTATAATGCACAATATGTAGCTTCTCAGTTCCACATCATGTTCTGCAGAGGAGCTGCTACTGCAGCACAATGTTTTTACATATAGGCTTTTATTTGAATATGGCCACAAATATGATTATTGCCTTGTATGAAAGAAGTCCCTTGTACTCAAATAAATACCAGTACTACATAGTATGAAGCCGTGCATCTTCCGCTCTTGCAAATATTTCATAATAAAAAACCCTTTTTAAACAAGGGAATGAATTCCATGTACAGAAACGCTGGAGTGCTTTTATTTTGAAAAGGCATACAGAAAGTGTTGCAACCATTTGTTTGTGACATAAATTCATCAGAAAAACATTAACACTCAGGTAAGATCCTTTTCTCTGTTTATTCTGCTGTGAACCACAATGTTTATCTGTTTATGACACAAATGTATTTACAACACTTTCAGAACCCGCTGCCATGGCACTATCCAGAGGACTCCTGCAGTCCCTCGGATTTCTTGGATCGATTTTTCTCATCATGTCCTTTTACAGATGGAACATGTTCGAGCGAAAAAGAGGTAAAATGTGTGTGTGTTAGTTTCTCACTGTTCCTGCTGCATCCTGCTCTTGGTTTAAAATGCATTTGCTTCTTTCTATTCATTGTTTGCATTTTGCTCTCCACTGCCTATGAAATGGGTATTAGTACATGGACTGGTAGATGGTGGACATGTGACCTCAGCTCTGATTACTTTTGGATTATCATGTATTACATTGAATGTAACACAGTTCATTTCTTTACCTGACTGAGGCTTTGACAAAGAGAGATGTTTGCCCTTTGGCTTGGTTTTGGCCGCACCTCTTTTCTCTTTGAGTAAGAAGAGAAAAGCTGAATTATTTTAGCACTAAACACTTTGGATGACTGAATGTATCTTCTGCTTCATCTTATCACAGCAGAGAGGATGCATAACTTACAGGAAGTGAGAAAACAGCTGCTAAAAGAAAACTGTAAATATGACAAAGAGGCCACTTCTGAGGGGAAACAAAGTTTCGAAGACATAAGTGACAGCGAGATGAAGCACCTCATTGTGGATGACAAGCACGGCATCATCTACTGTTACATTCCCAAGGTGACACTAGTGTGAACACACAGCTCACAAGATTGTTTAGGAACATACTTTATAGCTTAATGCCCCGCTGGCTGTATACTCTGTCTTTTTCTTATCTACAGGTTGCATGTACCAACTGGAAGAGGGTGATGTTTGTACTGAAACAGGGGGAGCCATATCAGGACCCTAGTCCCATATCTAGAGACCTGGCTCATGTCCCTGGCGGGTTCACTCTTTTAAACAGCTTCCCAAGAATAGAGATAAAGGTGAGTCCATATAGTGACCTCAGAAGTGTCCTTAAACTTACAAACCAAAGGTTTGTCTCAGTATGAGTTGATTCACTTTCAACACAGTTAGTATGACAGTGTTCATGTGTATTGTATTTTTAACGACAGGCAAGGCTGAAGCACTACACCAAGTTCCTGTTTGTACGGCACCCGTTCGTCCGTCTCACCTCCGCCTACCGAGACAAATTCGAGAAAGGCAGCAACATCTACTTTGACAACTTCACCCGAGAGATCCTGCGTCTCTACGGCAACCAGCCTAATCCACCACAGACGATGGCCGAGGCGTCAGCATCAGGCGTGCACATTTCATTTTACAACTTCATTCAATACCTGCTGGACCCACAGACAGAGAGGGAACTGCCCTTTGAACCTCACTGGAGGCAGATGCACCGTCTTTGCCACCCCTGCCTCATACAGTAAGGACATTTTGAATGCTACAAAGATCCTGTCCTCTGCGTTGTTGATGGAAATTTACCTAAAGGTTGATACTGGTTGTTTTTTTGTCTCAGGTATGATTTCATTGGCCATCAGGAGACTCTACAGGAGGATGCTGAACAGCTACTGAACACCTTAAAGCTGCAGAACGACATTAAGTTCCCTCCTTCCTATGACAACATTACAGCTCCTGAGTCTTTGTCAGGCTGGTTCAGAACAGTGCCTCTAGTGGAAAGGAGGAAGCTGTACAAGCTCTATGAGACTGACTTTAGGCTTTTTGGCTACAGAAAGCCAGATGAATTGCTTGATGGTTGAGAGGAAGTCATGAGAACTTCACTCCTCTCTAAGAAACCAATAAGCACAGAAACCACAGCATTCACTGCTCAGCCAAGAGCAAACAATGTTTTTTTGCATGAAGCGACAACCATTCAATAAAAGTAACTTAATAAAAGAAGCAAAACAAAAGAGTATTTAATTAAAGAAAAATAGAGAGTTGCAGAGAAAATCTTTCCCAGCTAGAGAAGAACAGAGCTGTCAAACCTGGAGTGTATCAGGAGGTCTGACCGCAAACATACAAAGAGAATACATCATAACATACAGTCATCTGTATAATAGTTCTGTGAGTAACTGATGGTGAAATGTTCGCTCTGCATGAAGTGAAAACCTCTTTTCTCAGGACATGTAATTCTGTTTTAGACAGGAATCTTAACTAGGCGCACAGAGTATAGTACAGTCTGTGTATCTTCTACTATAAATAAAGTTGGTTGAAAGAAAACACTGAGTGTGAGTGGAGTCAGATTTTCTCTGAACCGTGGTTCTCCTTTCCTAACTCCTTTCCTAACTCCTTATGGCTTCTCCCTCACAGCTGTCCTTGACCTTGTGACGTTTCCCCATCGGGGTCAAGGAGCAGTGGTTGGGAAAGGAGATTATTTTGACTTTCAAAACCCTGACCGACCTTTCACAAGCCCCTATTAAATACACAAAGACAAATTTGGTGTTTCCAGCCTCTTGTATTTCCAAATTTCCATCACAATTTGGTGTCAGAAGCGGGATCGCACGTCTGGACGCATCTGGACTCGGTGTCTACGGTTGAGTGGCCTTCTTGGGAAAATAGTTTCCAAGCTTAACCTCCCCATTAGGACGGGTGAGATGCAGGGACCGAGACCCGAGCCCGGATGGTGTAAGCCAGGGGGTCCAGCTCGGCCCGCCGGATGACTTTGCTAAGTGTGAAAATTACAGAAAGACATAAATTGCATTTCTATAAAAGTAGCTGCTATTCCTAATCAGTCCACTGGGGGTCGCACTGTATCAGTAAGAGCATGCCATAGACTGTAAAACAAGTAAAGAGTAAGAGTAGCGATTTACACTGAGAACCAGAACTAAACAGCAGTGAATCAGAATGTCTCTTAAGAATATGGAGGTTTATGAGTACAAACGTTTTGTAATTTTTTTAATCGATCCAGTAATTGCTTCAAAAACAGCGTAAATGCGATGTCTGCTCCGGAGGCAGCAGCGCTCGCTGCTCGCTTTGTGACGCGTTTGACCGCGTCACGAAGCGAGGGAATCTGCAGAGGAGAGCCCAGGCAGATAAACAGTGGGCTGATGTCTGAGTTTTTGTTCTTTATGTTTCTAGTTTATTGTAGAAAGACCTTAAAATAGGGTTTATCATCCAAAAACCTTCACCAATGATTTAAACATAGAGAAATATTGTTGTTATGTATGCGTTATTATGCTATGATTTTACTGGTCTGTATGTGGCCCCTTAACTAAAATGAGTTTGACACCCCTGGTCTAAGCGCTGCGATCTATCTGGTTAGAATCTGAGATTTCAAGTGTATTTTTGTTACAGAGAAGTTGGTCTAAGGGGATTGGATCCTCCGACGGGTGAAAGCCCTGTAGATTTTTAACCAAGGTTTAGAAGAAACCTGGAAGGTAGACTGACGAGGTACCTTAAAGAGTTTGTTAAGAACACAACCACAGAAAGGACATAATACTGAGTTGTATTTGCATTGTTGAAACAAGACTCCAAAAGCGCGCTATGTAGAGAACTTCTTTAAGGCACTATGATTCATGTTGGTCAGGCAGGATATTTGAAAGTGTATTAAAAAAAATAAAAAAGAAGATGAATTTTGAAATTACCAGTAACCAAGTAATTACAAGAGGAAATTACTATTGATTATATTATATAGGGGTATAACATTATTTTGAGGATGTTTATATTACTAAGTTTCCTATTGCTCCTTACGATAGCGTTTTGGAGATTGATTGAAGACTTAAGGTAACTAATACTTAAAATAAAAAAATTATTTACATAGGTAAATGAAAAACGTGAAGATAAAAATAATGGAACTGATCTGAGTAGTCCTAATATGAACTTCATGTGGAGGAACTATGGTGACACAGCACTAAGTCTGATACAAGTGTGAATGAAAGAATGTGGGTTTCCAGCTGGGGGGTGTTTTAGTATAAGACAGCTAAAACAGCTGAGACTGAAGCTAGAGGAGAAAGAAAAAGTAAGTCAGGCCAGAAAAGTAAATCTTACATTTCAGGCAGATAGGAAGGTATGTGGAATGTGGTTAGAAGAATTGCATCAAAGGGACAGAAAACAAACACTGACAGGGACAGATAACTCCTCACAAGTGTCTCAGTGTCTCAAAATGCAGGTTTCCGACCTCGACTCTTCCCCGCCGAGAAGACGACAACCAGAACAACACCAAGCTCCACCAGAAGCGGATGTTCCACAGGCAGGAGCCCAGGCTCCACAACAACCCCCTTCACCTAATAACATTCCAGATCCGCAACTCCTCTCTTCCCTCGCACCAGACAAGCGGGCAATATGGACTGGGACAAGATCCAGCCCAAATAGCGATGGTTGAAGTGACCTGATGTTGCCAGCCTGTTAAAGGCATCAAGTGGGACTCGGGAAGAGCTTAATAAAAACACATGCAGTTGATGCGAAGAAGATAATTAAACATAGAAAAGAAGAAGAAGAAGAAAAGAGAGACTGATCTGCATAAAGCCTCACTGACAATGTTCAGAGGTTAACATCGCGGACGCAAAAGAAGAGGATTTCACAGAAGAAGGGGAGACGGCATGTGGAATGATGATCGGGACATTTGTTTTCACTGTGGAGAGAAGGGACATTGGGCAAAAAATTGTCCGAAGAAACAGCAACATTACAAGGCTGATGGAACCGAGGCGGGGATGGAGGAGAGGGAGGAACCAGCAACTTTGAACAGAGAACGAGACCGTGAGGAACACTTCACACATCAAGAGGGTGAATGCACCACACGAACACAAACACTTATCATAGAAGTAAAAGATTTTTAGAAAAGAAAGACAAACTACTGATGGGAACATATGTTAAGTATCAATCAGATGCTTATGTTCATATGCCAACGCACTCACTCACAGTGCTAGGGAAAGAGATTATATTCCTTGTAGTTTTAGGAGCAACACATTCAGTCATCAAGAATGATATGTTTGACACACATCCTAAGATGAGCGGATGATTTGTTAGATCTGTGTTAGATTCAGGAAGCACCGTGGTTGAAAAATTCACGACTCCCTTAATATGAGGTGATATTATAATATAATATAATATGAGGCATCACTGAAAAATTCAAGTGTTCATTTTTGCTATCCTCATGTTGTCCAATTAATATGATGGGAAGTGATGTAATTTGTCTTTTGGGCATTTCTCTCGTTTCCACCCCATCAGGAGTCGTAGTGGTCCGAACGGCTGATCTGGATCCACCACAGATTTACACGTGCATTAAGTGTAATGCTACTTCACTGTTATATGCGTATGAATGGAAGCTCTGTTCATCTGTTGTCACATCAATCAACACAGATCTAGTGGATAAGGCCCATTCAGTCACACTAAGAACAGACACCACATTTATGCATCCAGAAGATTTACACTGCACTGCACACAAACACAAAGGGAGAGATGCAGATTTTGAAAAAAAAATGGTTTAGAGAAAGTTGTGAAGAAAGTTGTGTGAAAGAGAAGTTAACACTAAGTTGCATGTTCTGGAATGAACATAGATGTGCTGTTTCTGTAATTTTACTCCAACCAGAAAATAAGTCACCCTCTCAGTTCCTTCGCAGATGTTCAGAGGATGCTTTCCTTTTTTATGTTCCTGATTCACACCCACATGTCTCACTGTCAAAACACAAAAATGATGAATGGCAAGACTTGGGACCGTGGATAAAAAAATGTGTCAATGCTGACGTTTGGGAAAAAACATCAGATCCTGTGGTTCAGTATAATCCATTTTTGAAAGTGTATAGAAAACGATTTACATCTGTTGTTCACACATTCAGAACTGTTCAACTGGACCCAGACAGACACACAGACACCCAATATGCACATGCATATTTACATGATACAAACAACATTTCAGAAACACACCCAGCTCTAAAAGATGTCCCTAAGACACTTTGGGCTCAAGGCAATCATGATGTGGGTTTAATTCGAAACATGAAACCTGTAGTCATCAAACCAAAATCTGACTACAGACCACATCAATCACAATATCCACTAAGACAGGAAGCCATCGATGGTATTACGCCAGTTTTCAACTCTCTATTGAAGGCAGGTGTAATTGTTCCTTGCAAGGATTCACCGGTGCGCACTCCGATTTTTCCGGTAAAGAAAGTTTGTGATGAATCACAACCTGATGAGTGGCAATTTGTTCAAGATTTGAAAGCTGTCAATGCCGCAGTACAACAGCGCGCTCCGTCGGTTCCAAATCCTTATACAATCCTTTCCCAAGTTCCGCCGGATAGTAAATGGTTCTCTGTCGTTGATCTGGCAAATGCATTCTTCAGCGTTCGAATTGATAAAGACAGCCAATACTGGTTTGCATTTGAGTTCAACAGAGAAAGTTATACATTCACACGCCTGTGTCAGGGCTATTGTGAATCACCGACCATTTACAACCAGGCACTAAAAGAAAGCTTGAGCTCATTAGAGATAACACCAGCAAGTGCACTTTTACAATATGTTGACGATTTAATGAGTTGTGCTCCAACTAAAGAACAACGTGAAAATGATACTGTGGCTCTCTTAAAACATTTAGCTGCAGAAGGCCACAAAGCAAGCCTGAAAAAATTGCAAATTAGGGCATGTGATCACAGCAGAGGGCAAATCCCTCCCCCCTAAGAGAGTATTAGCAATTCAAAATATTCCAAAACCTGTCACAAAGAAACAAGTGATGTCATTCCTGGGAATGTGCTCTTATTGCAGATCATTTATTCCTAACTATGCTGTCCTCGAGGAGCCCCTCAGCGCAATCGCACACGGGCAAGGCTTACAAGCATATAGTATAGTCATATGGACTGATGACACAGATAAAGCTTTCACTGACTTGAAACTGACCCTACAAACGACCCCGACTTTAGGACTACCGAACCCTGACCGACCTTTCACACACTTGGCTTCGATATCATCTATTCTATTGGAAATGCCTAACATCACTGTGAAAAAATGCAATGTTCTTAACCCAGCTACTCTTCTTCCAACAGAAGGAGATGGTGAACAACACAACTGTGTAGTAACAATAACTGAAGTTTGTTCCCCCAGACCAGATTTACAGGAAACACCATTGCAGAATCCAGACTTTGAACTGTTTGTGGATGGATCAGCATCTCGCAGGTCAGACACAGGAGCAAATTAAGGTTGGTTTCTCTGTGGTAACAGCACATGACACATTGATTGCACGACCTGCACGACCATAAACCTCTGTTTATGACACAAATGTATGTACAACACTTTCAGAACCCGCTGCCATGGCACTATCCAGAGGACTCCTGCAGTCCCTCGGATTTCTTGGATCGATTTTTCTCATCATGTCCTTTTACAGATGGAACATGTCCGAGCGAAAAAGAGGTAAAATGTGTGTGTGTTAGTTTCTCACTGTTCCTGCTGCATCCTGCTCTTGGTTTAAAATGCATTTGCTTCTTTCTATTCATTGTTTGCATTTTGCTCTCCACTGCCTATGAAATGGGTATTAGTACATGGACTGGTAGATGGTGGACATGTGACCTCAGCTCTGATTACTTTTGGATTATCATGTATTACATTGAATGTAACACAGTTCATTTCTTTACCTGACTGAGGCTTTGACAAAGAGAGATGTTTGCCCTTTGGCTTGGTTTTGGCCACACCTCTTTTCTCTTTGAGTAAGAATTCCAAGCTAAAGCTGAATTATTTTAGCATTAAACACTTTGGATGACTGAATGTATCTTCTGCTTCATCTTATCACAGCAGAGAGGATGCATAACTTACAGGAAGTGAGAAAACAGCTGCTAAAAGAAAACTGTAAATATGACAAAGAGGCCACTTCTGAGGGAAAACAAAGTTTCGAAGACATAAGTGACAGCGAGCTGAAGCACCTCATTGTGGATGACAAGCACGGCATCATCTACTGTTACATTCCCAAGGTGACACTAGTGTGAACACACAGCTCACAAGATTGTTTAGGAACATACTTTATAGCTTAATGCCCCGCTGGCTGTATACTCTGTCTTTTTCTTATCTACAGGTTGCATGTACCAACTGGAAGAGGGTGATGTTTGTACTGAAACAGGGGGAGCCATATCAGGACCCTAGTCCCATATCTAGAGACCTGGCTCATGTCCCTGGCGGGTTCACTCTTTTAAACAGCTTCCCAAGAATAGAGATAAAGGTGAGTCCATATAGTGACCTCAGAAGTGTCCTTAAACTTACAAACCAAAGGTTTGTCTCAGTATGAGTTGATTCACTTTCAACACAGCTAGTATGACAGTGTTCATGTGTATTGTATTTTTAACGACAGGCAAGGCTGAAGCACTACACCAAGTTCCTGTTTGTACGGGACCCGTTCGTCCGTCTCACCTCCGCCTACCGAGACAAATTCGAGAAAGACAGCAACGTCTACTTTGACAACTTCACCCGAGAGATCCTGCGTCTCTACGGCAACCAGCCTAATCCACCACAGACGATGGCCGAGGCGTCAGCATCAGGCGTGCACATTTCATTTTACAACTTCATTCAATACCTGCTGGACCCACAGACAGAGAGGGAACTGCCCTTTGAACCTCACTGGAGGCAGATGCACCGTCTTTGCCACCCCTGCCTCATACAGTAAGGACATTTTGAATGCTACAAAGATCCTGTCCTCTGCGTTGTTGATGGAAATTTACCTAAAGGTTGATACTGGTTGTTTTTTTGTCTCAGGTATGATTTCATTGGCCATCAGGAGACTCTACAGGAGGATGCTGAACAGCTACTGAACACCTTAAAGCTGCAGAACGACATTAAGTTCCCTCCTTCCTATGACAACATTACAGCTCCTGAGTCTTTGTCAGGCTGGTTCAGAACAGTGCCTCTAGTGGAAAGGAGGAAGCTGTACAAGCTCTATGAGACTGACTTTAGGCTTTTTGGCTACAGAAAGCCAGATGAATTGCTTGATGGTTGAGAGGAAGTCATGAGAACTTCACTCCTCTCTAAGAAACCAATAAGCACAGAAACCACAGCATTCACTGCTCAGCCAAGAGCAAACAATGTTTTTTTGCATGAAGCGACAACCATTCAATAAAAGTAACTTAATAAAAGAAGCAAAACAAAAGAGTATTTAATTAAAGAAAAATAGAGAGTTGCAGAGAAAATCTTTCCCAGCTAGAGAAGAACAGAGCTGTCAAACCTGGAGTGTATCAGGAGGTCTGACCGCAAACATACAAAGAGAATACATCATAACATACAGTCATCTGTATAATAGTTCTGTGAGTAACTGATGGTGAAATGTTCGCTCTGCATGAAGTGAAAACCTCTTTTCTCAGGACATGTAATTCTGTTTTAGACAGGAATCTTAACTAGGCGCACAGAGTATAGTACAGTCTGTGTATCTTCTACTATAAATAAAGTTGGTTGAAAGAAAACACTGAGTGTGAGTGGAGTCAGATTTTCTCTGAGCCGTGGTTCTCCTTTCCTAACTCCTTTCCTAACTCCTTATGGCTTCTCCCTCACAGCTGTCCTTGACCTTGTGACGTTTCCCCATCGGGGTCAAGGAGCAGTGGTTGGGAAAGGAGATTATTTTGACTTTCCGAACGTTCTCCATGTAAGACAGTTCTCTCTTTGTTACAGCTCTCTGCCACCTCTTAAACCAGGGAAAGTACTTAGCCAATGACACTCAGCTGTGCCAATTACCCTCCCTGGCACAGGTGGATGTGCTCTGCTGAGCCACCTCCACAAGTGGCTCTGAATCTTATTCACTCCAGTGTGTTTTTTAAGGTTTTGTTCAGTCGCTGTATTGTCATTGTTTCTGGTTCATTAGCATAGGCTCACTTCTATAAATCCAGCTGCCATGGCACTATGCAGAGAACTCCTGCAGCACCCTGGATTTATTGGATTGATTTTTCTCATGTTTAGTTACGGATGGGACATGTACCAGCAAAACAGAGGTAAAATGTGTGTGTGATTCTCATTGTTCCTGCTGCATCCTGCTCTTGGTTTAAAATGCATTGATTACATTTGTTGTTTGCATTTTGTGCTCCACTGCCTATGAAATGGGTATTAGTACATGGACTGGTAGATGGTGGACATGTGATCTCAGCTCTGATTACTTTTGGATTATCATGTATTACATTGAACGTAGCAGTTGATTTTATTTCCTGACTGGGGCTTTGACCGAGACAAATATTTGCCCTCTGGCCCCACTTCTTATCTCCTGAAAAATCCATCCTGAAACAGACTTAAATTAGCACTTAACATTTCAGATGACTGAGAATCTTCACAGATATATTCTGATTCTTCTTATCACAGCTGAGAGGATGCATAATTTACAGGAAATGAGAAAACAGCTGCTAAAAGAAAACTGTAAACATGACAAAGAGGCCACTTCTAAGCGGAAACACGGTTTCGAAGACATAAGTGACAGCGAGCTGAAGCACCTCATTGTGGATGACAAGCACGGCATCATCTACTGTTACATTCCCAAGGTGACACAAACATGAACACACAGCACACAAGATTGTTTAGGAACATACTTTCTTGTTAGCTTAATACTCTGTATACTCTGTCTTTTTCTTATCTACAGGTTGCATGTACCAACTGGAAGAGGGTGATGTTTGTACTGAAACAGGGGGAGCCATATCAGGACCCTAGTTCCATATCTGGTTCGATGGTTCATGTCCCTGGCACGTTACCTCTTTTAAAAAGCCTCCCAAGAATAGAGATAAAGGTGAGTCCATATAGTGACCTCAGAAGTGTCCTTAAACTTACAAACCAAAAGTTTGTCTCACTATGAGTTGATTCACTTTCAACACAGTTAGTATGACAGTGTTGATGTGTATTGTATTTTTAACGACAGGCAAAGCTGAAGCACTACACCAAGTTCCTGTTTGTACGGGACCCGTTCATCCGTCTCACCTCCGCCTACCGAGACAAATTCGAGAAAGACAACGACTTCTACTATGACACCTTCGCCCGAGACATCCTGCGTCTCTACGGCAACCAGCCTAATCCACCACAGACGATGGCCGAGGCGTCAGCATCAGGCGTGCACATTTCATTTTACAACTTTATTCAATACCTGCTGGACCCACAGACAGAGAGGGAACTGCCCTTTGAACCTCACTGGAGGCAGATGCACCGTCTTTGCCACCCCTGCCTCATACAGTAAGGACATTTTGAATGCTACAAAGATCCTGTCCTCTGCGTTGTTGATGGAAATTTACCTAAAGGTTGATACTGGTTGGTTTTATGTCTCAGGTATGATTTCATTGGCCATCAGGAGACTCTACAGGAGGATGCTGAACAGCTACTGAACACCTTAAAGCTGCAGAACAGCATTAAGTTCCCTGCTTCCTATGACAACATTACAGCTCCTGAGTCTTTGTCAGGCTGGTTCAGAACAGTGCCTCTAGTGGAAAGGAGGAAGCTGTACAAGCTCTATGAGACTGACTTTAGGCTTTTTGGCTACAGAAAGCCAGATGAATTGCTTGATGGTTGAGAGGAAGTCATGAGAACTTCACTCCTCTATTAAACACTCACCGCTCAGCCAACAATAGATTTTACTTGGACTGACAACTATTTAACAAACTGGCTTTGTCACTCAAAAGAATCAAAAGCACTGCAGCTACATCATGGCACTGATCATGCAATAGTAGATCTTCATATTCAGTCTATGGTTTACACCCGTCATTATTGACTAACTTCACTTGTTTAGTTAATCGCTCTCACGTGGAGCTCAACAGAATGAGTCACCACTTTTGGCTTCAGGGTGCTGTTGCTCAGCAAAAATTCTGTAGTGTTGTTTTAATGCAACATTTACATGTCAGTAATAAGTAATACAAGTAGAAGCTACTAGTTAGAGCTGATTATAAAATTATATCAGTCATATTGGTAAATAATTGATGACATCAGCAAGTTTCCAAGTTTTTCTGACTTGGATCTACTTCTAATCCATCCCCACTTCTCAGGACCAAGTCTAGCTCCTCCTTCCCCCTCCTCTGGACGACGTCTAGCTCCTCGACCCCCCTCCTCTGGACCACTTCTAGCTCCTCCATTCCCCTCCTCTGGACCACTTCTAGCTCCTCCATTCCCTCCTCTGACCACGTCTAGCTCCTCCATTCCCCTCCTCTGGACCACTTCTAGCTCCTCCACCCCCTTCCTGTAGGCCACTTCTAGCTCCTCCATCCCCTTCCTCTGGACCACTTCTAGCTCCTCCATCCCCTTCCTCTGACCACTTCTAGCTCCTCCATCCCCTTCCTCTGACCACTTCTAGCTCCTCCATCCCCCTCCTGTAGGCCACTTCTAGCTCCTCCATCCCCTTCCTCTGGACCACTTCTAGCTCCTCCATCCCCTCCTGTAGGCCACTTCTAGCTCCTCCATCCCCTTCCTCTGGACCACTTCTAGCTCCTCCATCCCCCTCCTGTAGGCCACTTCTAGCTCCTCCATCCCCTTCCTCTGGACCACTTCTAGCTCCTCCATCCCCTTCCTCTGGGCCACTTCTAGCTCCTCCATCCCCTCCTCTGGACCACTTCTAGCTCCTCCATCCCCTTCCTCTAGGCCACTTCTAGCTCCTCCATCCCCTTCCTCTGGACCACTTCTAGCTCCTCCATCCCCTTCCTCTAGGCCACTTCTAGCTCCTCCATCCCCTTCCTCTGGCCACTTCTAGCTCCTCCATCCCCCTCCTCTAGGCCACTTCTAGCTCCTCCATCCCCTTCCTCTGGACCACTTCTAGCTCCTCCATCCCCTTCCTCTGGGCCACTTCTAGCTCCTCCATCCCCTTCCTCTAGGCCACTTCTAGCTCCTCCATCCCCCTCCTCTGGACCGCCTCAAGCTTCTCCATCGCCCCTGGAGACGATGTCTGATGTTGACAACACAACACAGTGCTATTATGCAGGAGAGCAGGGTTCGATTTCAGTGTGAAACTTTAGCTTTTATTTATTTTCTCGCTCTTCCCATTATTACATAGTCTGCGGTTGTCACCAGATACAAATGTATCGCGCATAAGACTTGCATGAAACTTAATCTCGTATTTTTCCATGATGCCACCAGAATGTTCAGCATCGTGTTTGTGACAAATGGATGGACTGGAGTGAGAGAGGACTGTGTGCACCAGTGCTTGTGAACTGTATGTGCAATCATTTCAGATCTGGTAAATAATATAATAAAGTCTGAGTGATGTTACCTTCTCTGTTCTCCCACACATTTTCATGAACAATGTCGCAAAACCTATCCACCACGTGTCTGTTTGTGCATGAAGTAAACCTTACTTAGAACATTGATCGTATTTGTCTGTAGTACATGGATGACTCTGTTCATTTTCAATTCAAATACTTGAAACTACAGGCACAGTAAATCCTCTCACTCGAGGAGGCGTTCACGGGAACTTTCTCAGCTGGGAACTATCGTTGACATGACCTATAACACCGTTCTCATCATGTCTGTATGAAGGGACACATCTCATAGCAGTTCAGAATGGACATATGTAGCTCAATAGCATTAGCTTTGGTGAATTAGACCGATGACTTACAGGTTGTAGGATGCAGGGACACATGTGGACAACTTCACCAAGGCGTGCGCCAGCAGCACTTCCACGTGTCCACGAAGAGACCGCAGTGAGAGCTGGGTCCATTTCTCCGGTCTCTGTTCTACACTGGTGGCTTTTTAAGCTAACGTCCAGTTTTTTTAATTCGACCAGCAGGTTTAGCGTTAGCATTAGCCTGTAGCGGGAGCAGTTCAAGGCGAGCAGGGAAAATCAGGCGCACGAAGTCTGCTCGATTAAAAACCTTCTGAAAGCTCCGCAAAAATGTCGAGTGCACAAACTCGTTTCTCTCAGGCTTAGATCAACTTCACCGTCATTGAATTTAACTTAGTTTAAAGCTGTGCTGGTTAAAGTTAGTGCTCAGGTGACACCTGTCATATCGCTCAGGTTTTGTTTGTCAACAGGATGGCGTAAAAAAGACGCAACTGATTTACATGGAACTTTGTGGAGGGGTGGGACACGACCAAAGGAAGAAGCCATTCAATTTGGGTATAGATCCACATCAGGAACACATCTACTCATCGATGCGGACAATATCACACACTGTTGAATGGATACTCACACAGATTCAGTTTTGCTCCGTCCAAAAGAAGCACAGGCCAGTTAGTTTGAAATGTTGACGAGATCAGATGGGAACAGTGATACCAGGTAAACAGCAACTTTTGTGTCTTTATTATAAAACAGGACAGAAAAACCCAATACATTTTTATGTTGAAATCCACACACAAGGTGATTGTGGCTCAGTGACCGTTCTGCAGATTAATTCCACATCCTTGTTGAAAATCATTTGTAACGGTGTAGGTGAACAGTGACATAGCTGGGCAGCTGTAGACTTTCTTGCTGATGGGTGAACTTGAACCTATCATCCACTTGACCTCTGTGGCAGTTTAGGCAGGAACAGCCCCGTCATGGTCCTTTTAGTCTCTGACAGTGACATCTATTTGTCTGAAGCCCAGGAGTGGGCAGTCCGTGGCTCAGCAGTCCTTTGGTGCCTTTGGACCCTCGAAAGTTTGGTGTGTCAGAGAGAGAAATAGAAACACAGAGAGAGGTGCCGAAAGATGCAACGTGCACTCGTCTGCGGTGCCATTACGAGAAGAGGACGAGAGTGCGAACGACAACACAGACGCTAAGGACAAAGACAATATGGCTTTTGGTCACACACGTGGACATTTTGTCTTTGATTCATTGTGACATCTGAAATGCTCAGTGTCACGCTCACTGTCCTGTCCACAGCTTATATTTACAGTTTTATTTATTTACATCTGATACATTTATGTAGCTGTGACAGTCCATCCCAACACTCGCAGTTCTCTCTATAAGTCTCTCATACTCACATATTTTCCTCACGTCTCTGTGGTCTCTCTTCGAGCCACAGCTCCCTTTCAAAGGCATTTGGCAGTAGCCATTTTGCATCCCTCCCAGAAGTACTCAGTTTATTTGGAGGAAGCAAAAATGGTGCAATTATTAATATTTGTTATCACTTAGTCATATTGAGCTTTCCTCACACTGAGCTAGTGGTGCTGGTAATTTAAACATGGGAAAGCTGGCAAGCTCCTCCTCTAGTCCTTTAATTCCTTCCCCTAAGCCGTCCCCCAGCCCTTCATCCACCTCGTCCCCCTCCCCTGACTCCCTCTCTACCACCTTAGGCCTCACTCTCTCCCCCGTCCTTGCGTCCAACATGTCTGCAGCTAGAATTTCGGAGGCAAGCTTCAGCCCACTGCTACTCGTGTTGCAGTTGGTGTACAAGGTATTCCCGTGGCCATTGCTTGGGTTGCTGTGGATCAGGGTCCCGCTGTAGCTGTTACCATGGTGACCACCATTCCCCTGGTTGCTGAGGAGGGTGGTTGACGTGGTTGTGGTCGCGGTCCCGTTTCGTTTCTCCGTTAGCCGGAATCCCTCCGACAGCAAGCTGGCGCTGCTCGGGGACTGCGGAGTAGCAGAGGAGCCGAGTAAGTCCTGCCCCTTCCCCGACGACAGCGAATTATCTGGCAGCTGGTGGCCCTGGCGTCCAATGTTGCGTCGCCGGTTCAAGAAGTACAGGACAAACATACCAAACGCTACACCCGCACAGAAGAAAAGGATGTAGATAGCCAGGACGTGACGACTACCGGCTGTGGCTACTGTTCCTTCAACATTGGGGCCTTTTAGTGTGAGGTGATAGGCTGCTCTACGACAGGGGGTGTGGTCTCTGATACCCGGTCTCACCTCCTGGAACCAAGACGAAAAGAGAGAGAGTGTGAATTGACCTGTATGCGGAGTGAAAATTTAAGTATAATGAAGCAACAGTTAAAACAAAATAAAGAATTTGCGGTTAATATCAGTACAGTAGTACCTGGCATGTGCAGATGTATTTTCCCAGGCTCTCCTCTGTGACGGTCACGTCCAGGTCAGAGTGATGTTGCCGGGTGTGTCTGTGGAGAGGATGCTCCCAGGTGCAGGGCCTGGGAGTCAGCTGGACGCACGGCAACAGGAGGCGCAGGCCGATGGAAACTTGCAGCTCCCTGGTGGACGGAGAGCAATGCCCTGGAGGAGAGAGAGCAAGCGGCGAGACAGCAGATAGGTGAATAACAGGAGACGGGGGTATATGATACTTGTTTTAAATTGATGATTAACTTAATTTACATAGTGTGTGATCGCCACATTAAAAAGTAAAACAGTGGAGTGCACGTACCCTCCTTTAAATCACATTTCCTCAAGGCATCCTCAACCGAATCACCTGGACCAGGCCTGGACACACACACAAAATGTAGTCAAACTTTTGTATCAAATGTTTTAGTAGGAACAGAAGTCTTTCCTTTGCATTTAAAAACACATCCTCAAATAATAATAATAATAATAATCTATTAATGATGTATCAAGTGTGATATGATTAGTGATGGTTGTATCTCTTTTTTTCTGGTATCTACTCAACATCATCATTAGACGTTTTACTTCGGCTCTGCTCACTGGTTATTTCAGATTTTTTACAAAAAATGACTTTAGTGTTTTCACTATAAAACTAAATGAACATGCTGATCAGAAATATAGCTACATTTTTACACTAAACTAAGCTTTTCTAAATCAATACAGTTCCTGCCTGCTTGTGATTTTCATTCCTGTAAGTCTTCCAGTTCTCTGTGTAGAGAGTAGTACTCACTTTGCTGCCGTGCTCCTGCAGGCCGCTTCCTCCTCGCTCCACACACAGCCCAGTCCTCTGGCTCTGGCACACAGCTCACAGTTGGGATACAGAGCGCAGCCTTCAGCCTGGACACGAGCCAGAGACAGAGGGCTGCCCACCAGAGCCTGGCCCTGGAAACACAAGATGAAAGCTGATATGTCCTGGCACTGCAGGTGACTATGTGTGTGAAGGGGGTGTACGGCAGCATGTAGTCTTACCTTGTGTAGTAATATATTGTTGACAGGTTCATATGAGGCGAACAGAGGAATCTCCTGCAGAAGGGTGGTATTCTGGCCCACTACCTCCACCTGGTGGAGCTCCCCACGGTCTGCAACATACACGATCGCATGGTGAACTTTTACATCTCATCTTTTACCAAACTATTTCAACACTTTTTTTGTGATTAATTCCCAAAGTATTAAATATGTCTAGAAAGATGCTGTTAGCGACATGTATGTCCTTATATCTCCTCACCTGTTCCGAGGTGCAGCACCACTCCTATTGGCTCTGCTCCTATCTGGGTTACAGCCAGCTTGGTGTATCTTGTCCCCTTGCGGACCAGCAGGGGTGCTGCGGTAACGCTGTTCTCCATCAGAGGGTGGTCCCTCACGAATGTCAGCACCTTGTCTGGGAGATTTAGGGATGACCCCAATCCTTCGGCCTTTAAGGCGTTATTTAAACACTAGAAAAGTGTGGAGGGGGGAAGAAATACATTAGGGACGTTGAAGGAGGCATTGTAGAAGAGATTGATAGAAAGATATGGGGTAGTAAAGCTCAGTACCTGGCCAGGCCGCGGTGTGGGGACAGGATTCCAGCCCTCACCGGTCTTCTTCAGCTCTTTAAAGGGGCCGTCCATCACTTTGATGATGTCAGACAAGCTGAAAACACACACTGCTGACAGCTCCTCACGTTCCCTGTGAAAAAAAAGTAATATTAAGAGTTAATTTCTCATGATGTCAAATATAAAAAGGACCAACATTCAGGGGAAAAGCCTATTCCATTTCTTACTTAGAGTTAAAGGAGAAAAATGATTCCCAAAATGATTTCTTCTTTCCAAGAGTGTCAAAAAAACATGTGCAAGGTTCTGCTTGTTCCTCATCTTACCACTGGGAGGTGAAGAGTCCGTAGAAGTGCGTGCTGCTGGGGTCGCCTGGTGTGTGCTGCATGGTGAAAACATCGGTCAGGATGTTGTAGCGCTGATCGCTGGGTTTGTCCTCACACACCAGCTGGGCCTTAAGGAAGGTGGTCCAACGTCGCTGCAGAGTCTTCATCCCTCCCACATCAGACTAAGGGAGAAAGAGACGTCAGGTGGGAATATAATCAGAGCAAATAACGGAAAGATAAATCAGTCTATCAAGACGTTGGGTTACCTTGCAGACTCGTGCCACCCTGGGGACCTTGACTTTGGTGTAGAGGTCGTATTCTTTGGCTACCTCAGTGAAGAAGAAGTAGATTTTGTCGTCATCGCCGGTCGGGTTGCTGGCTGCGGACTCTTCTATGAAGGCTGAGCTCACAAACTCTGGGTCTAAAACACACAAACACACATTCGTCTTATTCCTGTGGGAAAGTATGATTAAGAATATGCCAAAAGGGTGTTTGTGTTGGAGTGTCAGCACATGCGGATATGGGGGTGTGTGAAAGTGTGCATGCGTGTCTCACCACTAAGCCAGTTGATGGATTGTTCGGTTCGGATGCGCTGATGCTCTGGGCCTGTTGCCCTGGAGATGTCAAACAGCGTTCCCAGGAAGTTACTGGTGGCTGCTGTATATAGGGTACCACCTGGAGACACACAAACAGCAAGAAGCAAGTTTTAACTGGTGCATGTCGAAATGCAATAGTAGCCTAAAAATAAAACCCTTGGCTGACAACTGATAACAAACAAGCAGTCGTGGGACTTACCTGCCATAACAGCTGTGTAGTGCTGACTGGGCTCAAAGGGACACTTGCCCTTCCCCGTCTCCATCTTCAATTCTCCATCATTATTTTTCTCCAGGGTGAAGGAGGGAAGCTCCTTTAGGACGACAGGGAAAGAGAAGGACAAATAAGAGTGTGCGAGTAGATTAACAAATAAAGAATTATTCACATTATCAATTTTCTAGATTAATTAGAGTGAAAAACTAAATCTTTCTTGCACTCTTATCTATAAAGCTATTGTGACTTTTAGTGCTCAAAGTACCTGCTGGAAAATGTCACTTGCAGCAAAACATTTAAAAGCTTATAGGGGTTGATTGTAGGTGCATGTGCGCGCACGCACGCACGCGCACACACACACACACACACACACACTAACCAGAAAGGCACACTGGGGTTCGAAGGCATGGGTGCCACACACGTAGATGCGTCCCTCTTCCAGAAACTCCATTAGGCGGATGTAGTTATGGCAGTCCACCTGCAGGGGGACACAAAGACCCAGAAATAAGCAAAAGCTTACATCCAATGTAAAACTATTATAAAATGTTTCATGACTATGTAAAGATAAAATGATGTATGTATTATTAAACATACGATGACAAATTCATAAAAAAATTAAGATAAATGATATTTTAACTACAGTTATTTACAAAAACTCAGAAGATAATGATGTATATGCATATCTTCATATTTCTTGTTGGCTATGACTGTTTAAGGAAACCAGATTAGTGTTAATCTAAATCGAGTTCTTTTATAAAGAAGATTTTTAGTTTTAGAACTAGAATCGTGTGTTTTCAGCCATAAACCAAAGTGCTTCAAATCAGCCACACTGAGATTATGGGGAAAAGTCGAAGAAGACTCTGAGAACGGCTGGAGAAGCAATGATTCTGATCGGAAATTGGAGACCCCCACTGCTGGTAGAGATACTTGAGACCTCAACTGGTGTCAGCAGAGACCCCCCCTTACTAACTCACACACACACACACACACACACACACACACAGGCATGAAATCTGAAACCTAAATCTACTCCTTTTCATGTATCAATAAAAAAACACACCTCTGTTCTCCTCGCTCACTTTTCTTCAAGCTTCTCTTTACAAACAAATATGTCTGCAGCTGTTATGGAAACACAGCCTACCCAGTTACCATGAAGCCATGACACAGGCAACTTTTTCGGTGTGTGTGCGAGTCTCTGCTTGCCATCCTGGATGAGCTCCACGCCTGAGTCACCTCCTCCCCAGGGACCTGATTCTCTCTGATGCCCAGATCATGTCACCCAAATCAGCACCCGCCACTGCCACACACACACACACACGCCAGCCCTCGCTGCGGTATCAGCTTCATGTGAGACGGCGGACACAGAGCCAGGGAGAAAAGAAAGAACGCTCAGGCTGCTAACAATGGGATCAGCTTGGGGATTAGCTATTTCATTGGCCCATATTAACCTCATTCTTGTTAATAAGTTTCATTCACAATCTGGCATAGGGTGGGTCCAATGGCTCTATTCTATTTGATTCTATTCAATTTTATTCTACTTTCAATTATAATTGGGTCTAATTAGTCGAAAAGCTTCTATGGCTTCGTTGCTCATTGCTCACAGTAGAAAGTCAACGAGTGCCACAACAGATGCTAAAAGAGAGCCTTATTGCAATAATTACAGGAAATTAAAGTGTGAGTGGGAATTTTCCTTTATCTCCTGCGCTACTCCAGGGGTGGAGAATATTCTGCCTCTGGGCTGTGTACAATTCCTGAATAAAATAAACATCCAGAGATCCAGGAATAAATTTTTTAAAAAAAGACAGAATATTTTTTTTCTGTGATAAAAGAAAATAATATATTAGACACCACATCATTCAGTGTGATCCCTCCTGGCTGTCTGCCTGTCATATATAGAACTCGGTTCTTTCTGCCTGCAGACCACCAGGTTTTTCTATGTTGTTGTGTATGATTACTCTTCAAACACACAATGTGCCATCTTCTATTGACTCTATTAAAACTAGTGACCAGTACATATGAGAGGACAAATGGTTATTGTCACATGGATGAGCTTCTAGATAATTTATAAGATGTGGTGGTTGGTTAATTGACCTGTGCATGGTAGAATATTGTGTTGCAGTGAAGCATTGTATAAACGCACACGCACACACACAATCCTTAGCTTTTTTCCCCATGAGGTCTACTGGTCATGACAATGTCAATGATGGAAAAGGTCTTACACATCTCTCTCGCTCAGCTTCACGCTAGTTTCCTGTTGAGTCTACAGCCGCCTTCTCTACTCTCGTGCACATAGCTCCTCTTCCTTTCTCGCTGGCTGTCTCTTGTTCTTCCTCTTCCTGTTTCCTCACCCCCCCCCTTCTTCCTAATCCCTCCGACTCACACGTAATCTTGTAATCAGTGTCTCAGCAGAAAAACACCCTCTCTTTCCTGCCTTTATCAATCTTTCACCCCCCCCCTCCCCGGCCTTACACTGGAAAGCAGAAATCTGCCCTGATGATTGTATAAAATAGGTCAAAACTCATTGCGCTGCGCTTTAGTTAAAACACTGACCTTCCACTGGCTTTGTTTATCTCCACATTTGACCTCATTTTTCTGGCCTCAAGGCATTCTTTAAGCACTTCTGAGTATTAAGAGTAATTCCAGACTGTAAAGTTTGATGATGAAGTTCAGCCTGGCACTGTTCATAAAACCGTTAAAACCAAAGAGTCAGTGCAACATTACTCAACAAATACTTTTCCATTGCACAGTTAGTTTACTCTGCCTTGTTGTTGTCACAGCAAAATGAGTTGTACAGCTTCAGTGTACAGTACGCTCTATTTAATCAGTTTCCACAGACACTTACTGGACATCTGTGACTTCACATGCACCCTCTCTTACTCTCTCTCACACACACACCCCTGATGAGACCTTGGCACTAGTCCCAGAATTTCCTATCCTATCCGATGCCTAACAGCAAGGGGCTGCGACACACAGATGCTCACTGAGGCACAAAATATAGGTCCGTGAAAACACACATTTCAAATGTCTGAGGCCACTTGAACACAATAAATTGGGGAATATTATTAAACAAGTGCAGGGAATCTATCTAAGACCTTATCCAATCCATTTAGGTAATCTTTCAGCAATAATAGTAATAAAAATTTACAAATATCCTAAAAGTCGATGATCTAAAACTGGATCCAAAGCGGAAACACAATCATAAATGTTGCAAAGGCAACCCGGGGTCAAACAACCCTGTCCTGCAGGGACTGAACATACAGTAAATGTAATAGTTGTTGTGCTTTCCAGGATTTTCCTGGAAGCTTCCATTCAGCATTATTACAATAGGATTATTTGAAGAGACAGCTACTGTAAATACTGTGAGTCACTGTAAAGCTCTCTATGCCACGAACAAGCATTAAGTGTGTGTTGGCTGCAGCTTTGCTGTGACAAGTACAACGCTCACCTCCGTCTTTCCTTTTCCCACACAAGATCTCCTCTTGTCCTCCGGCACATCCCACGTAATCTGGATCAAAGAAAAGAAAAGAGAATTGGATCAGCTATGGTCGCTTCAGCTAACTCATTACAACACTTGCCCAGATCCCTGACATATTAGTCAGAAGTCCTTTTTAATGGAACAAAACATCGTTCATTTGATTACACCAGTACTTTTCAGAGTGTTACATGTGAAATCGTCTCCTGTGAAAAAGGTCTTATAGATTCAGATAAATCAATTCCGGATCGTCACCTAGAGAGTCCGCAGCTCTGCCAACACAAGACAAGTCCTTCATATTTGGCCCAGGACACATTTGTGAATCACACAGCAAAAAGAATGTGGCTTCATGTATCTCAGACCCCCTCCCAATGTGATGATTCAGGATGCATTGGGGTATGTTCAGACGTGTACTTAGCACAGACCACTCAGGACGGATCGAAAGGGAAACCATAAATTAACAAACTCATAAGGAGGCAATTGAGACAAAAATCATTCAAAAGTCCAGCGATATTTCGAGCTTTTTCAACTCTGTTTGTATTAAAAGTGGCACCACCTGATGCCTGAAGCTCCAGGTGTTCCAGAATTCCACTGTGTAGTCAAATAGTTCCAGTTAAGGGAACAAATATGACAGTATTATGAATTGCTGTTGGTAATTATGACGGAAGCTGGTCATTTCTATCTCCCCCTCATAAAAAACAAACACAAACATTGTCCTCATACTTTGCGTGGTGGTTTGTCCAGTTGATTGGTGTCCACAGACAATATGGCGTCCCTGGCCCCCAGAAACAACAGGCCCGACGAGCGGTCCAGTAGGAAGGTGCTGAAGTTGGTCACGCCTCCAAACTTCGTTGGATCCAGAATGATGTCTGTGGAGCAGAAAAAGGGGAGATGGAGGGTGTCAATCACAGGATGCAACATGGATTCTATAACATGCACTCGCAGAGAGCTTGGATGGAGCTGAAGATCAGTCAGAAAATAACAAGGACAATAATAAGGATAAAACTGTTTACTGCATGTGAGAGCAAATGGTTGACAGGATAAGATAAATCAAACACCACATTCCCAGCAGGAGGTTTAAAGAGATAAAGTGATGAGAGTCGGAGGGATGACAGTAACCCTTGTTTCACCCTGCCCTCTCATACAATCACAGCTACAGATTAACTCCTTTAATCCCTCGATCAATCTCTTTAGCATTTTTTTTTCCAGTTGACTTTTTTCATTCTCTTCCTTTTCTTCACAATCAAGCCCTCAACCAACACAGAATGATTCTCCAGTTATTCTGAAATGTCCTCCCACATTTTAAATACCACCCTACATATGAATTCAGAGTCAAGTTTACCGCTGAGTAGAAATACAATAAGATAAATTATGCACAATCATGATTTATAATAAATGATTCATTATAAGACATCTCCACTGTATTTGTCTCTTCCATTTTATAACTATCACATGAACCAAATCCCAGAAGTGTCTGTGTTGTATTGTGTCTGCTCCCTCCGTCATTCTCCCCCCCCCTCTCTGTCCGTCTGCCGTCATCCACATCAGGACAAAACATATGATGTGTGTTTATATATATATATATGTGTGTTCATGTCCCAGCTGCTGTGAAGAAAGAACACAGCTGTGGACTCAACACAGGCAAACTGTGTGTGTGTGTGTGTGTGTGTGTGTGTGTGTGTGTGTGTGTGTGTGTGTGTGTGTGTGTAGGATTTGGCATTTTCTACATATCTGTTCTTTACTGATAGAAGTCTTTGTTCGGAGACACAACAGAAATTTCACAGAGACAGTGAAAGGGGAACCGGTGAGTCGCACTTCACCCATCAAACACACATTCACACAGTCTAAGCCTCAACAATTGATGAATTCATAAGGGGGATAGATTAAATTGAACTAATGTTAATGTTAATTTAACCAACGAGAGAGAAACAATAATGCACAATCAATTGTTCGAGCAGTCGGCGACAATTTTGCAGCTTATAACCCAAATGCTTCTTCGTCTAACAGGCGACAGCAGAACAGAAAGAAGCAGGAGTTTCGTGGACAGCAACAAGATGAAAACACATATTCATGTAAACAGCATCTTTGTATTTGCCTTGAAGATCATTTCTAAAAGGAAGATAATTAATTACCATTAGAATGAAAGATTCCAACCAGTTTGATCATCCTCTGTTCCTGTTACAGAGGAGGAGGGGACTCAAAGTAAAAAACAAGGATGATCTGATAAATGGCACAGACATGGCGCGGACATGGTTTTCCACTTAGAGCCTGTCCGTGCTGTTCTGTGAAATGTTTTTTTTTTTCTAAAGAGCCGCTGACATCTGCCTGTAACTGAATCACAGACAGTTTCTCTACCTCCCCCCCAGCCTCCACCCAGACTCCCCTCATCCAGTCAGTCTGCGTCTGTTTGCCGTAACATTTCGCATGAATGTCATTTCTCATTCAATAAGAAGCCATCTGCTCAGCTAAAAGCCTCCAGGCGGCCAGATAGCAAGGGGGCTCTGATTTGCTCGCAGAGGGTGTGCACTTCCTGAAAATCTGCCTACTGTGGTGGACGGACACACGCACATACACACACATTTTTCTGTCTCCAAACACATTAAAGCTGCTGATATCATCTGTGAAGTGTCTTCATGTTGCCCTAGATTAGAAGTTATTGTCACTCATTTTCATTTTTTTACTTCACAACCTCAAGCTAATGAAATAAACACTTTCCTCCCCAATCTGTCAATCAAAGCAGGCTTCAAAAGAGGGTAGAGGAGAAGAGACGAGAGGCAATAAAACCCATCAGAGGCTTTTCCTTTCTCTCTTCTTCTTCTTTTCATACTTTTGTCACTTCCCTTCATCTGCTCTGTCATCCATCCGTCCTTTCATCACCCCCGCAGCCTCACATCACTTCTTCCAACTGACTTTACAGCCTGTTTCCCGCTCGCTGGACTGACACACACACACACGGCAAATCAAACGTAAGCGTTGCTGACACAGGCCAAAGGCAAGGTCTGCAGAGATGTCCTTATAAACTGCACTCTGCCGCCTGTGTAGGACACGACAACACACACACACACACACGGACACACACACACGGACACCACCTGCTGTCCACCCTAATGTAGAGAGATGGTTCCTAGAGCTACACCATCTGCCCTCCTCACACAGTCGCACACACACCTCTGTAACCCCCCACACACACACACACAACCAAACACACTCCTGATTCATGGCTCAGAAAAAAATAGAGCACGCAATGTCTTCTTAGATTTTCCATCTCCTTTTACAAATTTTCCTTTACTGAGTAGGACTTTATAAATAAATCTGAGTTGGCATGTGTCACTAGGGAGTAGAAGATGCTCTGCAGGTCGTGTCATTGCCTCCTCATTGACAGCAGGAGCCTGCATCTCACTACGTATCAAATATCACCACCTGCTTGTGTGTCTCTGCGTGCCCGTTCAGTGTGTATGTGTGATGTGTGGATGTGCGGTGTCGACAGTATTAAAAGGAGACATGTTGCCACAAAGAACAGCAGCAAGACTTTTATGTATATAACTTTTAAAAATACATGCACTGTTCTTTAGAATTAAGCAGAGATGATGGTACCATAGCACAATTAGCTGGCAAATACCATCCACTGTGTAGCTGCTGCCTGGATTACTCTTGTGTATTTTGAATGACAGTCAAATTAATTCTTTGTTGACCTACGTCAATTGATTATTTGGCCACATGGGGGCAGCACAACAAGTTGTAATCCCAACAATAATAAATTATTGCCTTATAAAATGGCAAAGATATTAGCAAACATTTACCTATTTACTCATATTGGCAGCTACAGAGAAGCATTTCATTTGTTTATTCATCTGATAGGAACAGTCCTCATTAATATGACAAAGTACTGTTAATGAGCCAGAGTTAGCTGTGCAAGTTCATTTTCATTTGTTGTCTCCATAACAAAGCCATAATTAAAACACTATACCCGATAAAAACAAGCAAATAACCCGTGATCAGAATACATTATAACAACACAAAGCCACAGATGCGCATGTAAACTAAATCACATAAGATAAAGTGGAATAATTACACATAATCACAAATTTGGTTGGCTTTAAACCACATCTTAAGTTAGTATTTAATCTAGCAATTTCTTGTCCATCTAATGTTTACTCTCCTTTCGCTCTGCTTCGCTGTTATACAGACTCCTCTGGAAAATACAGTATTCGCCTCTTTAGCAGTTTAATGCTCCACTGGCTTCACCACAGTCGCAAACTTTGTCTGTCTGCTCTGAGTCATATGCACTTGGTTCATCAGGGCTTTTCCCACTGAAAGCAGCCGCCTGTTGCGTCTAGAAACAAAGCTGACGAGAGTGGCGAGAATGCAGTAAAGTCGCGGACCAGAAAAGCCAGAGTCCCTGCAGCGTCGCTCATCACTGTTCGTACAACTCCTGTCACATTGCACACAGCAATTAGATCAATTATTAATATAAAATGTTGATTAGAGCAGCTTTAAATTGAAATGTTGAGTGTTTATGTGTGAAAGGAGAGTAGGTTTAGAGAAAATGCAGGATTTAAGGAAATACGGGATTATGCTTTCATAATGATTCAGATTATGTGTCTGGAAAACCTGGTGACCTCAGACATGTTGAAATAAAGATCACACCTCGGGTATATTTAAAAAAAATAATACCCAACTGGTGTGAGTATAAATGAATAAGTAGTCCTAAAATACAAAATCCTCTCCCCTGCCATGAATCATTCATCCATTATACATTAAACATGACTGAGAGGCAGCCAGGGAGGGAGACCAGCAGAGTGTGTGTGTGTGTGTGTGTGTGTGTGTGTGTGTGTGTGTGTGTGTGTGTGTGTGTGTGTGTGTGTGTGTGTGTGTGTGTGTGTGTGTGTGTGTGTGTGTGTGTGTGTGTGTGTGCGCGTGTGTGTGTGGTATGTCCATTAAGGGTTTAATAAACTGGATTTTGCTCTGGGCGACCAACCCCCTCTCTGGCTGCAGGGCATTGTGGGTTTGGACCAACCAGGAAGTGATAAATTATACACCTCACTCCTTCTTCTGTCAATCAAAACTGACGGGATGAGGAGAGAAGACGAGCCACACACATGCTCCTGCCCCCACACACACACACACACACACTTGCACCCCCACGGTGAGGCAGGACACAGCTGCATCATCCATGCTCTTTGCAGAAACACACATTTATAGCCGTATCATTCAATCAATGCCATTTTCCAGCTGCTGTTTCCTCTAAATTGTTCGGCAGCAGTTATTGGCAGACGTACTCCACAGGTTAAAGGAATAAACCAGCTTTTAGCAGATTGTCCCATCAGACAGCGTGGCCATTATCCAGCTCCTGCGCTCCACGCTGACACTTCAGCTTTCAACTTTACAAAACTGAAATGTGTTGTTTTTTTAAATTAGAATAATAATAGTGGAGGCTGATATTTTTTGGACACATTTGCAGTTGACAATGATGAATTCCAGTCATGTGAGGACTGCAGGAGACAGCACGTATAGGATACAGTATAACGCACACTGTAAGATCAGAGATTCAGTTTTCTTCTAGACAGTAGACGGAGCAGCAGTGGAGCATAAAATTTAAATTAGCAACACATTTTACATGAAAGCAGCAGAGTCACAGCTCGATTCCAAACAATAAGCTCACAAATAATGTGACAAACACAGCATAAAGAACAACTAGGTCACTCCTAACTCACAAGTGTACAGGTAAACACATCAGAGAGACCTTGTAGCAAGGTCCCTCTAACAGCCTATAGTTTTTCTTTTTATTTCAATATATCAGAGCCACAGTGAAGCTCTGTCTGTGTGACTGCAAATTTCACCTCAGCAGTTGTAACGGTTTGTAAAGAGTCTTTTATGGCAGCTTTAATAAAATATAAAACCAATGTAACCCCTGAAATGAGCATCTCAATGAAAAAACAGAAAATATCAGAAGATAGTGTCAGTGTGGGAATGAGCCGATTTCACACAGTACTGAGAAACCACATGATTTTTTTTAGGACCTTTAGAGGAGAATTAAAGACTTATGGTTGTGATTAAGAGCAGTGAAGGTGGCTTTAAATTGATGTTGTTAAAGTGCAAACGTTTTAGGACCTCACAGAGCACGTGCAGAGATGACGGGTAGGTTTTATTTTATGTAAAAATCGAACGGCAGTGGCATCATAAATAATTATTAAAGACCCCATTTATACATATTTAAGATATTAAAAACATTGCTTGAAATAATAATTTGCACCAAACTAATTTTTTCATAAAAGTTTAGCTTCTTCATTGAAAGTGCCCTAAAATTGAATCCCTCATTCAGAGTCTGTTATTATCCTTATATATCAAAAGTTTAACTACCGGACTTAAGTTGTCACTGACTTCTCTGAAAGGTTCATTGTTAGCGTACACTGAGAACTCTGGATCAAACTTGTTTTAGTTGAATATTGGACCACGATTGGCTGAATACAAAACATTAAACTGCTTCTTTTTTCTTCTTTTAAAAAAAAACAAAACTTAGATGCTAGTTTATTTAACAGACCATGGCTCTTATTCTTCAAGTCTGAAATACTGCAACAACTGGCTGCAACCTACTGATAAAGTACATTTACAAAAGTAGATTATGTTCTTGCAATAGAGTATGGCCTCTTATCCACTGCTATAAAATCCCTTGTGGCATTTGTTGTTATGTGGATACCTGACCCGGTCAGACTGGGTTCAGAGAGAGAAGTTCCAGCTGGGTTTGGTCATGTTGGCTGTAATTGAGTAAAACATCCGTCCCGGGCTGGGACACGAATATTTTCCATACAAATATATGTTACACCCCTACTGTTAGAGAATAAGCTCAAACATTCATGTGAAGGAACAAAAAGAAGAAGTCATTTCTGAGTGCAGGCGGGCTTTACGCATAAATAAAGCCATTAGTTACAACTCATAAAGCCTGTAAGGACATTTTGTCAGAGGGAGAGGCCGTCCTCCTCTCAAACCAGAGGTGAAGACATCAAAACACCAAATGACCCTGACACACAGTGTTGGCCTCTCCTTTAAGGTTCTGCTTCACTGGGAGCACCAACTCACACACAAAGTTAAAGTCCTGAGGGAAGACGGGGATTATCAGGCATCAAGAACAAAGGTTGATAAAGAAGGAGCGGATGAGACTGGAGGAGATGCAGGAGGAGGGAAATATACAAGCACAGAGTGAAAGGATAGAGGGGAGAAGGGAGGAGGAGGAGGTCCAAGGTTGCAGTGGCTGATTGCCCACTTCTTCACTTAATGCTCTGCTGCTCTTCATCTTCTACTGCCTCTTTATTATTCCGTGTCTCCTCTTGCGGGTGTGTTTATTTTTGGACGAATTTAGCCAATTAAATGATGATACCGAAAAACAAATTCCTTTGTGTGAACCCACATAGCTATACCTTAAATTCTCTCGTTCCCCTCTCCCAGTTTCCAGACTCCCACTACCCCCCCCTCTCTCTCTGGCTCTGGGTGATAAGCAGTAGCACTACTAATCAGGCTTGCCCTAAATTCGCCCATGCCCTGCAGGATTATCATGTGCAAGAGTGTGAGTGTGTGTGTGTTTAGAAGCTGGGTGCCTGGAGCATTCACCAGCCCTTACACAGGAGGTGTGTGTACATAGAGCCCATTGTGTGTGTGTGTGTGTGTGTGTGTGTGTGTGTGTGTGTGTGTGTGTGTGTGTGTGTGTGTGTGTGTGTGTGTGTGTGTGTGTGTGTGTGAGAGAGAAAGAGTTTCTGTATGAATGAGTCATTGAGTCAACACGACCTGTTATTTTTATCTTACTGTACTGTACTGCTGGGCACAATAAACCCAGTTGCATAATATCCTACACAATCATGTATTTTTAATATAAATGAATATCAGGTCTTTCGGGTGTTTCTTGTATGCTGGAACATGAAGGACGGATGGATGTACAATAACTAAAGTCATATCATCGACTGTGTATAAAGATGGTCGACACGTCTCCACTTCCTCCTACTATCCAGAAATGACGCCAAAGTATCCTGGATAAGAAAGCCGCCATCTTGCATATTTGGAGCCAGAGTCTGGCCCGCTGATACACAGGCCCAACCAATCATGAGTTAGTCTCGGCTGTCAATCATGACATTTAACCCTGCTTCAACAAAAGACTGAAACTTAACTTACTGGAAACATGAAAACCTGAACATGCATCCGTGTGATAAGAACGAATCACAGAAATGAATGAAAATCATCTCTGAGAAAAATTTGCTTTGTGTAATTTGACTTTTTAATTTACATAATATTAGAAAAATCTACCTCTATAATTTAGTCCATGTCCCCTCCACCTACATAATTAAGGACCTATACTGCAGCCAGCTTCCAGGTCGAGACGCTTTGGATTTACTTTTAAGGAGCTGTCATTTCGTCCATCTTCATATAAAGTCAATGAATCATGTATGTTAAGTACATCCACACAGTGTTGACCTTTGAACGCCAGATACTATCGATTCAATTAATATGTGGTTAAAGAAGTTTGATAAAAGGCTAAAATCATATAATTCTTATTAATTTCTTATATTAAAATGAAGGAAAGAAAGTTTTAGCACAATAAAACTAACACTAAATCTGTTTGGAAACCTATATATATATACATATACATACACAGTAGTACAGTCACAAATTTCACACAAAGACACACAGTCACACCGACATGCTCACCTGACTCCGTGTTTAGGTTCTGGCTGCTTCACTGAGACTAAACAGTGAGAGAATCTGAGTCTCTGAGCAGGAGCAGCCACAACATCTGTCACACTAGGACATCTGTTCTGAACGTTTGTCTTTCTATTTTGTCTTGTTATCTCTAAAATTGAGGCAAAATATGGCCCAACAGCCTTAGAATGGACATGATTTATGAGCGGTCCAACCAAAGTGTAATTTATTGTACAGGCCTAAAGAGCAAAACTCTGAACTTTTTGTTTTTTTCTCTGATCCCTTTAATTATCTTTCATTTTTTACTTTTTACACGTTGAACTTTTCTCACTGTTGTGGCCTCAAGCTTTGCACATACAAGATGTATTTCTGCATACTTCCTGTATTCTGGTGAAAACAGTTTTGGTAATAAAGTAATGCTTGAATGGATGACCACAGATAAAACACTCATATCATTGGTGCAAGTGCAAGCTATCGCTGTCAGCTCCAGGGCTGCCCTGCTACAGCTGAGCCTGACATTTGACCTCCCTGTGGAGGGATAAAGAGAAAAGAGAATCTCCCCACAGGGATCTCTCACGCAGGAAGTATTCAAAGTGCTGAGAGATTAAGAGGGCGTGCTCGAACAACAGACGTCAGAGCTTTTAATGAGCTCCATCAAACTAAATTTTACAGTATTGGAGAGAGTTTTTATCTTGTATAATCACCAGATTGTGTTACGTTTTCACTTGTGTAATATTGTTGCTACAGATGGGTACAGAGTTGACAGCAGGGGATGGAAAGAAACGGAGACAAATGCATAGAAACAGCATGAGAGAGGGGTAACTGGGAAAAACCCACATGATGTGAGATTAACCCAGTTGTGCTGACACCACAGGAACAGAAACAGAAATCCATACCCTCACACACACATGCTTTTCACCTTATGTGATTCACGGCTGTCTGCTGTGGGCCAGTGCACACTGTGGCACAGGATACAGGCTGGTTTACCACAGTTTCATACGAGGTTGTGAGCATGTATGGAGAAAAGGTATCCGCTGCACAGAAGACCACACAGAGAACCCACACATTTCTCATTAAAGCAGCACAAACCGCACAGCTCTATACAGCTAACACACGCTGTTCCCTCATGCAACAGCTGGTCAGTGTCACATGCGTGTCACTGACAACCTCTGCGGTCACAGGCCAAAGGTCAGAGTTTACATGCTGCTCCAGATCAATAGGAGCAACATGCATCAACATGCACAAAGTCATGCTGTGGTTCTGTGTTCAATCCAACTATCTTATGAGTCCTGTGACTGACTGGTAAAACGATGACGAAGAAGGTTACTGAATGTGTGTGTGTGTGGGTGTGTGTGTGTGTGTGTCACCTGCCCTGACTGGCCTCCACTGTGGACACAATGGTTTAATAATTAACAAAAGCCAATTTCCTGTCTGTTGCTGACAATGACAGTGTTGAGGCAGCCACACAGATGTTTTACTCCCACTCGCAATCTGACATTTTCACTTCCTGTTGCACTTTTACACACACAGACACAGACACATACACATAGGTCATCATAAGAAATGACAAAGGAGACAAAATACTAAAATGCAGGACAAAAAAAAAGGAGTGAATGAATTAAATTTGGGAATTTGGCCTGAGAGCAAGTTTTAGCAGAAAGCTAGCAGCTTGTCCATTAGTGGAGCAGATATTAATAGAGGCTAATAAGGAGGGGAGATGGAGAAAATCAATAATAGATACATCAATTAGCTGCCTGCTGGCCTAGATGGCAGAGAGGAAAGGAGAAGGGAGGAGATCTAAACAACAATCCATCATTGTCTCTCCTTTTCTGTCTTTTCTTCTGACGTTCAACCTCTTCCACCCTCCTCGCTCCACTTCTGTCCTACTCTTGATGTCATCCTTTGTGCCTTGAGGCAGGAAGCAGAGGTCAAAGGTCATGTCATTGATAGTAATTTGAGTGTGTCTCAGACAGCAGAAAAGAGGAAAGGAGTGGGGTTCGCAGGTCTCAAGGGCAAGTGGGAAGAGTTCAACATCAGGACTGGTGATGGATGGCTAAACTTTTAGGATAAGTTAGTTGTTGATCTTAATAAACAGAGAGTGGGAAGGAAGGAAAACATGGAACGATTTAAAAGAAAAGGAAAAAAAAACATTGGTCCTGCACGTGTGTCATGAAAGAAGCCAAAAAGGTCTACCTCCCATCTGGTTATAAAATGTCTTCCATTCACAAAGCCAGCTGGGGAGGCCACAGACACACACATACACAACCCTGTAATCACACAAACGCACAGCTACATGCTTTCATGAACGTCTGCCACCATTTGTTTCCATCCATTTCACATCATCTAGAAACTCAGCCTTATTACCATCCAAGAACAGTAATCAACCACCAGGTAAAGTACATCAATACTGAGGCTGGACTCACATGATCTGTTGCATTGTAGCCTCCATTAACACCCATTAGTGCTCATGATGTCGGGGCTGGGTCGCTTCTCAACAACAGAATAAAGCAACCAGTGTATTGAACTGAGTTTGGCCACTGACGTAAATAACAGATCAAAGCTTTCAACATTTAACCACTGGCAGCTGACGAGTCGAGAAGGGATGTGTGTTTGTGAGGAGGGTGTGTGTGTATTGTTTTAAATAGTCTTGGACGTTGCAGTCCAATGCCCACGTTGAATCAACGGTTTGTGATGTCTCTATATGTCATGACATTTATATACATTGAAAAAGTAAACACCCTCTAATCAAAGGTGGGCAGCCTCCGCCCACCAGCGACCGTTCATGAGCGACAATGTGGAAAGCTGCACTCATTTTCAAATCTCTTCTGAAACTTAACCCCTAAGCCACCGTATTGTCTACCATTCAGAGACGTCCCCCATCCTCTCCTGCCACTCCATGTCCTCATGAGTCTGCAGACACGGCTGCTTCAGCCCTGGCTGTTTCACACACACACACACACACACACACACTTTAGTAACAGACATTGTGTATGAAGAGGGCTTTACTCTGAGACCAAGGCCACTTTTGCCAGAAGTTCAAACGGATTGTTATGACCATGATTTGGCCTTTGATTTTGAGCTGGCTCTATTTCATACACCATTTCTGTCTCAAAAGTGTGTGTGCTGCTAGTGGAGTTGTCGCTCAGAGCTAGACAAGCTAATGGATATGTCGTACACGTGTGCATGTGTTTTTACGATGTCTGTGTGTGAATTTCCAGGGAGACGCACTTCAGACAAAATTTAGTGGTAAAGTTAAACTATAAAGCCTCCATTACTGCCTTCTGAACAAGTGCCTGAGTCAGTGTTTTAGTCTGAATGACATAATTGAGGCTGAACAACCCTCAAAAGTCTATTAACACTATATAATATTTCTTCTTATTATCCAGCAGATCATGTAAATCTTTCTCATTTCTCACTCGGTGCTCCTCATATAGATCCAGGAGCCTCTTCTGGCACTTTGTGTCCCAGGAAAGCTCACCCCAAGTGGGGATGGAAGCTCTCAGCGCCTCCCTCCTCACCCTCCTCACCCTGGTTCTCCTGCTCCTCTTCAGTTTCATTCATTGTACAGAACAATGAACGCACTGTCAGTGAGACACAAGTGACTCTCACGTTACCAAAATAAAAGTCTCCTCCTGCACCACACAGTTCGAGCTCAGCCTCACGAATGCCCCGTCGCAGCTAAAATCATACAAGCACACACCTCAACCCGAGGCAGTCAGTATATTTACATTAAAGGTTCCACTCCAGCAGTTCTCACCAGACACTGACACAAACATGACACCCTCTTTGACCTGTGACCCCTCTCTTCACGCAGTCTGATCCTTTCACACACTTCCAGCGCCACATGAGCTGATAACACTTTGGAGGCAGGAGTGTGTGTGTGTGTGTAGTTGAGGAGGGATGATTCTCTTGCAGCTGCAGAAACCGGTCTTACCTAACAACATGATGAAAACATGGAGAAATTCTCAAACATAGCAGAAGGAAAAACAGAAAGAGAATGAGAGGAGGAGGGGGGAGAGATACAGAGATGCTTCCTGAAATGAAAACAACATTTCAAACCTTCCTCTTCACTTTCGTCTTTTTCCACTTCTATCTTTTCCCCTGCCATCCCTCTTTCCCTCCATACTTGGCGGCTTTATCAAGGTCAGCTGGATCACAGTCTGTTTTGATGCACCTTCAAATTGCATTTGTTAGTAGCTCACTACCTCCCTCTGCATGTGTTTGTGGGTGTGTGTGTGTGCAGATTACTTTTGGAAGCTATTTAGCATAAAACCAAATTACAGAAAAGGAACCCCATGGGGTGGAGAGGGGTGGGGTGGAGGGTGAGAGGGAATGAGAGGAAGAGAGGCACTGGGGAATCAGAATAAATAAAGGTTTGAGGAGAGTGAAAGGAAAGGGAGCGATAACGTGAAGAGGGAGAGAAAGAGCGAGAGAGAAAGAGCGGGAGAGGCAGGCATTCATTTTGGAGATGCAGAGAGTTGAGAGTCAACGTAGTGATAACAAAACTACCAAACCACTGGAAAAGAATTTTAATTGTTCCAGAATTTATTTTTTTGGTACCGATATGAAAGGCATACTGCAAAGTGTATATGGGTCTATTGAGACCATTTAAACTATCATTACGTGCTTCCATTATTTCAGGTATCATTTGGGATAAAATGCTGTCATTGATAAATGTGGTACATCAATGTTTAATACTTTAAAGTAGATAGATAGTAAATCATTGAAATGCTAGGTACAGTTATTTGTAAATCACTATTCAAAGATAGTGCTACATTATTGGTGCATCATCGATTAACATGCTAATTTTAACAATTTTTTCAATATAATACTGATATTACTATCGTAATTCAGCATCGTAGAACAAGCCAAGGCCATTTTCTCCCTCTTATTGGCAGAGCTGCGGTGGTTCAGTGGGTGTGTGTGTGTGTGTGTGTGTGTGTGTGTGTGTGTCTAAGGTGATATATGGCAGTAAAGGTTGACGGGTTAAGTGCTCTGCTCATGTGAAATGGGTGCCAAGGGTCCCTGTGTGTCTGCAGAGCTGATAGCTTTATCTGTCCCGCAGGCAACTCTCAGCATCAGGAGCCCAAACCGAAAGAGCAGATGGAGCCGTGTACACACCGGCCATCACTGCTGCAGCCACCAGTCTAATTTATCTGGACAAGTTGACTTTACACACTAAAATCCTGTCTCAGAAAATAAGGATGCTACAGGAAACCAATGTTTAGTAATGAAATGTAAATGCTCAGCTGTAAGTATCTTGTGTAGCCTGGATGAATAATGAGTTTGCATTCCCAAGATGTCAGCTTTCCAGGAAACAGTCACTGCCTGCAAGTCATCTGGACATCCTGTGCTCTTTAGGATTGCTTTCTATGTTGGTTTTTCAGGAGCCCAAATGTTAAAAATCTTTGACCTGTGACAGGTAAATCATCCTCTACAGCAAAAAATAAAATCACATATTAAAAACTCATCAGCCCAGAGACATTTGGAGATTTAAGATATCCATGAGAGACAGAGAGAGAAAAGCTAAATAAAACATGCTTTCATGTCGAAGAAGAAAACAGACGTTGCATGAGAATCACTTGGTGTACGCTACGTGAAGATATGAATCTCTGACCCCTCATCTTTGTCTGCCCTTGGGTTTGTTGATTGAGTTGAATGACTTATGAGCCACACCTCTTGCACACACACACACGTACGCGCGCACACACACACACGCACACACGCACACACACACACACACACACACACACACACACACACACACACACACACACGAACAAAACATTGAGGGTGTGTGTCTGTGTGCGTGATTATTGTCACAAACAATAGATCAGCAGAGTCACACGGGATGAACGCCCTCGAATTGCGTAAATCGCACACTGTGTGGTTCACTTATTCACTATCTGCTGCGTTCAAAGGAATCAGTGCTGCGATAGACCTGGAGCGTCAGTGTGTGATGTGGTCTGAACTCAGATCAGGTGCCTCCCTCACGCCTCTGAAAGCTTCAGACATCACATTTAAGTCTAGACCTCAACACCCACTAACAATGACAGCAGTGAGGCCCTCTAGCCTCTAAATAGAGAATGAACTGTATTTACTTAGTGCTTTTCAAGTCTAGGTATTGAAGACTCAAACTACTTTAGGCTTCAAGCCACATTCACCCATTCACACACACAGCTTTCAGGGGGTAATTTAGGGTTCAGACACTTTGGCAGGCGGAATAGAGGAGTCTGGGATCAAACCTCTAAACTTCTGCAAAGTGGACCATCCGCTTCACCTCTACAGCCGCCCACGAAACACCTGCATCTACCTGAACATGTTTTCTTGATAAAACTGCTTCAGTCTACAAAACCATCAAAACAAATGTTTTAGCACTGCATCAGAAATAAACTCCGTCCATATCAACATACCTCCAAGTGCTTATCACATGACCATTTATGCATGCCTCAGCACCGCGAGGGATAAAGGAAGTGAACGCGGGCATCGCCATCATCATTTCTGCTCATCCAGACTAAAACGCAACCACAGAAATGTCAAACTAAAACGTCAGCAGCAGCGTTTCCAAACGTCTGACTTTTGAGGGGCTTGAAAACCACGGTGTTGATTTTCACCTGGTGTAAATGTAGCAAAAGTTATTTGTTTACGAATTAAAACATGCTAGTGTGGATGTAGCCACAGGACAGCCTTACCAACTGCAGAAACAATTATATTTCTTATTTCATGGACAAAATAACAAACTTGAAGTAACTGAAAACTGTAGATGTTTCCCACAGACACTGAGCACATCAGCACGATCCTTATCAGACGTCAGTAACAAAATCAGTGTGCATGTGTGTGAGTGTTTTCGGTTTAAGAAGATGGCATGTGACAGCAATGATTACCCTTGAGCCATTATCTTCTAAAGAAGGAGAAGTAATCTTAGACAGGTGGGAAAGCGACGTATTCTTACATAACACACACACACACACACACACCACAAACACACACATCAACACACATTTTAGATGAAGAGCTTGCAAGCCTTGAAGTAGCGAATACTATAAACACACACCACACACACAAGACACAGCCCATGTTAAATAAATGATCTGCATTATTTCCATGTGGCTGAAGCTCAAGTGCTGATTCACTGCACCGTCACTGAGCGCGCACACACACACGCACACACACACACACACACACACACACACAGAGACATTGTCTGCATGAACACACACCACTCAGTTCCAATGACACGTTAAACATGAAGCATTTCCTTAGTGCAAATCCCTGATGTTAAAGGCAGTTGGAGCATTTTGACACAGAGGAGGACGGGGGGAGTTAGAGGGTTAGGCAGACTGTTTTTATGAAACATTTAAAGTGATGCGGGATGAGGGGTGACACAAAGTTAAGCCGACTTGCAGCCACCGCGAAGCTTCAGCAACCATGACATTCACTGGAAATGTTGCCACACCTGCTTCTTACATGTGTTTTTGTGCTGAGAGTCTCAGCACAAAAACTCAGCACATTTTTTAAGTCTCATGCATTGTGAATTGCACCATTCGCAGGTCATGTCATGCTTCCTGCTCCTGACACTTGTTGCTCGTCTCGATTCGATGTGTCCTGAAACTGCCTCCAGCCTCCTAATGTTCTGTTTTCATTGGTTTAGTGTGTCACTAATGATGTGACCTTGAGCTCATTCCCACAGCAAAAAGGCACACACCTCAAAATAACTCACACATTATCAAAACCATGACACTCCTGAGAAGAAAATGGCAAAAATCGTATTGGAAAATCAAATCCAGCATTTACTATAGCTATATTTTAGTATACAAATCCTGTAAAAACTGCTGTGTGATGTCTTCTGTGCTTGTGATAAGTTTTAGATAATATAGTGATGTCATGTGTAGGATAGGAACATCTGGACTTGGAGACGACATATATTAGACTATATAGACAAAGCCTGGAGAGATACGTTGTTTTTACTTGCAACTTAAATTTGAATCTTTTAAATCTAAAGCGACAAACATATGCATTTGTTATTTGCACCAAAAGCTGCATCAAACAGTCGTGTATCGACTGCATATGGGTAAACGATGAACTGGAGATTGAAGATACAACATACATGTTCGGTAATCCCATTAATCAATAGATTGACATTATCTCTCTCCCTCATATAATTAATGCCTGACCAATAATCAATACATTCTACTCCCACATGTGGATGGTTGAAGAGCATGAGGGCTCTTTCATTTGTTGCCTGTGTGCACTGCACATGCTCAGTGTGTGCTGTTTCCACTAATAAATAAATGTGACAATGAGAGCTGGAAAAAAACACAGACACTTAGCTTTTTGTCTCCGACACCCTTTTAGGACATTCTGCTTTAGCCTGTTCTGCTATGAGAGATACTGATGTGACAAACACACAATCACAAGCACACACACACAGACAGACACAAGCACACTAGGCAATATAAATCCTACATTCGCCTGCAGGGTCCAGATAATGTAGGTTTGACATTTAGAAAATATCACTTGTAGAGAGGAAGCGAGAAAGGGACAAACGATCAGATGTACCATACTGACATGCACTTACACATGGATGTGTTTGATGGATGGTGGGTTTCACCTGTGAAGCTGGCATTACCCATAAGCACCTTCCCTCCCCCATACTCACAAGCATTATACAATCCAATGGTTGCATGCTCATGTCTTCCTCTTGATGATAATACAACTGTAGACATCTCACCATTTTATTTTTTTCACAATTATTCTGCTGCACTCCAACTTCTGTGTAATGCACATTTAAAGGCTTAAAAAGGCTTTAGAATAATGTCTATAATGAAAAAAAACATTCACTGGTAACAGTTACTTTCCGGAGCATTGTCATAACCATATGGCTGGAGAGGAGAATCCAAGAGGTCACTGTACCCAATGATCAAAATATATAACCCTCTTTAAATCCACATTGTGAGGTATTGGAAGTTGAATGTGTTATATTTTGCAGCAAGTTTATACTACGCTAAAGTTCCTCTGTTGCTGTGTGCATCTGAATCTAACCGGATAGCTAATAAGTATATTACCAAAGGTTATGAACTATTTCCTTGCAATGAAAAGCAGATGATATGTAAGGTCACCAATATCACTATGAGGTTATGTACTGGTGCTAACAAACTCAATATATAAATTCTATTAAAGGATCTTTAAAGATATGATAATAATCATATCATGCACACCAGAATGTATATCGATCACATATCTTATACACTGAGTGTAGATGATGTAGATGATGCTGACTGTGCACAACAGCAGAGTTTATTTTAATGGACTTCAATTAATGTTAATCGAATCCTGACATACACACAAAATGACAAATTGCTGACATAGATACAATATTCCCCTGTGTGTGAAGATGAGATTCCAACTTCATGAGTCCGGCTCCCTAACCCGCCTCCCTCTCCTCTTATTCTACCTCTCTCTAGGGGTCGCACACACACAGGCGTATTGTTGTGAATGTGTCTGTGTACGCGCCTGTGTGAATCTTCATGGGCTGAGGTCTTAAGGTCATTTCCCACGATGCCCTGCAGCTCCAGCTCCTCTGTGACGTCACCGTCACTCTTGGCGACAAGGGGAAGTAAAGAGGCGGGGCTTTTCCTTCCTGACCCCATCTCCAATACAATGGAACCACACACACACACAGACACTTGGTAGTACAGGAAAACCTCTCAGACAGATTTATGCAAAATCTGGGTGTATGCTAATATGTGTGTGTGTGTGTGTGTGTGTGTGTGTGTGTGTGTGTGTGTGTGTGTGTGTGTGTCCTCTGTGCTTTATGAACGTCACTCTGCTGTTCATGTTGTGAGGGAACAAAGAACAAACAAAGATATTCAGGTGTGAAATTTCCATGTGGAACAGGAAGTAGAACTGAATCTGAGGCACAGGCCGGTAGCAGTGTGGCTACAGAAACATGTCAGACAGCAGAAGTGTATATGTGGTTCAGGTTATTAATCACGATGATGCAACAAATTCCGTGGAAAGACAGACCGAGAGTTCCAGTTAACTGATCCTCTCAAATTATAAGAAATTGAGTTAGGTTGCTCGATTGTATTTCTCTTGAAATGTATTTGATCCAGCTCTTATTAACACTGGAATAGTGAAGGAGTGCCAACGCACACAAGGCCTAACACTGAAAACACAAAAGCTGTTGTTCCTGCTCTTGGAAGACGCTGACCGGTACAGTTTACACGACTTAATGAGGTCCCCTTGTGATGAGAACAGCTCTCAAAGATCTGCTAGTGATGAGAACAGAGAAAACAAATGAGCTGCTGATAATGCACCAGAGTACAAATAAAATAAAAAGGCTGAGGGGTTGCATTGCAAAATCAGATTTTTAAACAAACTAAATGGAAACATATAAATGGATTAGGCTAAATACTGCAATGACACAGTAGTATCCTGTACACACAGATAAATATAACATTTTAACTGGGAGGAAGAGTCTCATACACTACACTTGCCTTCAGGCTGTTATGGAGAACCCACGTCTCCAGGCACTATTGGCTGGACATGCTCTACAACCTTAGTGATTACAGTGTGTGTGTCTGTGTGTGTGTGTGTGTGCGTGCGTGAGTGCGTGGGTTTGACTAAAATTGGGTCAGCATGTTGGTGGGGGGTGGGGTGTCAATCATCAGTCACAACCTGCCAGTTTCTCGCCATTTCAAGAAACCAGATAAGGAAGAGGAAGAAAGAAGTAGACAGACAACTAAGGTTGTGGTGATTCCGCTATACCAAAGTGTAAACTGAAGGTCAGTTATTGTATGATTAAGACCTTTGTTTACTTTACTTCCACATCTTTAATATTTTGTTCTCATTTCTGTTCAGGAGAATAGTGTGATGCGGCCTGTGAATAAAAAATAATTTTAATTTATTTCTCAAAAACATGCATATGAGGTTTGTGCAAGAAATCTACACAGACTCTGCGCCAGGTAAGTAAATGAGCATTTACATTAACTCAAAGTGTCTCCCGTTTTAAAAAGGTGACCTATCCTTCTGTCTCTACTATCTCCAAAGGAAAGTCCACCCTTGAATGTTGTGTCCATCGTGAATATAAAGTCTTACTTTATAATATACTGCACTACTTTAACCTGCTTTCCCTGCTGTCATTGTGGAGCCAAAGATCATCCTGTTCGCTCTCTGACTGGTCGGATTTGTGTTAACGCTCAGCACAAATAACAGTGAGTCAGCACGGTGCAGCATCACAGCGTGAGCTTCAAGATTCACGATCCCCTCGGTTGTCGTCTGCGGCAGAAGTGCACCGCCCATAACTCCAGACGACTGAAAGGAACTCACTTAGCTGCAGCTGGCAGGAAAAAATAGAAGCAGGAGTCGGGACTCTATAAAGTATTGAAAGGATGAGTCTCATTACATCCTCCCTTCGCCCGAGGAGACGCTGTGCTGGCCTGGAACAAAAGCTCCGGAGAGCCGCTGTGCCGTTACGTAATCGCCACTAAAGACCAGTCATTCATGTGTGAGGACAGTGTGTATCGGGTTGGGCAACAGAAGCACACAACAAGATGTGCACATACTTTACAACACACACACACAGAGCGGTGTAGTGATATTGGCATAGACAGCACCAGCTATACTGATGTCTAATTGATGTTCACCCTCCGAATAAAGTCAGAGGATATCTCTTGTGCGTTTAATTTCCAGCCATGTCACAGCGAATCCCCTCTTTCACTTCTGTCATATCCGATAAAGAAAGGTTGTTTCTTCAACTTAAACCTCCGTCTCTCTTTCCTCCGCCCTCCCTCTCTGTGACTTTCCCCTCAGCCACCTCTCTCTTCGAACAGGGCCGGCTCCATCCACTGTGTGAGCCAGCAGGGGTGGTCGCTCTCATCTAATAAGCCCCTGTCACACAGATTAATGCCCGCTGATGACAAATCTCCCCCCCGGATCGGGTCGAACCAACTGTCGGCTTGATTAAACCCAAAGGGAGAGACAGCGAGAGAGGGTGAAAGAAAAAGAAAAAAACTCCTCTCTGTCAGGTTGTCATTGGCCAACGGGACATGACAGCTCTTTTGACTTCCTGCCCTTGTTTCTCATCTTGCTCCTCTTGTCCCGTCCACTTTAATTTTCCTCCAGTTATGACCAAACATTTTCTTCGCCCGTCTCATTCCGGATCCCTCCATCCATGGACACAAGGGTCAGTCCACCTGCATTGTTTGGATATATTTTGATATATATACACACCATACATCTAAGACAAAAGCCTCACCTTAGCATCAACAGTAAGGGCTCGTTTATGCTCAATGTTCAGATATATGGAAAACAGAAATCCTGGGGGGGGCAGTGTAACTAATAGTTCAGACAACCGAAGGACACGAGGAAAAGATGGCGGAATTTTTTTGAAAGATAGACTTTGTAAGTTGGAGAGAAACTACAGGCGTCTAAATGATGACAAACCTTTTCTTAAGAGGTACATCATCGTGAGCTTCTCCACTGTCGCCATGTTCGTTGTTGTCAGACAGTCTCAACTCTGCCCTCCGTTTTTGTACACAAAGGCAGAATAAATGAGCCTTAAGAGGGAAACAACTATTTTAATCTTCTCTGCCCCCTGCCTCCATAATCGCTAAAACACCTCAAATCCTCTTGTTTGCTACAGGGGCTCCCCACATTCAAAATCCCTGTCCAGCACCCAAACAGTCATCTGGCAGCTCTGGTTTGTTTGTATGTTTGTGCAGAACACCCTCTTACATAACACACAATCGCATACAAACACACAACTTCTCACACGTGCAGAAGGATGATTGATGACAAACAAGATCAGTGGTATTCCAGTAGCAATGCCAGCCTGTCTAAGTCTATTTATTTACACATGCAGACACACACACACATGCATGTGTTTTCACCTGTTTGTGCACACACACACACCTGGTGGGAGGAGCTTAACAACAAAAGATGGTGAACAGAAGTGAAAAAGAGGCTTGATTTCCCACAGAGAAAGTTTTATTCAGTTTATGTCTTGTGCCTGCCAGCTTGTGTGTGTGTGTGTGTGTGTGTGTGTGTGTGTGTGTGTGTGTGTGTGTGTGTGTGTGTGTGTGTGTGTGTGTGTGTGTGTGTGTGTATTTGGTCAGTCTATCCCAAAGCAAAGCAAGATTGATGACCCTTAGCTCATTCCTGGCAAATGCCAAGATCTCCTAGTGGTGTGTGTGTGTGTGTGTGTGTGTGTGTGTGTGTGTGTGTGTGTGTGTGTGTGTGTGTGTTATTGCGTGTGTTTGACCTAACAAGGAAGGCTTAGTTTATATAATGGCTTGTAACTGAACTTCAACCAGCTGATCAGCTTCCGTATGTGCGCGTAGTTAACCGGAAAATAACCTTTTAACATTTATTTTTATGTTTTATTAACTATTAAAATTGTTACATGCATTTTTTAAAAGCAGTGGAATACTTTTATAGCATATAAATACTGGATTAAATGCTCTTGTAAGGATGTGTCCTAGAATCCACTTTCAGTTGAGCATGGTTCATTGCCGACAGTTTCCTCTCTCGTCTACCAAGTTATTTTCATAACATTAGCAGTGCGTGTTGTTTGACATCTTTATCAGTGGTTGATAGCTGTGAGGCCAATACAACAGCACTGAATGCTTCACAATGGTCAAGTTGGCCTGGTGACAAGCCATCAGCTAACACACACACACACACACACACACACACACACACACACACACACACACACACACACACACACACACACACACACACACACACACACACACACACACACACACACACACACACACACACACACACAGACAGACAGACAGACACACACACACCCATACAGACATGTACAGATAAGCAAAGGCCCAAAGACAAAAACACTGAGGAAAAACAGTGTGTGCAAACCATCACACTTTATGCATGAACACCAAACATCGCACAACGGTCGGTTTGAAATCTGTAGTGTGGGATTCTGGCTCATTCATGTATCCCTCGAAAAAAAGCTCTTCACAACCTGATTGGATGCAAATACTCATCATACAGCGTGTATGGCTCTTGTGGAGGCACACACACACTTCAGCACACAACTGAAGCTTGCCTACAGGGACCCGCTAAAATAACAGCCGGTTAAAAAAAAGGTTAGGAGTGAATAATTGACTAGTCCATTAACTCTCTCTCACAGTCCCTCATTCCTTGTTTCTCTTAACCAAGTCCATAACTCATTCTGCATTCAGCTCAGTATCTGTTGCAGCTAACATCCCTTTTTTTTCTTAAAATATTATAAATTTACGCAATCCTGATAATTCAGTTAGAACCAGAGCCGTCGGTCAGGAAGTCACACACATAAGCAATTAAAATGGAGAACTTGGTCTTTTTTTTTTTTATCAACTTGTCAAACGACCGTTTCCAATGAACCGGACCATCTTCTGCACCTCCAGCACAAAACCAGCATCTGTGTGAGATGGTAATGAAAACAAATTGAAACATAACAAATTGTGGTTGGTGTTAGATTTTTAAACAGCTGCCAACTGCTCTGTCTCTTGTCTCTCAGGGCGTCTGTTTGAACTGCAGCAGTGATGACATGCAAACTCACTGCCTATTCATAATGCAAACCAGTCAGCCCGACTAAACCAAACAAACCTACAGTGTGATGTTCAACGTGACCTGGTGTTCGTGCATGTACACTAATGAAACAGAAGGAGAAAAAAACAAGACCAGACTGTCAACAACCCAAGGAACAAGAAGCGGGAATTAAACTTGTCTTCTTTTTGCGAGACTCTATAAAAATACAAGATCACATGACAGCTCCCAAAATAGAAGCCAAATCATCTTGATCGCCACCTGGTGGTTGGCTGCAGCATAGTTCATAAATCCTGTCTCCTCCATGTTAGTGGATGGGACAGAGACCAAACTAAAAAGTCAATGTACGCATCAAATGATCAAAGAGGGTTTCTGTCATTGTAGGTAGTTCCTTTAACACTGATGCTGTTTCCCACAGAATGAATTCAGCTGGAACGTATAGCCACATCGTCCATCTTTATTTACAGTCTACGGTAAGAACTGTCCCAAGCAAAACTGATCTCATTTACTGTCCCTAAATCATTTCAAAGACGAGCTTTGGTTTGCTCTAAATACTGAACCTGAGAACGATTAAATCTGTAAATCTCTGTGCACCGACTGAACCTCTAATTTCAGCCGGTGAATCTTTAACACAACCTTCAGCTGGCATGTTACCTTCACCTCTCTAGCTCGTACCACTATATTGTGTTCGCTGACATTTATAGAGGTTATTAATGGAGCTGAGCCTTCAAAGCTAAATGGCCGCACCCCCACTTTTCCCCTTCAGCTGACATCACTGCAACTAGTATTAATGCACACAAATGATGGGAAAACATGGTGCAACCACATGTGGGCATATTTTTGCCATGGTGCTGTTACTTGGCACTGACTATGAGGAAAAAAGGATGATACTGAGAAGAACCTTTTTTCCAGCAGCATCACACATTACTCTATAAAGAATTTCACAAGTTCAAGAGTAGAAAATATCTGTCTCTTATTCTTTGTTGTGGGTTCAAGTGCAACTCTTTCACTCTTATGAGCATATAAAGCAATTTAACTGTAGAATATGTTTTTTTCCCACAATATCCCTCAGTAAAGCTGCTTTTCAGAAAAAAAATGTTTTTATATCTACAGAATTTTGTTAACATGCTGGGTTTCATCTTTGCCTGGAGTTTACTCGCTAGCTTCTACATTCGCTCTCCCTGTTTTAATAGGACATGAGCAAGACCTCTGCGGCGTTGAAAACTGGTTGTGCAAAAGCCTTGTTATACAGTACAGGAGACGGTGCTGCTCATTACTTGGTGTTAAGAAGGGTGTTTGCACAAGTAGGTACATAAGAGCTCCCTGTGTTCCTTGAATAAGCCACTAATACAGTTAATCATTCATCAACTCTGAAATGTTTAGGCCCATAACACAATCAGAGACATTACAAACCTAATAGTTTTACCTATTGTGTGTGTTTTCTGACGTGTGTAAGTGGGTCACCTAACTGCTGTAGACTTCCTATTCTCTCTCGGACACACAAACACTTCCTCTGCACATAAACGCGCCCGCACACACGCACACACGCACACACACACAAAGCTGGATGTGTGCATGTGTGAGACTAGGACGTATTATGACTCAGACAGTCATAATCAGTATATTAACACGCCGTCAGTGTTTCATAAAGTAGCTAACAACCAATTGCACATTATCATCCATGTACAAACACACACGCACACACATGTCTCATCATCAAAGTAATTCCCATTAGGTTCCAAACTACAAGCTTATTAGCAGATGTCACTAAATTCCCTCTTAAGCACGCACACACATATACACACACACACACACACACACACACACAGTTTGACCTAACCCATATGTTTGAGGGGGTTAAGTCTGCATCACCTCTTAGTGGCTTTAATGCCTTAAGGCCTTTCATTCAGTTCCCTGTTTGTGCTGTCTCTACACCATAACACAGGCCCATTAACAGATTGCTGTCCATTCAACTCTCGATCAGTTCTGTTGAGTGATGAGGACCTCCATTTACTACATTTACACTGGTGAAGGCCTTTGTTTAAGCCTGGATAAAGCTCCAAATTTAAATTAGTGCACAAGAAAAGAGAAGAACCAGCTTTCATGCAGTTTTCCAACAGTTGTGAAATACAAAAAGGTGGTAAATAGGAAATTCCACATGTTATGTTCCTTTTCTTCACACCAGATTTTGTGTACTTTTCAATCAGTTTACCTCTTGATTTAAACCTGAGCTTTATGCTTGTTAGCACTGACATGACTGATCCACCAGAGTTCACATCATTTACGCCATCTCCAAAAACAAGGGGTCTGATTTTGCCTTTTCAGATCATTCTGATAATAATCTTCTTTTTCTTTCACAGCGAGGAAATTTGAAATAAGATAGGATCTTACATAACTGTGCAGTCACATGTCCAACATGCTGATATGTATTATCCACATTTTCTCAGTGCCTTATAGGTATCAGGCAGCAGGATATTAATCTAATCTGGACTGCTGGGATTTCACTGTGTCCCATGTGGACAAGGGCGGCATTATATAAAAGCACTTAAGCTGATGAGATCGGCCAAGATGCAGACCGCTGTGATGTCATGGTGCCATCTGACTGCTCACTCTGTGGTATGATGTCATAGGCTATAGTTAATTATAACTTTTAATCACAAATGGATCTGTCTCCCACTGTTTCAAATTGTGTCTGATTTCACAGATCGTAAAAGATAAACTGTATTAAAACGTTTTTATTCTGCAGATACATCACCAGTATGTACAGGGTGGTGAACTATATACCTCATTCATTTTGTGGACTTATCATACACAATGTTTTATGTAATTATCTATCTACAGTGACTGTGTGAGCTTTGTTCTCCACTCTCTTCTATTCAAAACAAAGGTTCAGTTATTGTATTCTTACTGAGATGCCACCACATCTATGATGCTGCTGTGTAGTGTTTTGTTGTTCTGACATGCTCTCTAGATCAGTGAGATAATGCTTTTAGGAGGCTTTTCCTGCCTCACACACACAGACACACACACAGACACACACACACACACACACGCACACACACGCACACACACATTTTAGGGGGCCTGTCTTCCATTGTAATGTTAAGCTAAAAGATGAAAGTATGGTGTCAGTCTGGCTCTAAAGACCCTCTCTCTCGCTTTCTGTATTCCCCCTGGACACACACACACACACTTTCACACACATGCATAAAGTACAAATACAGGCTCAGCAGACACCTCAATTATGATAATGTGGATCAGCATTAATGTATCCTTACAGCGCGGCTGGCTTTCTGCAGTGTGCGTGTGCGTGTGCGTGTGTGTGTGTGTCTCAGACAGCGGGGAGAGGAGGGGCAGCTACTGTATCTCATTTAACACAGGTTACTCCCTGCAGGAGAGCAAAATGCTATAGATGAAGTAAGACAAAGAGAGAGACAGGCTGAGAAAAGGAGACTGACATAAACAAATGAAAGTACAGAAAGTGAGGAGTCGGGAGCTTGATTTCAAAAAGCACACAAGCCTCAGGGAGATGAACCTCGACTGTGTTTTCCCGTCTGTGTTTATCTGAGTGCAGACAGCTTCAACAGGCCAGATGGCTTTGAATTTGTGGAGAAGAAACTCAGATTATACAGTCCAAACAATGCAGAACATTCGAATGACATCAGAGTTCACGGAGGAAAAACATAAAACAGTGCAACAGGACCTCACCCGCTTGTGTTGGAGGTTCGACCGAAACACTGCTCATTCACTTTAAATGGGGTGGCTTCACGTGGTGCCGAACTACATTGTGGTTCTGTTGCGCCGTGTGGTGTGGGGGCGTGTGGCAGAAGTTGACCAGAGCTCAACTTTTCACGCAGCAACGGAGACCTGGTGTGTGTTCATCTGGTTGTGGGTGTGATTTTATTTCCTATGAACTTCTTTAGCGTTGCATTGACAGCTAGGATGGCACGTTAGCTTGAAAGGCAGCTATGTTGTATTTCCCAAGCACGAAAACTGTGCACAAGTGCTTGTGTGCAAGTCAAGTGCAAGAGCCCAATCACATGTACGCCAATATTTCAGAGGTGAACCTTCTACTTTGGTTCACTTCCAATCTCTGAAACCAAGGAGGCGACTGAAACATTTGCTTCCTGTGGCGAGGTAAATCGCAACATGGCTTCACATGGAGATCAACTTTTGTGAACTTTGACCCGCAATATTAGCTTCACATTTGTGTAGATGTGACGGTGGCCTAACTTTGTGGTCTTAAGAATGGACCGTTTCAAAAAGGAAACTATTCAGAAAAAGGTGAATTTTTTTTAACCTACACACATCCTTGAATAAAAAGTATAAGCTCCAAACTGTAGTCTGCACCAATCACACCCACAGTAGTGTTGATGTCCTCTGTGTGTAGCAAGAGAAGAAGTTGAAGTGCACGGGACTCATTTGAGAAAACAACTGCTGCTCTTATAAAGGTGTTTCCCCTCTCTCATCTCTGCTGCAGCTCTTTCATCGCAACCCTCCTGTTCCTTCCTCCTCCTTCTCCTCACGTCTTCCTTACCCCTCCCTCCTTCCCTCCATCCTGCCTCCTTCTTCCTCCTCCTCCTCATACTCTCCCAGACTCCCTCCCTCCCTCCCTGTAATTACCGCCTCAGACTCCAATTAAAAGAAACCACAATAAAGAGAGCCGAGGAGAGAGACCAAGGGGCGGCAAGGGAAGGAGAGAGGGGACGGCAAGAGAGGGAGAGAGGGAGACACAGAGGGGGGATTTTAATGAGAGGTTTGCACACACACAGATACACGCACACACACGCACACGCACACACACACACACACACCAAAACTTGTAGTATATGAGCAGGTAATGTTTTGAAAACTCAAGCTTTTATAAAACAGCAATACATTAACTTTTAAAAAGACAGTGTGTATAAATTGTTTGTATGTGTGTGTTGGTTTGTACACATGTGAGTGTGGGTATATTATATGTAATTGTCTAGATGTGCATAGGTGTGTGTGTGTGCGTGAGGGGGGCTGCTGACAGTTTTTTCCTTTGTGTTAGCCCCAGTCTGTTTCCTGCCATTAAGGTTCCCAATGTTGCTCTGCTTTCCTCAACAGCACCAACACACACACACACACACCAAACCGAAAAAAGAATGAGACAGAAGATCAATATGCCAAAAGAGGATGATAAAAAAAAACAAAAAAAACAAAAGGGGAGAGCTGGAGATCAACAAGTCCTGGAGACATCATAGGGAGAGACAGTATCAGTCAATATGTGCTTAAAAACTGACCAATATAAACAAACACACACACACACACAGTACCAAAGAAACTCTCTGCAGAGGAAGACACAATCAATAAACACAAAGTAGGAACAGCAGGGAAGCCCTTACTGTCAAGCATCTTACTGTGTGTGTGTGTGTGTGTGTGTGTGTGTGTGTGTGTGTGTGTGTGTGTGTGTGTGTGTGTGTGTGTGTGTGTGTGTGAGCACAAGGAAGAAATGGACCTCATGGTTATGTGCCAAACAAGACTGCCAAAAGACACAAACACACACTCAGACACACACACAAACACAAAAAGAGTGAGGGAGAAGGAGTGCAGAGAGGTGGCTTGATTTACTAGGCTGCCAAAGTGAGAATGGGCACAATACACTGAGAGGAAATAGATATCAGAGTCCAATACACAAACACACACACACAGACACGCACAGTGGTCTCAGGCTGGCTCAAAAGTTTATTCTTTTTTAGTAGATCTATAAATCAGCTTCACTTTGCAGACAATGTGTGTGTGTGTGTGGGCGCTTCAAACGGGAGTTTCTGTTCTGACTTTATGGCCAGGTGTGTTACCACGTGATGCGCACACACACACACACACACACACACACACACACACACACACACACACACACACACACACACACACACACACACACACACACACACACACACACACACACACACACACACACACACACACACACACAGCTCCATTGAACTGTAAATGAACTAACTACCAGTGTGTTTCTATTTTCACGGGAAACCGGTTTGCGAAGAGCGCAGGGTGTAAGCCGGTTCCACCTGATGGTCCACTTCTGATGAAAGTTGAAATTTCACACTGACTGAGTGTAATTCCCTCTGTGTCCCATACATTTACTGCCATACCACCTGACTAGTACGTCTGTAAATATATGAAGGCTGGAAGGAGCAGTTTATGTCAACCTTTTTACAATAACTCATATAGTTACATAAACAAAGCTAGTTGTATTAGATTGGACTACACACACTGTGCCTACCTGACCTTCAAAGGGCAAATATCTACTGTGCTCTTTTTACCTATCCTTTAAACCTGTGGTAATTTAATCAATAACTAAATAAATGTGGAATATGTATTATTTAAGCACATTTTTATGTTGTGCTTAAAGGTGCTGTTGTTTAGAGGTGCAGCTTCCCAAACAGGAGCCTGGAGCTTTTTGGAAGCTGCCTTGGAAAGCAACCTAGTGCAGTTTCCCACCTTCACAACCATCAGATGATGCGATCCAGATGAGGCAGCTACATGTATGAGAGTTAAGATGGAGATGAGACAAGAGGTTAATGTCAGCGCCATTGCAGAAAATGTGTTAATAGTTGAGCGTTAGATTTCACTTATTACCTACATAACATTATTTTATAAATAGCGTGATATAAAGTGCTGGTGGGCCACACACACACTGAACGGCTATTTGTGCAGCAGCGGTGGTTTCAGGGCTCTGCAGACTGAGTCCTGCAGACGGTCTTTGCTCGTGCCAGCTCCATTACTGCAGGTCACTTTTAAAAGAAAGCAGCAGAAAGAAAGCAGTATTACCAAAGGCCAAGCTAACAGCCCATGAGACGTGTTCAGAACCGGCACTGCACTAGTGTTAATAAAAGCAGAATTTAATTCTGCAATGTTTCCCCATATTAAGAGTAGATCAATTTAAATTTAAGTAAATCATAGAATATTTACTGTTTTTTAAAATGTAACATGAGCCTTGACCCAGTCACTGTAGGTAATATGCTTTGGGAGGGTTTAAATTAGAGCACAGAAATATTCGGACTGTAAGAAAGCAGGACAGCTGAAACTTTACAAGACATTTCCTGTGCACTCAAACTCAGCAGTCTGCACACGGTGGCTTCTTCCAGCTTCCAACTGTCACTGAGGGTGAAAAAATGCCAACAGGCACGAATCTGGAACAAGCTGACTGCTCGCAGTGCAGCACTGATGTGTGTGTGTGTGTGCTTTCATCACATAATGAGCCGTCCACCCTTTAAATCAACTCTTGTGACACAAACAGTATGAAAACAACACATGTCCATGTAGCTTTGGATGTGATTGTAGCTCCTGCAGGCAGAGACTCGTCTGAAATGTGGAAATCAGTCACCAATCAGTGCGTTTCCTCCCCCACCCATACTGCTTCCTTTACCTTACAGGTGACACAGGTCCTGTACCAAGAACACACACACACACACACACACACACACACACACACACACACACACACACACACACACACTCAAATTATGAGCCTTAAATGTACACAAAGGTCCTCATAATCTCAACTGCTTCAGTTATTGATTAAATCAAGAATTATTTTTGGTGTTAGGAATGTAGTAAAAACACAAATAGATGGAACATGCCTTCACATTCAAGTGTTTCCTTTAATGAATGCACTCTATGACCTGAAAACACATACACACATCCGACACTGACTGAAAGCTACATCGATTGATGACTTTTGTTGATTCCAGACTTCCAATCAGTCTCAGTAAACATCCACCTACTCTCCGAGGAGCGTCTCATTGTGACCGCAGTCTGGTGTGTGTCTCTGTCTTTGTGTGTGCATTAGGGCAGAAGATGCTCACAGCCTTAGTGGATGCTGTCTGCACCTTGATGTGAACAGGGTGACCTTGTGTGTGACCTCCGACCTCGTCTTTAACCCGTCCCGCCCATCGCCTCCTGTCTGTCTAGGTGGTTTTGTCCTGAATTAGACGGATCAATGATGCTCTCTTTCTCTGTCTAATTTCATCAATGACTATTAGTTTCTTTCTCACTTTTCGAATCTTACCAGATCGGTTTTAAATGTTCTCTTGACCTTGTTTTGTTCCTTTTCATTTCATCCTCTCCTCTTCTGCTTTTCACCCCTATCTTCTTGGGTCACAGCATTAAAATCCAACCTCCTCTCTGTCCTTTTTCCGTCACCTTCAGTTGGTGAACGATAAAGTCAATACTGATTAATGTGAGTAATGATGGCCCCAGACACCAGTCAGCAGTATTGAACAGCGACGCCTCTGAGGGAAGAGTCCTCAATCTCATTCACCACATGAACTAAGACTTTAATTTCATAAAGCCGCTGGGACTGTCCAGGTTTGATTAAAATACAATAAAAAAAGCATCACTTTATCTTGAAATTAAATAGAGCAAAAGTTGAAAAAAAAGAAAATTCGAGAGCTTAAGTGTATCCCGTGTGTTAAAAAGCTGAAAATTGTTCTCAGCACATTATAATTGGTTTCAACTTGCTTTCAATCAGATGGGATTTTCACGCAACAGAGGGCTACAGAGGAAGGAGGTGAGGGCCGAAAGCGGGGAAGGAATGCCAATGAGTTTGTGATATGCTTGAGGTGTACAATGCAGTCTCTGGCTCTAAAACCCTCTGATGGTAATACATACAAATTGCCCTGTGTGCTAAACCCCCACCCCAGAATACTCAAACTGCCTCAACGTCATGACGCAGCACATTTCACCAGATTTTTATGAACGAGGGAGTGAGAACAAGACTGGAAGGAGGGAGGAATGAATGAAGACGGAGGAGAATTCTAGCAGCCCACCCACGCTAGGAGTCTACCCCCGTCATTGACCTTCAAGTGTCTTGCATTATAAACCATCCACCGCTGTCATTCTAGGCGGGAATAGATGAGGTGGAATAAGAAATGCCAAATTAGCGCAGAGAGAAAAAGCCACCAAGACTCAAAGTCATGAAATCCTCCTGGGAACGCAACACAGGGCATCTGCTTGCGTGTGTGTGTGTGTGTGTGTGTGACCTTTGACATCTGACTCGATTTGACCTTAACTGTGACAAGCTCCAGCCACAGGAGTGCCTGTGTGGGCCAACCATTCACAAACAACGTGGGACACTGCACGAACAACTATGTACGTATGCATTGCTAATGTAATGCTCAGAACCGTGGACAATGACTGGACTTCATAGAGGGAGCATTATGGGTACAAGCGCATGAGATGCTGATGAACTCTGCTGACGAATGCCTGAAGGAGTGTGAGAATATTTTCCGTAGGTTGGTGATGACGACTGGGAATATACTCCTCTTATCCTTCTTTTATTCAATTCTTCTCCCTCCTTTTGGTTTTCAAAGTTCCGCCTTTTGTGGTAAATATTTCACTCATTTTTACCTCAGTTTAAAATAATCTCTGAAAACATAAGCTGATTTCCGACATAAACTCGGGAGAATGTCTGCACAATTGAGTCCGGACATTCTCCGGAGTTTGAACAACGAGGTGGGAGATTCTCCTCATTCAGCAGCACAGAAACCACCGGAGCGTTCAGGTGAGGGTTGGTGCAGATGGCAGAGGCAGGATGTAACTTATAAATTCAGCTATTCAGCACATGTTTTTGTTTACACCACATCCACACCGGCATCGGCCCTCATCACCAAAACCTCTCTTGACATCTTCGGCGTCGTCTTCTACATCTGTCTCGTGTTAGAAACGTCCTCAACATGCCGACTCGCTTGCGGTGAATCCCGTGGAGGATCTCCTGCTCTGTTCTCACATGAGCTCATTCGGACATTCTCCGGAGTTTTTACTCGAGGGCTGGCTGGAGAAATTCCAGAGAAAGTCCGGAGCCTCTCACTCGGACATTTGCATTCTCACATACAGCCCCTCTGGAGAATGTCAGGAGATTATCTGGAGTTCAGTGCATGTCTGAAAGCAATGTTGCTAAAATGAAAGGTGAGTCAGTCATGATAGCAACAAAGACAATAAAAAAGTAGGAGATTGAAGAAAACACAAAGAGCTACAGCAGATAAAAGAAAAGGGTAGAAGGCAGAGAAGTAAGACAGACAGAAGAAATGGAAAGAGATGCAAAATTTTGACTTAGAGACTAACAACCACAAATGTCACGATGGAAACTTGTGGTATTTCTGTGTAAGCCAGAGAGATATGCTATAGATATGAAGGCGGCTTTTCAAATGACGCAGCTTACCATTATGCGCTCAAGCCCCAGCCCACAAAGACCTGGGGGTTATCGGGCTAAACTAAAAGAAGCCCTGAAAGCATTTCTGATGCCTCTTCATTCCCATGGTACCACTCAATTCCAGCAGGCCCTCTCATCCACACTTAGGAGCAGGAGAGGGATGAGGGGCTGGAAGAGGAATAACAAAGAGCGAGAGAGAATAGGATGCAGGGAAGAGAGAGAAGAAAGGCTCTTCTCTTGTCTTTGCAGAACCACTTCATATTCCCTGGTGGGAGACAACAATGCAGCCTCAACCCAAACACATAATCTACTGAAGTCCACATGTGTTCTCACAGGCAAAGCTCTGTTAAGACGGTTGGTGGTTACACTCTTCCTGGTCTAATCCCCGGGTATTTCTCTGATATGGAAACACTGCAGCGATGAGAATGTTGCACATTTCGACCCAACCACTCATCCAAACAAGATACCCATGATGGCATTAATGATTCCAGCCATGAAACTGATCAGCATGGATGAGCAACAAGTGCGTCGACCTAAAAGACTTCATGTAATCAGATATTTTTCTTAATTCAAATCTATATATATATTGTTTGTATGTGCTTTCTTTTCATGTGTAGTTATTTATACTTTATATACATACAATAAACTGTAAAATATCGAGCCGCACTTTTATTTATTTTTTTAAATCAGACATCAACACAAATGGAGGAAGCCGCAGACGAGCAGCAAAGTAAACTGAGGTGACCTGTGGAAATCATTCAAGCTTTGCCAAAAATGTTGGCAGGGGCTGCACTGTCACTCATCAGTGATCGTCAGAGTTGGATCCATTTAAACTGCGAAGCTACAGTTTTACCCGGCTGCTCAAACTCATGACGAGCACAGAGCAGAGTCTCTGGCCCCAGCCACCATTCAACAGTATGTAGTGACATCACACTGTATTTCCCAGGCTGCTTTGATCATCTTTGTTATACGGGACTCCCGCCCACACACACACACACACACACACACACACACATTTGCCAAGTACAAATGTTTGCATGAAAGCAAAAATCTACAAAAGAGGAATAAAACCTCCATCATTGAGAGCTTCTGGAGGGAGAGATGTTTGAATAGAGATTCTGCAAAGCTCCTGTTGACTGCAAACAAAGAAAAATTATAGTTTTGGTTGCGCCAGCAGGTGCTACAGCATGGACAGACACTGGGTGGCCTCGGGCGCAACGTAGCGCTTCTGTACCTGCATAGTTTCCAGCTAACCAAGCTAATCAAATTAGACGTGGCCCTTCTTTCCCTCACCATAAATGGACCCTGAGCCACACAGCCGGTGCACCACTGGGAGCCGGGCCCCCTCCCATGTGGGCCGACACCCTAATGACTTTCATGTGAGGGGCATTAAAACAGCTGCTGGAGCAGGGAAACTGACTGGAGCTGGCAGAGAGGCCGCGCTCTGATCCCGTCACACACATACAGAGAGAAAAAACCATGTAAAGTTTTGTTTTGTTTCATGAATACACAGGAATTCAATAGTCATTATAGAAATTACATCAGCAACCGTGTATATTTTAAACATAAATATGATGCTTTCTTTAATTTACTTACATGTCTAAATATAAAGGTGTACTTTATGAATTTGTTTTGATGCTTTCAGGTTCATATTATTTGTAAAAGCACAATTATGACACTCCGCAGGGTTGCTCATGACTTCTTTGAATTTAAAATCCCACACTCTGATGGTAACATCATTAGACAGCGTGCAATTTCAGCCAAGCAGTTTTATGACTTCTCCCCAAACACTGAACCACAGAGCTGGAACAATTCCGCGACAGTCTAATTAGCCACTAGTTATTACGTGCACATCTTAACAGAACAACATTTTCACACGTGAGTGAGAAACAATATAAATAACTACAAGAAATTTCCCTTAACTTCATATATTTCAAGGAGCATAATAGGTTTTGTTGGAGACCTATATGTATTACCTAAAATTAAAATGTATTTCAAAGTACAGCTGCAACAGTATTTGGCTGAGCATGATTTGGCCTATTGGTAATGCAAGCTGTAAAGACAGGTTATCACCAAACCTAACAGGATTCACCCTCTGGTCAGAGAGTTTCTGTCGAGGGAGCAGAAGTGCCTTCCACACTCGGTGCTGAGAGCCACTTGGATGTGGCTGTACTTGCAAACCAAGCTTGACACAAACACACACACACACAAATCACCTGATCAGCTGCTCATAACAACGCCACTGTTCCACGTATGAGATCGTCACACAGAAGCATGCACACCCATGGACACACACACACACACACCCTGCAAGAACTTTTAAGTGAACTGGTATTAAATGTTGTTGTGATTTGAGTCATGCATGTCTCTGGCTTAACAATGACGCTACATGAAATTCAAAATATTGATGCATTTCTTCTCCAATTGTTAAAGGAAAATTAATGAAACCGCTGCTAAGTGGGGCATCATATCTGGATGTGTGCGTCTCTGTCTCGATGTCAACTGTATTTATCATGGGGCCAGCGTGCCACAGGCTACAGTTGCGTAAGGACACTCAGAGACAGTGGATCCGACCTAACAAAACACTGCATTCATCCAGCAAAGCAACAGCAAACAGAGACCATCTCAAGTCAGTGTTAGGATGAAAGTCAGTCAGAGAAATGTAAAAGGATTACAGCACAATAAGTTCTGTTGCACAGTGCAGCGGTGGAGCAAAGCCCATTAATACAGTCAGGTGACTGGAGTGCAGGCTAATGGTCAGTGGACAAAGTGACGCAACCTCTAAATCTTTCTGCCTCGCTGCATCTGGGTGTAAACACCATCACATGGTGGAGTAGAGAAAAAAACTGTAGGGCACAAAATGCTGAAATAGGGATGAAAAAAGAAAAGCATGGAGGAAGAAATAGGGGTCAAATGAAAATATTATAGAGATGGTTATTATCCAGCAAACAAAGAGAGACAGACACACTCACACAGACTGCAGTCCAATCTCCAAATGATCACAACATAGCTCTGTGTGAATATTGCCTCATAAGCTTCTTATTATTTTGTTGTGATGGATGTCTCCTCTCATTTTGTGCTTTCCATTTTAACTGTCAGTCAGTTTGCAGAAAACAAGGCGGCTTGCAAGTCTGTGCTTCTGACCCTGGTGGCCACAAAGAGGGGGCTTGTTTCAGAGCCCAGCTCCTCTTCCATTCCCTCTGACTTATGCCCGTCCAAAGATATGTGTCTGGTCCCCTTCATCATTTTTCCACTTAACATTTTTCCGTATGGCTGATGCACAAAGCTGCTTTTCAGGAAGGGTGAATTTTGTGGTGCATTTAAAGTGTCTGTTCTATCTAAGCCCGTGTGTCCACTCTGCTGAAGTGTCCTGGAGCAAGATGCTGATTGCAGAGCTGCTGATCCTGACCTCTGCCTTCCCCAGATCAGAGCAAATGAAACGATAAATTTCCCAACACGCGTCAATCCCTCCAGAGAGAAACGCATTTCACAGAACTGTCCCTTTAAATGTGAACACTGCTACGTGTCTGGATGAACCCGCAGCCCGGTGTTTTGTGCCCGGGTCTGTGCACTTGTTGTTGGCGTTGGGGTAGAACAAGTCTGGCACCTGCTTGCTGCGCCAACATCACCATCTATCAAGCTGCAATAAAAGGCAGAGGGCAGCCCCGTGAACCTGCGCTCTGGGTGCGTAAAACTGCAGGTTTGGGGTTTGCGCCAAATACATGCAAAAGCATTATTTACGCATTATTTTGTGCACAGTCTGACGGGTGTGCATGCGGTTAAATAATGTTAGACAACATGCAAATTCCACTAAAGGTGCAGGTGTTACTCCACCAGGTGTATGGATGATATTAGACACACTTGCAAAAAAATGTTTGCAACTGTGTCTAATATCTAATGTTTGGTTTCAAATATCACACTCAGCCTCACCACTGTCATACACTATCTCTCTCACACACACACATACACACACGTATCGCTGCTCTGAGTTGTTGTTTGCCCTCACCTTGCAGGTTGTAGTCGCCTTCCACTCCGCTCAGGGTCGCAGCCCAGGAGGCTCCGGAGAGCCAGCACAGCACCGAGAGCACGATCAGCATCGCCCCGTCACTAGTCACCCTGATTCGGCCCATGTCCCGGTCCGGAGGGGGAGGTGGAGATGCGTCCGATCTGATTCCAACACCAAAGTCCCGGACTGGCGAGTCTCAGCTACGATGCATCCTGATCCTTGACTCCACGGGTTTCTCCAAGAAGATAGAAGCAAATAAGTTGCAGTGGCTGTGTCTAAATGCAGTAAATGCTTGTTAAATATCTTTGATCTGTTTCTCAGTTACTCTTTTCCTGGAGCTGCAGCCTGCACAAAGCGCACGGACGCGCATGCATCCGCTCCGCGCAACTGAGGCTCGTATTATCCTCTACGGAAAGGCGACCTGCTGAACAGCAGGAGGTTCATTATTACAGTGAGACTCTCGGTGTATTCAACACAAACTGTGAGTCAAAGTCTCGGAAGAGTGGAGTCCTCTGGTGCACGAACACACGTCCCGGTGTCCTGGGTTAGAATAAGCCTGGCTCTCCACGCTCTGTGCCCCGGTGTCGCTGACTCTGTCCCGCCGGTATCAACGAACGTCCGCCCGCTTCTACCACTTTAAAACCATCCAGGAAAATATATTATAAAGCGAAATAAGTATTTAAAAAAAAAAAAATCACGTTTAAATCCGCGTAAAAACAAAAGCAGGGAGCGCGCGCTGGTGCACGTCCACTCGGTGATACGGAGGTTGACGGATGTTGGGAGAGCGAGAGCGGACCGAGTGGAAGACAGGCGTCTCGCGCGGCCCCGCCTTCCGGAAAACAAGCAGCGCGAGAGGACAACAGGTAACAGGATGACGTCACGAGGGCCAGGTGCAGTTAAAGTACACAGTGATGTTTTCCTTTTGGCGTGGTTCTATAGAATATCTTTGTTTTTCATGTGTGGTAATGATCGGCAGTGTGATCATTTAGGTTTAAATGTGATTATATCCTGTAAAAGTTCCTATTGTGCTGCACAATGAGATAAAAGCATTTAGTGGTTAAATAAATAAATACAAAAACAATGTTCATCTGAACCTTTTATTCTGAGTAGGCCTGAGCATTTACTCTGAAATGCTTTACTCAATGTTCCCCAAGAGACTACATGATCGTCATTTATTATATAGTGTTGCAGAAATGGTGAGATCGTAGACTGTGAAAGATGGATGGCGTGACTGCTTCTCAAATGTCAAGCCAAAGTGAAGCCGAAAATGCAGCCGGCCGGCATGGTGGATGAGATATGGAGCAAACTAAAAAGTCAAAGTCCACGTCAAATATATTTTTTGGCGGTTTCTGTCATTTTAGGTAATTCTTGTCACAGTATGTATTGTAAGCTTGGTTTTAATTAGTAATTTGATGCTACAAAAACAGTGAGAGATGTCATGATTTGACAGCTGAGACTGATTCATGATTGGTTGAGTGCATGTATCAATGGGACCTCACTCCCACCACTCTATCCCCCAATCGCTACAGCGCAGACTCTGGCTCCAAATATGCATGATGGCGGCGTTAGCATCCGGGATATTTTAGCTTCATTTCTGGAGTTGTTGTCCATCTTTACATGCAATCTACAGATGAGACCAAATCAGAAACTACATTGTTCATTGATTATGTTGTTGAACTCACTATCATAGCCTTGTTTATTTCCCTTCCATTGACAATGAAGGAACATACAGTATCAAATGTATGTCCGTTTCACATAATTAAACAATTTTCATTCAAAATAGCCTGCTTAAAGTTTTACTTTTAATCCGTGTTCTCTCTTTCCCCTTTTTCCTCTGTGTTCTAGCGTTCTTAATCCATCTGTAAGTCATCTCACATAGTGGTTTTGGGGGTTGGGGTAGGTGGTGTGTGGGGCTGATGGGTAACAGGGGGTTGGGCTTCCAAAGTAAAGATGATTAAACAGTAGATGTGAGGTCAACGGTCTCCAGGCCTTAACCACACTAATAACTCACAGAGAGCTGGTTTTCCGCCATGTGCTGTTAATTTGTCCTGACAATTTCTTCTTCAGTGGCTCAAAAACATAAATAAACACAAACATAACTGCCAGTGAAGACACACTGTTATCTAAAAAAGCCATTTAGAAATTGCTCCATCCTGTTATGCAACTTTGGTGGGGTTTTTTCACAGCTGCACAGCAGCATCATAAAAAAATGTAGGAAAAATGGACACCCTCTTTCCCACTTCCTCCCTCTCTTTCTCCCGGGAGCAGAGCGGCATGGCTGGCAGCGCTAACCGGCCAATTTCACGGGGCGGGGGTGCAGACATGTACCCCAACCCATGGACAAAAAGGAGGGGTCACAGAGGAGCTTGGATTAAAGGATTTGGTAGATGAAGAGGGGGAAGGAGTAGGACGGGGGTCAGAGGTGAGGGAGCGATGATAAAGAAAAAGCCAAACAGAGCCAAGAAGTGAGTGGCGCCCTCTCTAATCGAGCCCGATTAAGCTCACACTGTGCGTGTCTCATCTTTACGAGGCCAATGACTTTTGAATGATGAAACATCACTCATATTCACAATAGACGTCTTCATTCATTTGTGATGGCTGAGGCAGTTGGAGCTGTCGGTGCTTTAGCAAAACCCCACCCTGCCTTCACCCATGACTTCTGGGAGGCGAGCACATTTATCAGTGTCAGGGTGGAGGTTCAGATCCACGTCTGGGTCAAGCATTGTTTAGACCAACTGAAGTCCATGTGGGATAAAACTAATGAGTGTTGACATTCGGACTCAGAGGAATGGTAGAAAATGTTTAAACTTGTTTTGGCTGATGCCCCCTTTTGGACAGGTGAAGCAAGTACTAAAACAGAGGATTTCTAATACAGACAATAACGCAAAGAAGAATACGGGCACTGGGGGAAGTCAACCAAAATCATTTTTCTTCCAGATATCTGTGAACAAGGCGGCAGAAGACAAAGCGAGATGCACGGACACGTTCAGATTGATGGAAGCCTTCAAACCACTCCACACGCACGCACGCACGCACGCACGCACGCACGCACGCACACCACACACACACACACACACACACACACACACACACACACACACACACACACACACACAAACTGGATGAAATTGAAGCACAACATTTACATAAATTGGCTGTTCAGACTGGCATAGATTAACCACGAGCACCAACCAGCGAGGAGCATGGCCTGAAAGGGATTGCCATGGCTGCTTATCTGTCACCACACATTAATATTCAGACCCTGATGTAAGGAGGCTGCAATCCGTGACCCTGCACTCCTTCGGTTAATGTTTGGTTTCAGTGTGCGTGCCTGTTTATGCATCGTCACAAGTCTGTGAGTGTACAGTATATGTGCGCACGCTTGCATGTACAGTATGTTTGTACAAATGTTTGTGTGGCAGACAAAACCAAAGTCTGGGTTAGGCCAAAAGGTTTTGTAAGTGAGTCCAATAGTTGGAGAACATTGAAGCTGAGGGGGATTTTAATAGGTCGAGGACGACGACAGAAAAGAAAACCAGACAGAGGAAAGAGCTGGAGAGAGACTGACAAGCCATCTACTCCAGCAAATGTAATTATATGGCTGGGAATCAGTGAGTGGGTTGCTCCTTGATCAGCTCTAAGACACACACACACACACACACACACACACACACACACACACACACACACACACACACACACACACACAGGCATGTGACATTGACCTTGTTCTTGGACATCAGAGCAGACACAAGAGGACTTTATCCAGAAATAAGAAAATATTATTTTTGTATTAAATTAAGCAAATCTGTGACTGATCTATTTGCTGGGGAGGTAATTAATGCTGTCATGCTTTTTAATTCAGTTCCAGTGTGTGTGTGTGTGTGTGTGTGTGTGTGTGTGTGTGTGTGTGTGTGTGTGTGTGTGTGTGTGTCAGTCAGAGAGGAGGGGGTCACAAATGGATGGGAGATTGGGCCCTAAAGAGCAGTGGGTCCACACATAAAAACACTAATTTAGTTAACAGCTTTCATTTCCCTAATTACACCCAAGATGTAGTATACCCTCCATCTTTTGTGTCTCTGTCTCTCTCTGCCCCCATGTCACTATATTTTCCATCATGCCTTCCACCTCCCATGATGCATCTGCCCACATTTTCTGCTCCCTCTGACTGTCTGTCTAAATTTATCAATAAAGCTGTCAACCTAAAGGTTAGAATAAAAAAACATAGCAGAAAGATGAAACTTCATTCAGAAGGAGAATTTGTGAAGGACCCTTGCAGCTATAGAACCGCATAAATTCTTCCCTATTGTCAGTTTGGAACGGTCACAGATAGTCACGGTTTTGCTTTTGTCAGACCCAAGAGGCAGACCAAACGGCAAGGCAGGTATAGATGATGGTGAATTGAATTAACAAAACTAAAATGGAACTCAGTAGAAAGCTGAGGCCCAACAGTTCCCTTATGAAACCACATTTAAATACACCACATCCCGATTTTCCTTTGGATCTGCACCAAATTGATAAACTCACCGATACCATTGATAAATATTCACACATAACTCTGCCATATCTCTCAATGTTAAAGAAAGTGAAAAAAAATTCCGAGCTCTGCATCAAAACCTGCGACCGCGGGGGAGGGCGAAACGGCTCCGTGTTGCGTGCGTTTTGTGCATCGCGGGAAGGATAAACACGTCACTTTCTGCGTACGTCACGCGGCATTGACCACTCCCACTAATCACGCACTACGGTCCACGCCATCAATTGTAGACCACACTGTGAAATTTTATGTTAATCGAATTAAAGTTGTAAAACGAGGCTTACCTCCTTTTGGCAGTAGGTGGTGCTATCACTATCACTACATACAGACTAATAGATCTGTTTTTGACCTGAACAGATCTATTAGTCTGCAAACAATCACAGGAGCAGGAAACAGGACAAAGACAGGAAGTAAAGTAGAGACACACTGGGTCAGAAATTTCTAACTAAAACAGGAAATGATAAGCTCAAAGTCCATAACTTATTTCAGAAAATGGTTCATGACAAAAATCTGAACAAAAACAAAACCGAGGGGATGTAGCTCAGTGGTAGAGCGCATGCTTCGCATGTATGAGGTCCTGGGTTCAATCCCCAACATCTCCACGATTATTCTATGATGCCCCTAGAATAATGAACTTTATGGATCTCTACTACTTATTTGCAATGGACTGGTGCCACGTACATATCATATACGGTAATTTCATATCTGTTACTCAACACCCGCTCATATGCATTAACAGAAAAACAATGTAGAAATGTGGGCCAAACATTGCGGATATTAACTGGTGCCACAATCTGATCAAATAGCCTTGATTCTTTCCCTTATTCAACACTAGTAGCTAAAACATAACTTGCAGACATTGACAGTTCATACTCTACAGACAACGGGTGTTATGTCTTGTCTCCAACATTTATACCACCTTCATCCCCTCCTGTGCTCTGATTGTAGTTGGGGAAGATTCGATGTGTCAGCAAGTCACTCGAAATCTCCTCTCTCATCAACACAGTGTCTCAGTCCATAAAGCTGCTGTTCACTGGCTGTTTTCTGTTTATCACAATAAGATGCATGATTCTTTGCATTGTACTGCTGTCACATGATTGAAAGACCCCTAATAATTTATTTCAATTGCTTAGAAAGTGACCCTGACATTGTTTAAGTGTTTTCTTTATAAAGTGCTAATTGCTACTGCACTAAGACTTAATCAGAGGGGATGTAGCTCAGTGGTAGAGCGCATGCTTCGCATGTGTGAGGTCCTAGGTTCAATCCCCAGCATCTCCATTATTCTCAAAGGATCAAAGTGGGTCCTAACAGAATGATTTCTGTCAGAATGATATGTTATGAGGGCAACATGTATAGTTTATGTAAAAGTACATTAGCACCCTTGCACCACATCCTGGTGAATTAATTCAAAATAACTAAGGATAAATTTCATCTAAACTTTCGGATGAATTACATTTTTCAGGCCCAACCGTCTCCCGGCCTGTAACTTATTTTTTCAAGGCCGTGGTTTCATTATTACAAAATGCAAGAATTTTGTTTAATGTCATTTTATTTTTGCTCATTTTCTGTGTCCATCTCCTTCAGTCTCGCTCCTCACATTTGTCTCTGCAAAACCTTGAGCGAGCAGAGCACAGGAGACAAGAGGGGAAGAAAAACAAGACGTAAGAATCGGAAATCATTTCTGTATTTATTTTCAAGGCTAATCTCTAAAACACAGCGATTGCTAGAATACCTTCAGGCTGGATTGCAGTTGCTATATGTCACATGCATGTCATATTGGATGTATCATAATTAGGGCAACCAAAAATAATACCTCATATCAGCCCTCTATCGTCTTTAAATTCATGGCTTAAATATTCTCCCAGCATTCCCAAATTAGAGCATCAATCCATCGTTTCCATTGTGACATGAACACAACATGACTTCCAAGGAACATATATAGATGTTGTGCTGCAGCTGCGCCTACGCCGAGGTGTTACAACACAATGCTTGGCAGGGGAAACAAAGTCACCTCGCATCATCGCACACAACACGTTGTGCCTGTTTTCAGTGTTGAGGTCTGATAATCACACAAACATTAACACATGATACCACAGGCATTTGTTTTTCATGCAGCCATGGGAGAAAACAGTGTGTACCATCCACCCCTGTTCTGTGAATTAAATATGTTCAAAGGATGCTAAACAATCAATTATTTACATGTCACACACACCAGAATAAATAAAACTAGAAAATTCCTCCTGCCGAGAAATTTCGAATGGGTGCCTTGCTTGCTGCCGGCGCAAGAGACTCTTTTTTGCAAACTGCATGTGACATGATCAAGGTTGGGAAGAGAGAGAGACACAAACTGGCTGCTTTAAGAGAGAGAGAGACTGTGCCAATTTGAGAGAGAGAGAAAATGTACCAGTCACTATCATCACTATTAGTGTGTATGCAGTGATAGTGATAGCCTTGACTTGATCAGGCCTTGACTCTGATCATGTGACAGAATTTGGGGGTTGATTGCTCACACTTCATTTTCACACTGACCAGTAGGTGGCGCTATAACAATGAGTCAATATTGAAGTTGAGTGCAATTGGACATGTCAGAAAAAATATAAATTTTTGGCTTCAGTGGGTTTTGAATTCACTACCAGTGGATCACTGAGTCAGCATCTCAACCCGCTGATCCAATCACATTGTTGTTCAAATCATAGAAAGTTGTTTATTTGTTGTTATTTAAAGAGTTCAAAAGTCCCCCTGTGAAAGACAAAGAAAAAATCAATGTTAAAGTTCTGCCCACACCCGCAATGCTTCGCGCCCTGCAATGCATTGCGCCTAGTGGTACCACCACGAGGTCAATGCATTACCTACGGGTGCCGACCACTTGGCACCCATAAAAAGACATAAGCAAACACATACATGAATGCACACAGACTCACACATACACACACACACCATATCCTATTAAAAAGCCTGGTCTAATTAAAGGGATCATTTCAGCTATAATTAGCCTGCACGTCTGTGGCGTAGCCGTTCTTTAATATAATCGCTAGCTTCATCCTTCTCAGGATCACAAAGTACTTTGTAAGACATGCTTACTCGTTGCTATTTGTCAAGGGCTGATCACTTCAATTGAGTACTGCTAAACCTAATCATCTAATGCAGTAATTCCAGACCAGTTGTACCTGTACCTCAGCGATGAGTTACTTCTGCAACTTGAAGTAGCTGCTGCAGAATGCAACAAAATGTGAAGCTTTTAAATGTTTTTTTATTTGAAATATGCTTCAAAAGATGGTGTCAAAGGCGTCTCATGACCAAGACTCTCATAAACAGCCTGGCAGCAGTGCAGAGACCAATCAGAGTTGGCTAAAGTGACCAATTGGACTTAAACTACTTAAGTTCAAATCTATGAAAACAATTGTATCATAGTCATTTACACTCAAGAGAACATTTGGAGATGAACCAGAGGTTCTGGAGGACGGATCGACAGCAGATACACTCACAAACCCAAAGAACGAACACTCATCCTGTTGTGACTGTGGCGAAAGCCGAGTGTTAAATCAAATTTTCCAGGATCAGCATCCTTATGGCAAAGAAAGGTAAACTGTTATTACCAAGTGTTGCTCTAACCTAATTCGTTATGCGCGACATCCTGGTAAACTGATTCCACAGCAGATGGTGCTATCAATTATTGAGCCTGTGAAGACAACCCTGCACTCAATCAGATTAAGTAGATTATGCCATCATCAACTCCCTTATGATCCAGACTCAGTTTCGTAGATGAACATACATCATCAAGATGCACACCCCCAACATCTCCTTTATCCATCCATCCATCCATCCATCCTCTGGGTGTATTTGTGTCTGTTAAGGTATGCAATTTTCAAATCTCACCTAAATACGCTACACGCTGAGCGTTATTCGACTGCATACCACTATGGGAGTCACTGCCAGCGTATTCAGCGCTCCACCCAACCCTATGTAAATGTCCCCTTAATCCTTTTAACCCACCCCAACAGTGTGGAGAAGCTAAGGGAGCAGGAGAGAGCCCAGGGCGAGTACGACATTGTACGCTTCCACCCTGCTGAGATCCAATTGAAGAAACAAGTGCTCAGTACAAAGTGAATCTCCTTGGCTCCCTGTGACATTAATACATGACTAGTCTTTAAAAAATGACTGTGATCCAGAGCGTATAAATCAAAAAAATATTATCCTGAATATGGGGGCGCAGCGGAAGAGGAGGCTAATTTTAACACCGGTTTATATTTAATTTTAGATCTACTGCTCCCATGGTGAATCATCTAATCTACAGGTGCAGCCACCGACAAATTTAGTCAGTCTGATTTCATTGCTGTTTAATTGACTTCAAATGAATTAAACTAGTGCAGTGTGTGTTCTAAACCTGCCTGTTTGGAATGGGCTGTTTGCTTGTCCTGTGTTGATGCTGCTGAGCAACTTCACAATTATTCCTTTTCATTTGTGAGTCCTCCTCAAACAGTCTTTTTATAAACAGTCTGGTGCAGAGTGAAGTGAGAAAAATATGTGTTTATCCTTGCTGGTATATCTGCAATAAAGTGTTCTTCATCAAATTAAACTGAATTTGCTTTGCGAGATCTCTACTTTTCAAAAGAAAAGCTCTGCAATTCACCTCGTTACAAAGCACGACAGCGGCAAAATGAACAGTGCGCTTTTGCTTTGAAGAGAACTCGCTGAGGTGGAAGTGATTCTAAGAATGTTGGTGCCATGACAGAGATCAGCAACCACGAGACACATGAATTTCTGTGTCAGTCCAATATGGTCAAATTAAAATATTCAAATGATCAAAATGAGCTGGTGGGCCAGATATTACCGATGGCTGGCAAGTTTTGGCACGTTGCCGACCGCTGCTGTAGTTTATCCGAGGAAGTTAGGGAAGACGTGCAAATCAGTCCTAGAATTGGTGGATAGATTTAAGCTAATTACATGCTTTGTCTTTTTAGAATAGAGCACAGCTAAGACCCGGTACAGCATACATACAGTATATAGGTCACCTGATCATGCTGTTTTGCTCTCAGCTTCAGCTAATCAACAGATCTCTAGCTTTCAATGTTTTTATCCACATGGTTCCACATACCTGCTTTTTATTGTTACTAAAGCTTTTTGAAAACAGCATTTACCTCATCATCCAACCACAGATAATTCAGTCACTTGATTGTGTGTGTGTGTGTGTCTCTGTGTGTTTTCGTGTGTGACAGATGTTAGTGTGGGTCAGTGGATGATAATATGTGACAATATGTTTACTTATAGATTTGCAGCATGTGAGGCGATTGGGGTCATTGTTTCTTAATGATAGAGTCTGAACTGTACAAGGATAAGACAGCTGGTCTTGACAACATGTTTTGATTCTCATCCAATGAGGAAAAAGAGTCTTAGTTGAAAAGAAGTGGCGTGATGCTCTGAACATTAGCAGCAGTTGCATGTTTTACAGTAGGCTAAATATAAATGTACATTTCAGGGAGAAATGACATTGAAGTGACAATGACGATGGCAGATTTTGGTGTTGATTTTTGACGCTTGTTCCCAGCGCTGGAGATAAACTGCTGTGGGTAGCTGATAGCACAGAGATTAAAAACCCCTCACAATAAATGTCACCACAGCTTCTGACTCTGGCTGCAGTTGCCTCTGTTGGCTTTATCACTGTGCTGCAATGTGGGCCCGAGCAGATGTGGAACATTCCCATTTCAGAGGCAGTAGATGCTTTGCCGAAAGTGTTCAAGGTCTTTTCGTGTCAAAGCAGTTATTGTTTGAGGGGGAAGAAAGCTTTGGCAGGACACGAGTCAGCTGTCAAAGTGAAGTCCAGCTCCAGGACTGTTAAACATCGATTTTCTCCCAGTGACTAGTGTTTACATTCTCCACTTCATTTACACCCACGAATAACTCAAAAGCTACACGTCAGCTGTTCTTTTATTGCCAATTAAAAATGTTTGAAATGGTTGACATGGTTTGTGTTGATGTTCACACTTGAACAAACAATGTTTCTGCTTAAAAAAGACGGGAGACAAAAAGAAAATTTAAGCCTTGCAACTCATTTACAGGAAAAACTACTAAAATAAGTTCTCTCAAAACACTGACTGGTGGCCACATGGTCTCAAACAAAAGGAGTTGGGGCTGAACACACCCAGCTCTTATATAACCTCCCCTTCTATACTCCTCCCCTGTGCACAGACAGGTGAATCTCTCCACCTCACAATGACTTCACAGAATAAGCACTGAAGCGTTCAAGCATGAGATTCTTTAATAGACAGACTATGTTAGATCACACTGGAATAATTACTACAGCAGCCAGTGTTGAAAAGATAAGAGATAATGGTTCTATGCAGGATGCAGATCATTTCATTCAGCTGATTCAGTGGTTTACAAATTATACTTCACTATGAATCACTGATGAAATAATTCACTGTGTTAATGTGTGGCTGTCTGCAGCTGTGTGAGTGGTGTCCAATACTGTAAATATTATATATATCAACGGTTATTTTTTGAAAAAATATATATTTTTAATATAATTTAGTGACAATGTGCACTTGAGACAGAATGCACACAGGTCTTACATGTAGAAAATCAGAGCCTTACAGCAGGGTGTGTGTCTGTGAACACAACAAAACTGAAAACTCACAACGAGCAAGATCAGCAATGTGAGGCTGTCGTACTTTAATGATCTTGGCGACTATAGACAGAGGGGATGTAGCTCAGTGGTAGAGCGCATGCTTTGCATGTATGAGGTCCTGGGTTCAATCCCCAGCATCTCCATTTGTATTGCACAAAGCAGGAATCAGGTGGTAGGTTGATCCTTATGGGGCCAACAAAAGAGTCTGAAGAGCAGATTTGTCTACACATGTACAAATCTTGCAAACTGATGTATCCATAGATCTGATAGGCTGAGACTTACATTCACTTTTCAAGAGTACCTCAGGTAAAAGCAGAGTTGCAGCCTTGCACCACCTCCAAGATGGATGTATTCTATAAGGGGCTCCACTACTAATTAACTTTGGACTGGTGCCAAAAACTAATCATCATTTCTGCTCCTTAGCATTTAGTGATTAAGCATTAACATGCAAGTACAGGGGATGTAGCTCAGTGGTAGAGTGCATGCTTCGCATGTATGAGGTCCTGGGTTCAATCCCCAGCATCTCCATTACTCATTTACTGTTGAGACTGATGCCACAGCAACACTTATGACATTGATTTCTGTTCCCTTTGAGATTCTGCTCCATGTTGATGTGATTGACATCCTGCAGGTTTGTCAGCTGCATATTGCAGCTGTAAACTGTCAATCGACCACATCACAAAGTTAAATTCAGATCTGGTGACTGGGATGGACAATACAATTCTCTATGCACATTTTCATGTTCATGAAAAAAGGAGACTTTTGCTTTGTGACATAGAGCATTATCGAGCTGGAAGTTGCCATTAGAAGATGGTAAACTGTTCAGCAACAATACTCAGACTGAATAATATTTAAGGAGAATACATTTGCAAAGAAATGATTCTCCACACCATCAGGAGCAGCCTGGACTGTCTTCTGCTATTGTAGGACCATCCACCTCAAGGTTAGACATATTCAATCTGCTCACCACAGATAGTTGGTTAACATATTTATCATGGCCTTTCTGTCAGCTGCAACCAGTCTGACAATGATCCTCTGACCTCTCTCTTCTCTCCTTAGAGTTGCTCCTCACATTCTGAGTAAACCTACAATCATGCCACAGTCAAAGTCAATGAGATTTGAATTCGATTGACTGATTGCATAACTGCACAAATAAATCAAGGCACGAGTTAAGTGTACAGTGAATGCAGAGACAGATAGATGTAGTAGATGTTCAAGGCTGTTTTTTGTAAAGACTTAAACCCCATAAATGTTTAAAGCATTTGCATTCTCATCCACATCTACTAAACCTGAAAGACCCAAAATAATTGATTTCAGCAGCTTAAAAAGAAGAAAACCCCGACATAGTGTCTTTAAAATCAAGATGAAGAATATCCATACAAGGGATATTCCCCATGTTGTTCTTTCTTTCAAAATGAAAAGAGCAGTTTATCAGAGGGGATGTAGCTCAGTGGTAGAGCGCATGCTTCGCATGTATGAGGTCCTGGGTTCAATCCCCAGCATCTCCAAATCTTATTAACAATGAAAAACTCATTCATCCCACTTTGTCCATGCTCACCTTACCATCATATGTCCAATGGTTTTATACTTAAATCCTTGCACTTCTTTATAGAGAAAATGAATGAAAAAGAATGTGAGTCTTTCTTCAGAAAGCAAACATCCACATACATTTTAGGCTCCAATAGCCTTTATCATGTTTAGATTAACTCAATCACAGGGTTTTTTTGGGATGTTATAATCATCATGTCCTTTTATCACAAGACGTGCTTTTATCTCCATCATTCGCCCTTTTCTTTTGTCGACACCAGGCCACTCCTTAAGCAAACAGAAAACAGGAGGGTGAAATGAAGGAGGTTAAGAGAAGGAAGGGTTGAGATTGAAGAAAGCAGGGAACATGGAGTGGGGGTGGAATAAGAGGTAGACATAAAGAGAAGGGGGTAAATTGGTTCTTGGCAAGCAGGCAGATAAAGATGGGAAATGCTTGGATGGAGGACTAATGAAATGTTGGTCTGAGAACACATCATGTCAATTAATAAAAGGCATGCTTCAATAATCAGCACATGAATATGGATTAATAATTTCATCAGGAGGGAGAACAGGTTTGTGGAGGGACGGATGAAGCCAGCTGGGCGTCTGCTCACACAACAGCAGTGCCTTCATTTTAAGGTTTCACAACTGGGGATAGAGGCAAGAAAATCAGAGGGAATTAAAAGGGGAGAGAAGGAGTGACAGGAGGACAGGAGGGAGGAGGAAGAGAGTGGCGTTTTTCCCTCCCAAGCATCTGCTTACTGATTAGCAAGAGCGGAGATGAGAGGCGTGGAGAGGAGTGGAGAGGACCTAGAGTTTGTGTGAGAATTTTTTTAAAAAGTGGTAAAGTGGGTAGAGAGCAAATAAATCATATGTTCTTTAATACTGTATGAGATTAGAGGATAAATTATGGAACTGTGAGTCTCTTTTAAGTAAAAAGAGTTCATCCCTTATGAGGAGAGGGATAAAGAACCCTGGTTAACATCTCTCCTACGACTGGATGTACATTAGAGTGAGAAGCATTTGCTGTGTGGTCCAAAATTCAGCTTATCATATATTTTGTATTTTATATATATTATAAGCGGGGTATATATATATATATATATATATATTATAACAGCAGTTGATAAGATACAGGCAGGTACAGCGTACATGGAACGTCACACATGGCTGACAAAGTTGGGGAATTTGCTTGACTGAAACTTCCCGGAGCCACTGATGTTTGCGATACAATTGCCTCTTCTGCATTGTGTGACAGTTTATCTCCTGTGAGAGTGACAATGAAAAGACAACGTCACAAAAATTTCATTTTCTTTTGTTTTTTCTTCTGAGTGGGTGAACAGGTAGATTCTCAGGGGTAAATTGAATCTGACAGACTTGGTTGCTGGTGTTCCCCCTTGGGCAAAAACAAGTGGATGCCGATCGGTTAGGGAGAAAGCTGGGGGGGAAACGTGCTCAAAAATCACCAGTAAATGTCAGAAAATATTACATCACTTTAGCCACTCATTCTCTCTTTTGATCATCATCTCCATCACATAAACTATCGTAGGGGAAAGATCTGAAAAGTAGTCACTCTGGAACAAAGTCATCGGTGCTTTTACACAGGAAACTTTCACCATGTACTGGACAGCACTTGACTGTCTAAATTCTCCTTAAGAGTATTGAGTTGAAAAGGACTAGATCCAAAATGTTGCACTGCTTCAATTCACAAGCAGCCATATATGAAATATAACAATAAGAATATCTTGGTATCATAAAAGCAAACAAACAAAAATGATTTGTTCATATACGGGTGGGCCTAAAATATAAAAACAATTGAACAATTGAACAATTAAACACTCTGCAGTAACTGATAGAATGCAAAGATAGTGATAGATTGATGGAATAAACTAACTAAATCAGTATCTAATCTATTTCCCAAAATAATTGCCATTTACAGCTAGAGCTAATGATTTCTTGTCACCATGTCATTCATTTTTCTATTCCTATTATATTATTTTATCTATATGTGTAAATTGGCAGCTAATTTGCTCCTGGGCACCACTCATTCATTCTCCCTTTCATCAATACACTCTTCTTTATCCCAGCTTCCATTCCTGTTCATGTCCTCATCCCTTCCTCCATCTCTCCTCCAAACACTCCCGAGCTCCTTTGAGCTCCCTCGACTCCCCGAAGACAGACAGATAGGCAAGTAGGCTTTGGGGGGATGGGGTGATGGTGGTGCGAATGGGGGGGGATGGAGGAGAGGGTGTAAAGAATAGTGTTCCCAGAATGTCAACACCCACACATGTGCTCATCAACCTACATACATGCATCTCCACACACACACACACACACTGGAGAACCAGCTCTATAACCAACCCTACCTCCTGGCACACACACCAGCTCTCGCACACAACGGCTGCCAGTCTTTCCACCCAGACCCCTACCCTGAGGACCCTCTGTGGTTTAATCTGTGTAATTATATTTGCATAAGGCTGTCCTGTTTCAGCTAACACACACACACACACACACAAACACACCCCTGACAAGTTTTAATAGGCAGGGTAATTGAATATGGTTCCCTCACTAGTGCCCTCAAGGCTCTTTCTGTATATTTTGAGGAGGATCACGGCTCCATATGTTTACTTAGACAAATAGGAGTGCAGAGCACTCACTCAGCTGTTAATCAGATTTCAAACTGTAATAGATATGAATGGAGCAAATAGGGTCATCCGTATAGACGACTGGGAGAGGTAAGAGCCTGTGTGGCATCAAGTGAAACACAGGAATCACCTTGTATAGTATGAGCCAAGTCACAAAGTTGTCGCTGTGCCTTTTTCCATGAATAAAACAAAACCTCTTTAAAAACATGTTAATATAAATGAACAGAATAATAAGGGGAAGGCTTGAAGGAGACATTTTCCCAAGTGTACTTTCTTCTCAACTAATCGATACCAGGTTACAGCTTCTTATGTGAGACTGAATTTATGCTCCTAGGCTACATACGTACCTACGACGTAGCTTCAACGCAGAACCATGAATCAGCCTTTAACCTAAACCCAATTTTCATGTCTTTGGACGGTGGGGGGGAGCCTGATTAACTGGGGAAAAAACACAGACACGGAGAGAGGATATGCTAACTCCACACAGATGCCGCGGCACCAGGTTTCGAACCAAGAACCTGACCTGTGAGGCGACAGCGCAAATGTTTCTCATTTATTGAGGGGGTCCTAGAACCACAGATTGGGAAACTGTGCTCCAGATCCTCATAACACAGGGAACTCTTTCAGTGTTAAGCATCTTACTGGCTCAAAGGCAATAATGCGCATTCAAATCATGCCAGCATCATTCCTCACACATCACTGGTGTCCATGGCACACTACTGGTGCATGTACTCAGCTTTCTAATGGAGTAATATGGGGCCAGTAATATATAGAAGCTAGAAAGGTTTCATTTCATGCGGTGAAATACCTAAAAAACATCCAGAAATTTGTCTTTAAAATGATCTCCTATTTTTCATAACAAAATGATGAAACACCTTTCTAACGATGATGTTAACAATCAGAATGATTGAATGATGATAGAACCCATTTCTCTGATCCTCAGTTATTTTAAATTATCTGAATTTGTGAGACACCACCGGTGGCCATGGTGCTGCCACAGCTGCAGTTTTACATTATACACTGCACTGTTGCATTTTTTAGGCTTTTCTTTTTCATTCTTTTTTTTTTTTGCTTGTTAACCACATCTCCCTTCCCCCTCTCTCTCTCTCACTCGCTTTTTCTCTCTCTTTCATTTATGAACTCGCCTCACCTACGCGATCCATCCCTCTCCCCTCCTCCCCCTCCACCTCCTCATTTTTCCACACAAACCAAACCCTTCGCCTAAAACTGAAATCAGATTTTCCTTCTCTCTCTCTCTGTGGAAGAGGGTCTCTGGGTCTTTTGTTCATCCACCCGCTGATGTGGCCTCCTCGCGTTGCCATGGCAACCGGGTGTACACATACTGTTGCTCCAGGAGAGAAAGCGAGATGGAGAGGAGAATGGGATGTAGAGGGATGAGAGAGGGACGTGGAGGTTGAGAGGGATGATATTGAGTCCGAATCAGCGGGTAAGGACAGAGAACACAAGAAGAATAAAAAAGTGGCTGAAACATGAAATAAAAAGAAAAAAAGAGGAAGAGACGACAAAGAGATATAGAAATGAATGAAAGTCTTACTGTTGCCACAGCAGTATTTTATCCAGTTCAGTGTATTCTCCTGAATGGAATGACTTTCTGACAGCGACGCCAAAACAAATCTATAAACGTAATTCAGCATTTCTTCATTCTCTATCAATTTTTTTGGCAGGAGATAATTTAATTTATTTCAGATGCACAGAAGTCTGCATAGGGACTCATAACTGACTCATAATTATGAGCTGAACAGACTTAAAATTGTATTATTATATTATTGTTCTGTCTTGTTCTTATATTGCCTGTTTTCCAGTAGATCTCACTTTAAAATAAAAAAGGAAGATGAAACACCATTAAAAAAAGAGGACAAAATAGATGGGATGGGAAGACCTTAAAAGACTTTGAATCAGGGATGAGAGATAAAAAAAATGGATGGAGAAAGAGAAACGAGACACAATAAATTTCAGCATCTTCGACTGTTTGCTGTGTTAGAGGCCCTGTAGGAATCCAAACCCTGCAGACAAGCAACCATCTGCCATCCTGGCTCCGGTCCAATGCTGCTCTGTGGAGCCAAGATGGCGACCAAGCACACACATTCATATAAATTATGTCTGAAACTCTCAGTCAAATGAGACATGATTTATCATATACCAACAAATACAGCATATCTGTAAAGGTTTTTATAGATGAAGACAGAAATTAAATGAAAAATAAAATACTGGCATATGTGAACAGAGAAGGACTAATTATATATTAGGAAAGATTCAATTTAAATGTGTCTACTGCAAGTCTGAATTTACAGAATATCTGCAAAATAGGAAGAGCGGGGAAACTTTCATCATCTATTTTGATCATTGCACATAAATGTAACGGCAAAAGTAAAACTAAGCTCTAACAAATAGACTGTAGCTCCTTTTTAATTACTAAACTAAGCTGTTGGTGTAATACAGCAGTGTAATACTTTATTTTAGATGTCAGTGATGCCGGGCCTTGCAGCCACTTTGTCAACATTTTGCTGACACTTCTGTGGTTCTTTTCACCAAATGCGAGATGTTGTTGTACTGTAGCTGTAAGAAATTACTGATTCCACAAACTCAGATGGCCAACGAGGGGCTAAACATGAAGGACTAGCCTCATGATTGTGCTCAGAGCAATAAAGTCTGAACAATATTGCATGGTGCTGCATTCGCTTCCACTGCTGGAATACCGGGAATATAAAACATGAATTTAGAAAAGGCTTTAAATAGGAATGATGTAGATACATTAGTGGTAAATTGAATTTTCCTAACATCAGCACAAGAAGAAGCTTTTGGGACTACTACCATCATACCATAGACTGTATATAAAGATGGATGTCATGATGGTTCCCGCAAAAGTGAAGCCAAAGCATCTCATTCTCCCCCTAATAGCTGGCTGCAGTATGGGTCATAAACCTTGCCTCGTCCATGTTAGTGGATGGGACATGGACCAAACTAAAAACGACAAATAGAATTATATCAAAGATGGTCATTTTAGGTTGTCAATTTCTGACTAGCAGACTGTGCCTATTGTCGATTACGGAACAATTTGACTGTCACAAAGTCCCACAACCCACCGGAGGACACTGCGAGACCACCGGGATGACCGTGGATTGTCAGCTGGCCCCACAAGCATCGGAGACGGTGGAGGGAGAGAAAGCAGAAGCAGGGATAAGGGTCTGGCCTACTTGGCAACGCAACAAACCTCCGCTACTAAGCATTTCTGTCACAAATGCCAGATCCATCCCGCATGAAATGGACACATTCAGGCTGAAGATCGCTGCATTCTCAACACAAAGACTATATTGTAAAAAGCAAAGTGAAAAGTGCAGACCACACATCATTTATTTATACCTTTGCAAAACACAAGTTATAAAGTACTTTGGGGGAAAATTGTCAAAGAGGAAGATTAAAGAGTGGCTCATATTTTGGATTTAACTGAAGTATGAGATGTTTTCTGTTCAGCAAACTTTTTAAACCAATGACAAATGAGGACACGAGGTGAGCGTTAGCACTAGTGACGTTTCTGTGCAGCTGCAACATGAGCTGGTGCCCACTGACTGGAGTCGCTGGTTGTCTGTATGCGTATCGGGTGACCTGCTTATATGTCGACCGATTGGCTGAGCTTAAAGCTGATAAAGGAATGATGATGAAGAGAGGCTGGAGGGAGAGAGATAGACGAGCGATCACTATCAAAGTGATTAACTACGGCAAGTGCACATACATTCACACACACACACGAAAAAAAACGGGGAAAAGGATCATGACATGACTCTCTGATCTCAAGCTAATGCTGGATGCAGACTCACTGGCATCAATCCATCTAACACACACACACACACACACACACACACACACACACTGGCAGTTCTCCATTATATTAATCGCAATTCCCTCGCATGCATAAACATACCCACATGCTCAGAGGACACCAGAATATAATGCCACTAAAAATGAAACTGTACCCAAAAGAATTCTCTGGAATCACGTCCTTTATAGCTGCCTTTTCTGAAGAAGATATGGTTTGACTGCTGCTGAAATTCATTGTTTGAAAAGCTGGGGGATGAACTGCATAGCTGAAAAAGCTGAAGGATGAGGGAGTACATGAACAAGTACGGTAGGTAGAAACAATGGGAGAGTTAGAAGTAGAAGGATGGAAGGACAAAAGAAAAAAAGGAATGAATAAAAATTAGCTGGAGTGCACTGAGAGTATTTGTATTCTTATTTTACATTTTTGTTTAGTTGTATGTAAAGAATATTGTGGTTTTCTTTAAACAAACTATATATTTAATAAAGGTTGTGAAAGATAATGGCGACAATGACTTCAGAGCTGTGAAAGTGAAATTCCCTCATGGAAACTATAGCACTATAGTTTGTAAATACATTTTTACAAAGCTCAAAATATTAGAAAATAATATTTTAAAGAATTAATGACATACAAAACATTTGGTTATTCAGCTCTTCTTTTTCTCTGAAAAAAAAACCTTTATCCCATTTGACCTTTATGATAGATTATCTACATTTAATTAAAATGTGTTATTAACCCTGCTTGTTTGCATCTGGAGTTCTTTCTGATATACATATCTGTAATATATACAGTACTGTATAAATTACAGTATAATATCTTGTCTGTCAGAGGGATTATATGAGACCCATGTTCAGTGTCTATATAATTGCAGATTACATGTGATTACACAACACACACAGAGACATGTGTGGCTGTATAATCCGAGCATCATTCATTTGACATGTGGTGGAAGTCAGCATATTTCAGTTGTTTGTCTTAACACTGACACTGACACAGATTAATACAGAGCACTTAATCACCTTAACAATGTGTGTGTGTGTGTGTGTGTGTGTGTGTGTGTGTGTGTGTGTGTGTGTGTGTGTGTGTGTGTGTGTGTGTGTGTGTGTGTGTGTGTGTGTGTTTGTGTGTGTGTGTGTGTGTAAAGCTGTAGTCAATTCATAAGCAACAATAAATTAAGCAAGGTCAGTCTTGGGTCAAATGCTGTATGTTTGCTGTGCATCTGTGCGTGTGTGTGTGTGTGTGTGTGTGTGTGTGTGTGTGTGTGTGTGTGTGTGTGTGTGTGTGTGTGTGTGTGTGTGTGTGTGTGTGTGTGTGTGTGTCTGTGTGTGTGTGTGTGTTGGCATGCATGCACAAATGTAAGTGTACGTGTGATTATGTGAGGAGATACAGCACTGCAGATTACACACGAGACAACAGTGTGCAAACACATAATATCTGTCCATGTCTCAGCTGGTGTCATGTGGGAGAAAGCTGAGGGGGGTTGGATGCCTCAGAGGGGGTTGTCACATTCAATGAAGATGCTGTCAATAACATGTGTGTTTGTGTGTGTGAGGGTGTGTGTGTGTGTGTGCTGAAGTAAGGGGTCTATAATCTGTAGGATTAGAGACTGAGATTAAAATCAGCACCAAGTAGTGGCAGATGAATGTATGTGTGTGAGGTCATGTGCTTTTATTAATGATATCAGCATGACATGTGAGGATTCGATGGTATACAGAGGGGGTTTAGTGATGAGAAACGGAAAGAGACTGAACCCTAATCGGGACATTAGGGGATTTTCATTTTCACTTAGAGCAGAGGAAATTTTAAATAAATTATAAAATATGTGGCTCCAGTCCCTCATGACCCCTGAGGGACAAGGGGTACGGATAATGGATGTACGGATGGATATTATAAAATATTTGAGTGTTTCAACTTGGATTCACTGAAATTTGTTGAAAGCACAAACTTGTTGTGAATTGAACTTTTCAGATGAAGACCCCCTGTTCAGTCGGAGCTATGTGTTTGTGAGATTGGATTAATTTGCATAATCACAAATACGACAACATTAATGAATGTCAGAATCTCTTTCACTCATCTCGCACATGTCACTTAAGAGTCAGTTCCGACAATTATTTCATGAGGAATGTTTGTCGGAACCTAAATTCACACGTTTTTACAATAAACCATTCATTCTCTGCATTTCTTTCACAAGAAGAAAAAGCAGATTAGTATTTAACCATTTTTATACAGGTAAAAATAATAAAGTAATTTTCTCTTGCAAATTTCTTCACGTCAGCCTTTGCCAAACACAGACACGAACACACAAGCTTGTACATACATGCGCACACACACACAGTTCCTCTATTCTTCTATTTTGACCTTTAAATACACTGTCAGTTTTTTTTCTTTCTTTTTTACATATATTTGTTGAGACAAACAAAACCTGAAATTGCCTACAGGCTCCTGTTCACAATGTCACAATCAATGCTTTCTGGCATTTCAGTTTTGGGGGTGGGGAGGGGGGCTGATTGTGTGTGCAGGAGTGTGCACATGCATTTTAGTGTGTGCAGATTTTTTTTCCAAACTGCAGCTCTGACCAGCACCTGCTTTCTTAAAATACACGTTTCAAAGCAGCGTACGCGGTCACACGGCGGCCTTGCTGTCACATTTTTATTTTACACCTGTGATTTGGTCAGGGATGATTCTCAGCATAATTATTTCTATCCTTGTAAAAAAATTGAATTATACAGGTATAGATATTGTGTGTAAGACCAATTTATCAAGCTGAAAAGCCATTTGATTAATCAAGGCTACATCTGATCTAGCTATCCCAAATAATGAAGGGCAGTGGCTGCAAATAGTGAAAGTATACAGTAGCATTTAAACTACTGAAACTGCAGAAATACCTCAAAATTATAAATCATTAAAATATATTTATAGAATCATCAATAACTGCTGTACCTTTGCTGTCAACCCGATACAGAGGAGGTCAATTGTTGGCACAGAAATAGTTGTGCATACACGACCTATTGGAAAATTGAACAGGCATTTTAAAGAGTCAATACAGACTAAAGCACTCCAGAGCAACACAGTCAGGATCAACAATAGGTTGCTCTATAGCGTCCTGTGGATATAGAATGAATCTGACCGAGTGTATTGAGTGTGGACGAATTTTCCTGTCAAAACACATTTCTCCTCTCAACTGCTTCTGTCTGTAGTTTGTGTGCACACTGACAACCCGTTGATTCATTTCCTTGTTTGCCTCAACCCGAGATGTGGGACACAATTGCTCCTAATAACACCAGCGTGATTGAATGTCTGTCTGCAGCACTACAAATACCACTTCAATCAGGAGACAACAACGTCACCATCCCCTCTGCCATTGTGGGATCAGGCCTGCAGCTTGTCAACAGTGACAGTGATTGTTGATTGTTGAAGTGTCAGACCAATAAAGGAGATGACGAGGATGACAACAGCGTCCTCCAGATGTGATCGTCTGTGTCCTATGCATCGGTTTATTCTTACTCAGCGTGGGTTCACGAGCAGGAAGTCCAGGATCTTTCTGATTGCCTTTCCTGACATGTCATATGTCTGACATGTCAGGAAAGGACAATCAAAATGCGGGAGACAATCAGGGCTGTGCCTAAGTTGGTGGTAGCTCTACTGAGCTCACCCCAATTCAGGGGCTGCATCCTTCAGAGGCTGCATTTGAAGACAGACTGCGGCACAGCTGCACGACTAAGCTGTCCCATTTCAAAGACTCCTTCAAACATGGCAGACTTATATATCCTTTGTAGACTCTTTTCATTCCTCTTTCTATTTCCCAATAACATTTAAAATAATGAATAACTGTGTAATTTAGTCTATTTATTTATAGATTAATGATTAATTCATAAAAATGTACCCAGACCAATGAAAATCTATTAAAATGCCAAAGGGAAGCATAGGTTTAAAATCTAAGGTTGAGAGATTTTCCAGGACAGTAACCCTTACCTTGGAAAATATAACAAATCGTGTTTATACATCACAAACCTGCCTGCTCTTTGTTGGAACAGTCCTTTGTCCTCAGAGTCATGGTCGGGTGACCAGTAAAAAGGTTAGGATTTGCTCTGGGGTTGAGTGCACCGATTAGACAGAGGTCACAGTCGCGTTGCTCACATTGCATTGCCTCCCTTGTTGTTATCATGTGTCCTGCAGCGTTACTGGCTCCTATTTTCTTTTCCTAGTGATGATGTTTAAATGTAAACTGGGCTCTACAGTATTCTGTCCAAATATGAATCCCTCTGGTTTGACTGACCCTGGTTTTTAAGGGCATCAGGGTTCCCTGTACATATGCAGCTGATTCAGGTGCTTTTTGAGGACAACACAACACCGACATTTTGGCTTAAATGAGGAACTGAGTTTCTCACATTTCCTGTAATTTATTACATGGCAGTATTTTTTCTGTTGTTTGTACTTTATCTTTCTAACTACACAATATATCTGTAGTCTTTTGATGTTCCATTATCCAATAGATCTAAAAACATCCATTGATCCAATAACAGTTGAAAGCCTGTTGTAGATGTAGTGCACTTAGATAAATCTGTATGCTCCAGTTCCCCCTTTTGCCTTGGAATTACTCATCACATATGAATGAATTACAGATTGCAAAAGATAACATTTGTGCTAATAATTAATATTTCATATTTTTTCACTATCGTTTCAAAGATCAGGCTGGAACATCCTCATATCAAGACAATTTGTATTAGCTAACAAATATATTGGTCAGCCTCTTAAAGAAATGTTATAGCTAGGGAGGGAAAAAAAACCTTTTCATAAGATATGATTTGATTGAGTTTAAGTCTTGCAGATGCAATGAAAACAGACTGATCCCAGCAGCTGGACATTGGATCAAACAGTAAAAAAAATTATATTTCCAGCCTAATAATGTAAACGCAATCAAGGCTCAGAAAATGGTTTACTAATGATTGAAGGAGATAAGTAAGGGTGAAGCAAATATGTAAACTGTCCTGGTACAGTGTTCCAAGACTTAATCTGTTTACAATGCGAAACACCACCTAATGCTGGTAAGAATGCACAAAGCCATGTTATGGCTCCAACTACATCCAAACAACATCACACACATAACAAGTGGCTGTAACGTATCAGTGCGTCTGACACAAACAAGGACATTTCAACTAATGTCATCTGTCTAGACAGTTGTAGAATCACATCAAAACACATTGACACAATGATTCACTAGAGCATTAAAGCCAGAATGTCTCATAACAATGGGATTAACGGCATTAATGGCCCTGTTCAAAAACAACTCTTATGTCCCTTTCTCTAATCCTCTTCCTCGATTTCCCCCAAAACACTTTGCAAATAATCATCTTAAGTGATAAGACTGGGGCTTCTCATTCAAGTTCACTATCAAAGACTCATGTTCATGTTCCTTTCAATAAAAACATACTTCAGTAATTATGGTACATGATTATAGGAGTTACAAATTAGACGTACGATTTTGCATGCCAGCTCCATTTCATCTGCGCTTGATCTTCTACAACAAAGGTTTCGTGGTTCTTACATCAGTCGGCCAGAACTGTCACACGTTGATCATACTTTTTCCAATTAAATCAAACAATGACATGTGATCCATCTGAAGCTATGACCTTTTGTTTTAACATTGTAAAGTCTCACTTTAATCCCGCTCTCCTTCCCAATTGTATCTGTCGTTGCGCTCAAATTGGATCAATGGGGTTTGGTTTAATTCACAGACAGTTCAGTCAATATCTGTAACTAATGCTAATTTGGATGTAAATAAAACCTGTAAACTTAAAAAAAAAAACAGGACACACACACATGTAAATATATATCCTGTTGGCGACATGAGTGACAGATGTGACCGACATTTCACTTTGGAAAGCAAACATGGTCCTTCTCTTTAAATTAACATTGGGGGAGGTGGGAAATTAAAATATTCACTATAATTCAAATAGTGGATTCAAGCTTAACCATAGTGAACTTATTGGAAGTGGTGTGCAATAGACATGAGCTGTGTCTAAATTCAGGTGCCACCTCCTTCAGGGGCTGCATTTGAAGGCCGATTGCATTACATTAGCATGACAAGACAATTCGAAGGCTGCTTTTAATATACGGCCGATAAATCCGCCCTTGCATTGCGGAGCAATGAAGGCTCCAACGGGTGGATCGTTCTCAGGTCAACATATCCCGAGATTCATTGTGTGCTAGTGTAGAACTCGAACAAACACCTTTTATTGCCATTGTCATATTGGCCTGTATGTTGGTGTCATTGTGTTTCCATTTATCAGATTCCATACAAAAGTCAAACTTTACAACATCCGCACTGGATTAAAGTCACCGACCAACACAATGACTGTTAAAATCACCCCCACCTCCCTTAGACAAATACATCCAGTGTGAATGAGGCTTAAGTGGCCCTTGTGCATAATAAGCAGCTAATTTGCTCTTTTTTTCACTTTTTCGATTGACTTCCTATGAACAGAAGAAACGTTGCATAAAATTTGCCAAAGAACCGCTGCAGTAAAAAAGGCCGTATGTCTCCCTGCAGCAGGAAACGGAACTGTTGGGAGGATGGGACATTTCTTCCTGTCGATCTCAAATACAGCACATTGCCCATGAAGTGATTTACATTCTAAATGATTCTGGCTCCTCCAGCCAATCACCTACGAGCCATTTACCCAAGTACCTAGGAGGATGGATGTTGGTACCACAGGGACCTATGTGGTCACATTAATGGATTAGCTGGCAGGACAACAGCTAAGACTCACCATATTGCATTTGGAATAAACCAATTTAATCCATTTAACAACAGTGATGTCTGAGGTGACTGATTGTGAGCGAGTGTGTATGTGTGTGTTTGTGCGGGAGGAGTTGGAGCGGGGGTGTTAAGGCTCCAGCCGCCACTCGTGACCTTAAAACACGAGTTTAATCCCAAAGGAGGAGCCCCTGGTGTCCCGACGATGGACCCTCCGACACACCACACACACACGCAGACACACAGCTGGCCAGTCATGAGACACACTCCCTATGGCGTGGGAACAAGCCCTCTAGACGGCAGGCAGGAGAAAGCTAAGGAGGGAGTGTGTATCTCTAACTGTGTGTGTGTGTGTGTGGATTTTCTTGTGTGTGTGCCTCTGTGGCTTGCTCAGTCACCTGCAAGTGTTTGATCGCTTGTCATTTATTGTTGTGTGTGTGTGTGTGCGGGTGTGTGCATGTGTGTGTGTTTATTTCAAAGGGGAGCTCAGAGGACAGCCGCTAACAATGATATCACTTCGTCCTCTATAAATCTCTTTCTACCTCCCACAGGGCGAAGAGTGGTGGGAGCGACGGGAAGAAAGCGGGAGTGTCAGGAATGAAAGAGAAGGCTGTTTGAGCCTGGTGGCTGATGAGTGTGCGAGGGAGAAGAAGGGAGGGAAGAAGGGAACAAGGAGATGAAGAAAGACGTGCTGTTGTTGGCACAGCGCAGGCAAGTAAATCAGGGTTGGAAAGGACAGAAGAAAGACTTTATCAGACGAGAGAAATCAGAGGAGACAGAGGCTTCCTGTGATCTGTGCTCACCAGGGATCTGAGTGTTTTTCTTTACTCTTAGTTTCCTACGTCCTTCTTTGTTTCTTCAGCCTCAGATACATGTCAGTGTTGGTCATTGTGTTTTTAAATTCCTACTGCGACACTAGCTGGAGGTTATGGAATATAAAGAAGGCACATAAGTGGATGGTTAGATGATTCAATTTAAAAGAAAGCCTAGTAGGCTGATGTATGAAAATAGACCAAAATGAATCCCCACACTTGCACGTCAAGGTTTGTGTTATTTTCTATAAACCATTACCACAATATTTGGCTAATTTCAGAGCTCTGCTAATACATTTTTTATGCTTAAAAGGATCAAAGATCCGATGTCTAAATTTGAATAGATTTGCTCGAAGAGGAAAACAGCTTGCCATATTAATTTAGTGCATATGTCAGTGCTTGTTTCTGCCGCCCACAAGCTGCCAGAAACCAGTGATCGCAAACTCAAACATTCATGAATTCATGAACTATTGCGACAATCTTTTTAAAGATCTCAACTCAGTAGTTTTCAGTTTTAAACAACGAGAATTTTGTAGCTGTCTTTTTACAGCACTTTTGGAAGTGGAATTATCGCTAAGCGACGACAAGGACTCGATTTGGAAATAGTTTGTTGCGAAAGCCATTGTAGAACAGTGTCAGTTAGAACCTGCTCAGACCTCAGGTTCAGGGCTAAACCATCAAAATGCGTCCAAAGTTGGTCTGGGACACATGTAGTCAAGTTCTTTTGGCTGTTTGAACGCAAATGTGTCTTAGGCCACATACTGTATGAAGGACCGCCTACTCAGAATAAAATCTTATTGCATACACACACACATATTGACAGTGGACTCATCTGTAAACTCAGACTGGGTAAAACCAAAATCAAGTGGTGTCAGCTGTCTACTTGTGATCAGATCTCTCAGGATTGATGTTGGAACAAGATCTGAACAGGGCCATAGAGGACGCTTCAGCAGCACTATAGAGAAGAAATGTCTTGGAATGTCTTATTTCTTACCGACAATAGAGACACTAGATCAGAACAGACTCCGATGTGTTGTTTTAAAATGCATTGAACAAGTAGGTTAGGGTTAGTTTGGATGACCTGTTGCTTTTCTATACTCTCTCTAACACTTCTCTCTTACACTTTGAAAAGCTGTACATCTTTCTTGTTCTGGAATCAGCAGAAAAAAACCCTTGAGCAAGTTGCACAGCCCTGACAGTGTGTTAAAGTCAAGAGATGTGTGAATGTATAGTTATTCCTCCTTCCCCCTTCCTCTCACAGGACATGAAGCTCCCCAGGAAACAGAAAAAAATAAATTTTCTCTGGACGGACCACGCTCTCTCATGTCTTTATTTTTTTCTCCTCTCCTTTTCTTGCTCTTGGTCTTTCATGTACAGATCAGAGAAGCGTGCCACTTATCACAGGAGTCTTGAGAGGCTTTCCTATAAAAGCTGGCATTATAAGCCTGATTTAACAGGGCACTCACACAAAGACCCCTCTATCGCTCTGTCTATCCTGTCTATAGGACGGCCCCCCCACCCCTCTTCCTTTTTCAGACTTTCTCGAAACACACACACACACACACACACACACACACACACACACACACACACACACACACACACACACACACACACACACACACACACACACACACACACACACACACACACAGGCACACACATAAACGCACACTGGCCTTCCTCAGCTCTTGTCCTCTCACAATGGGATTAGTGGTATGATTCCTCCACTCATTTTAGGTTGGCACACCACCAATCCACTTATGACACTCTGCAGGATACTGAAAAGAGTTAAGAGGAGGGGAGGAAAAGCAGGAGAGGAGAGGAGGAGAATGAAAGATGAAAGCAAGTACGGACAGAGGCAGAATGGAATTAGACGAGAGGGAGGGAGGAAACTGAGGAAGTGGAGATGGATATGAGCTAGGGGAGGGGAGGTAGAGGTCACAGACGATTAATCTTGTTCTAAAATGAGTAACTACTGTTCGGATGACAAAATGTAACTTAGCCGGGAGAAGAATGAAGGGAGGACAGCAAGAGGAACCAAAGAAAGACAAGAAAGAGAACATGAAAGAGAATTGGCGGCAGACTTCTTGCCAGAGGTGAGGCAATCACTGTACAACTCTAACAATAACACACACACACACACACTAGTGGACTTGTTGCCAGGGTGACAAGAGGCAGCAGAGGCCCCGCCCTCCCCCGCCGCGTTTCACACAGTGATGTCATCGGTTGCCGCTGGCATCGGGCAGACCCTTGGCCAATGGGACAAAGGCACCGGAGGGCGCAGCCTGTCCTTGTCTGCATTTTCTTTTCTTTTTACGTTCTCTCTCTTTCTCTTTATACTTTCATCAGGTGCCCTCTTACTCGCCCTCTTAATTTCTCCCCCCCCTCTCTTTTTGACTCATTCAACTCAACAGCAGGCAGCCGCTGAAGTTGAGGCTTTGGGTCTTTCACCGCTGATGAAGAGTGGAGCTGATTATTGAAGCCGGAAGATTATTTCACACCGGGAGAGGCCACAGCTATTCTTCCAGTCCAGTAAAAGGAAAGGCTTTGGATTCAAGTTTGTATCGGGGGTCCACTTCCTGTCAGAGCATCTTTCATTTTTCAAAGAGTGGTTCACTGAAACCAGATTAATAGTCTATAGCCATGCTCACAGGCCTGAGTTCACCAAAGTTAAAGAGTCATCATACTGAATAGCAACCAATCATTGACTTTAGAAAAGATGGGACCACATGACAGCTCCAAGAGAGTGAAGCCAAAGTGTCTCGATCGCCACCTGGCAGATTCTGACTCCAAATGAACAAAAGATGGTAGAGTTTGTGTCCAGAATGTTCTGACTGCATTTCTGGATACAGGGACATTAACATACACATGCAACCAATCAAATCAACCAATCAGTCATCAAAATGACTTGTGATGCTCTTGTAGCAACGCTAAAGTTACTAAAAATGACACAACTAAACATGCAAATATGAAAACCATACCAAGATGCATTTTGAATATTTTGCCATTCATTAGAGCCACAAGTGGTTTCCATTAATTTCCATACAAAACAAAAATCTATGAGCACTGCTCTGCGGAGGCCTTTTGAGTTTTGTATTTCATCAAGTCTGCTATAAGTAGTTTCTTAGGTAGGAAATATAATACACTGCATTATATATCATATAATTGAATATGTCCCTCAAATTTGTATGTTACATTCATTTACCCTGAGAGAAACGCACTCACAACAAAAGTTTCTTTGACTACTAAATTCAGAGGTGCTTTTTATGTGCTCTCCTGGCTCTGCAGGGATGAAAGCCCCTTTTCTCACCACGTTCACAACTGAGAGTTACTCGCTATCATGCTGTCAAATTCCTCTCTTTTCAGGAGACATTTCCCTTTTACGAGCTGACCTCGCTAAAAGAAATAAATAATACACCAATGTACTATTTCTGCACCTTACAAAGACTGTGTGACTTTTATTGTTTGTAGCAGGTTAGTGGTTTTTCTGCTCATTATTTTTTGATGCACAAATTAGAGGGAAAGTGGATTTCAACGGAATTGAACTCATGTGGAAACCTCATTACCTAAAGTGCCCCTTCCATTTTCTGTTATCTTTGGGGTTTTGTTCCGATGTGTGTGCTCTTGCTCATGTATGATCCTGATTTATTTGAATAACCTTGATTTCTTCTCAGCCTTCTGACCGTTTGTCCTCACTTTATAACGTCCAACCATAATTCAGTTGTGTACCTGCTTGTTGTGATCTCATGTCATAGTGTGCGGTTATAGTGTGAGTGTTGTCTTGCTTTATTATCCCATAGCCGAAGCCTCCAAGGACTCTTCAGTGGATAAGAAGTTTCTCCAGACACACACACAAAAGTCGATAAGAAACCACCATGTAGGGTGACCGTTCATTCTGCATAGTGTGAGTGTGTGCGTGTGTGTGTATGTGTGTGTATGTGTGTGTACCAGTTCACTGAATGGAGCCAGCGGGGCGAGACTGATTATTAATTATGGCCCTGGATGCTTGTAGCATGTGGAGAGAGGATGAGATAATAAAGGGAGCAGACAGAGAGGGCAGTCAAAGGTCTGTAAATGACACACTCTTTCTACAACATACTACATACAGTGTGTAGGTTTTAATAAAGACTGGTCACTGACATCAAAATGAGTTAATGAAATGAAATGCTGAATTACCAGAATAAAGGCTGGACAATATGGCCAAAAATTATATCAAGATAAAAATGTTAATATGAGTTAATACCAATAATTATCACGATAAATGTCACGTTATTATTTCCTCAGTAAGTTTAAAGACTGAATTTTGTTTCTGAGTGAAGGTTGTGGTTTTAAACTTGTCTTTATTGATAGAGAATGGCAAACACTTAAACAGCGAAACGTTTTACAAATCTAAGGTAAATCAAACATATGTTATGCCTCCTCTCTGTGCACAATGCCGAAGCAATATATTGATATACAGTGAAACTTTGTTATATTGCTATTGTGAGCATATTGATTTCTTGCCCAGCCCTGAGCTGAATTCATACAGAGCCTTCCATGTGACAGTAGATTAGAGAGCAGCTTGGGCCTGATAAGAAGCAGGTAGACCCAGAAGAGACCCCTGCAGGACCTTCTTCCTTTTAGAAAGTTAACAAATGATGGTGTGAAGCTGAATTCATTCTCTTTGTTTGCTACCCTGACTACTACATGTCACCACAACAGTTAGTCTGGGAAATCTCCAAACTGACACCAGACCAAGGACAACCTCAAGATACAAGGCACATCCTGCGAGGAGCTGTTATGTTACTGTTATGGAATGACCTATTTTGGCTTGCTGCTTTTTTGTTTGTAGCCTTGACGTGCTGCTGAAAAGATTAAGGGACACAACTGTGTGGCTTAATATCAGCACACGATGTTCCCTTTTTGATAAACTGTTGTACTTTGGAGAGGCTGCATATACTTACCCTGAGATAATGGAATGGATAAAACAATAATAGCGCAGGGTTTTAAAAGGACGGAAGCAGCAATATGGACGTTCCAAATGACATTTCAGAGTGGCATGAAGTTCTGATTTGCAGGAAGGCATGAAAGATACAAGAAGTCAGTACATGATAGTCTATTGTGGAGCAGAGGCTCTTTCTCAGGCTGAGGAAACCACAAAGGCAAAGGACACAAATAGGCCTTTTTTGGTGTTTATCTGGTTTTTGGCCTACATGATCAATCTTTGATTTCACATTCAATTCAACTGGCATACACTCAACCACATGGGCTATAAGTGCTATATTATTTTTGGTGGAGATAATTCTGTCCATAGAGATTATAGAGCTTTAAAGCTAGACTGTGGATGAATGCAGAGCACAGTATCAAGAACATTTGCAAGAGAACATGTTAATGTGCATCTCCAGCTTGAAATCAGTTAGCTGCACTGTGCGCTGGATACAATTATCTGTTTAACCTCATGTTTACTCTGGAGGCCAGTTAAACCAATATGATTATGTTGTTTATTTCACAATCACTCACCTCTTTAAAAGGTTGAACCTCTGCTGGGAGAACATCGCAATCAAGGAAAACTGGAAAACTTAAGTGGATCTTTTGTCTTTGCCATTTCAACAAATCATTGCACACTGATGAAGCTTGGCTGATAAAGTGTGTCTGAGTGTGTCAGATAGCATTACTGATTAGAGCTTCGTACAGGATATCTGCACGCCATTCTGAACTATCTCTGTCTTCCCTGACTGTATCAGTTTATGGTTGATGACATGCTCGACTGCTTAGCTGAGATTAAAAAGTACTTATAATAATCCAAAATGCATCGACAGAAAAAATAGAGTAGAGTGCTTGATTTTCCAGGGGTTTTCTACTCGAACATGTCAAACTAACCAACAGCAAACTATATTATAAATTGCTTTAAACATGGGTCACATGCTCGCTCATCTCTTTCCACCCATGTATAAACACAGTTACAGTCCGACAGAGCAGATGTTTCATTAGGTTAAGAAGAACACAAACTGTGTCTCTACTCGACGGAAGGGAAAGACTGTCGATACGAAAACAACATCATATGACAGAGGTAATGTTACGCAGCTGCCGTGACATTTCAAGCACCGCAGGAAAAAGAGTTCACTGGTCAACAGTAACACCCAGCGCATGATATTCACAAGTTGTGAGACCTATCTGAGTTCAGCCTTGGGCTTTGCTTCAACAACTGTGTATTCACTCCTCAACCACTTTGAAAGAGCCGTCACATGGTCCCCCCTGCTCCGATTGTTGCTGGTTACTGTATTTAAGTTTACACACACATTACAGAAGTGTGCGATTAAGGATGTCATGGGCCTTAATTGCATGCAAACCAATGTGCAGCTCCTATACAGTACAGGAGGTTAGGGCAGGTTACAGTGAAGAGGTCAAAGCTGTTTTCAGACATTAAATCCGGAAAATTTGTTGAAAATTGTTTCAGGACATTTTCCAGAGTTTGTCTACTACATATGAAGAATGTAGCAGGAAATTGGCAGAGTCAGATGCATTGGTCATGAATTATATCTGTCATAAACACTCCCCATTCAGTTGCCGTGAATTTGGACATTTTCCTGCTGCAGTCTCCCATGGGCTCAATCTGATATTTTCTGGACATTTTACCAGGGGGTTGGCAGGGAAAGTCCCACAAAATGTCTGGATTAGCCTGCTCGGACATTTGCATTCTCACATACAGCCCCCTCGGAAAATTTGAGGAAAGTGCCTGATGTTCAGTGCATGTTTGAAAACAGCTTAAAGGACAAAGCTTGAATGTGCCGGACGCTGATTCTTGAAAAAATGCACACACACACACACACACACACACACACACACACACACACACACACACACACACACACACACACACACACACACACACACACACACACACACTGATTTCCGTGTTCTCATTATTAAGACAAAGTGCCACACTAGTTCATAATTAATGACTGGAACAACTGTCCAATCAAGTGATTTAATCCACTCTTCTTCTTTTGTTGGTTTCTATGGCAACAGACCTATTGAACCTCTTGACAATTGATTAACAGCGAGTCTGCGACATAATGTACTCCATTATTAAATACTCCACTGTTAATCACGAGAAAAAAGAGCACTAACATATTAATAAACACAAAGAAACATATGTTAATGTATTCAATGTTCTGTAGTCACTTCATCCAAGTTTACTGAATGAGTAGTGTGCAGCAGTATCCTGGATATGATAGGCTTTTTGTCATGTTAATACCTTACATTTACTTACATTCATTCTTTAATTAATGTCTTTAATTACTGAATTAAATTCCTCCGATTTGAATTTTTACTTGAGTCACTAATAGAATATTCCATTCACATTTACAGCTTATAGAGCAAAGTCTGATCATGACTCACGCTGACATTACATCCACTACGTCTGTCGTTCCCGAAAACTTTTTGTAAATATCACACACTAAAGGTGTCCCCATCAACCTCTGTGCTAATTGGAGTGGAGTATGAGTGGATTCACTGGAATGCAGCCTGCATTGTGGGAAACCACCCAAGTAGGACAAAAATAAAAGCCCAAAATGTTGATGGGAGTGAAGAATATATCAGTAGAATCACTCCTTATCTCTCCACACTCACTCGCCATATTTTCCGTCTTAGCGGGGTTATTAAAACTGGCTAATTTGCATCAGTGCCAGAGACTAAGGTACTCAGCTCTGTCTATTTTCAGATGGCTAAGCTCTTAGCCTAGTTTTTCTTTGTGGATTGAGACGTTTTTTAGCCCGAGGCAATTAGGCAAATTCACTTGCCCTGTCAGTGAATGCATTGAATGCAATCCTGCCATGAGAAATTAACCACTGGCCAGATTTTCTACCTTCCGTGGCTCCAATCAACACATGGTTTTCTTCATCCTTTTACTTCCCTCCCTTTTTTCCTCTTGTCATGAAATGACAGAGAGAGTGATTAACTGCGGAAATCTGCCAGTTGGCCCCCTCACACACACACACACATATGCACACATGCAAAGTGATGCACACAGAAACTCAAATTCATCTTTCGTGTGAGGGCCAGTGAATGGTGCCGTGTGGAGAGCCCAATTTCCATGACAACAGGCCTGAGGATTAGGGTGAAAAACTGTCATTCCAGAGCAATTGTCAGAGCACCTTGATTCAGAAGAGCACTTAAGAGTGAAGGGAAGGAGCAGGCAGAGGACGGGGGTGGAAATAGAGGAATTTGGGTCGCTTGGAAGGATCAAGGGAGAAACGAAGGAATGGGTAATGATCCTGCTGAAGATCACTTTACCCCCACATCCCTGCTCATTGTAAGTCACTGTGGATAGGGGGGTAAAACACCTCAAATGTAAATGTGTAGTCGTGTGGTATGACGACACGGAGATAAAAACGAGATGGAATTGTGAGAAGAGAAGAAAAGGGATGGTGATGCAAAGGAAGAAAGGGAATAGAGCAGGAGGGAAATTCGTTGATTACAAAACGTGAAGCATCGAAACCATCCACCAGCTTCAGCTCTTAATCTTCACAAGACGGTAGAAGTAATAAGAGATGTACTTTGTACTATGGTGACGCATTTCGATGCATTTCACATATCTCATGTTGAATTTCAACAAGTGCTGCAAAATTAGTTTTTCCTCACTCTTGCAGAGGGTTAAGGGCATCTATGAAGATGCAAATATTTTTAAGGTTTAATTGCTGAAAATAAATGTCTTCTATATTCTATATGTCTTGGATTAAGAGGTAAACTGTGAGACAATTTCCCCCTTCAGAAACAATATGTTGATCTAACTGAACATGACTTAAGCATGTGGCAGTTACATGACGGACGGAGAGAAAACACAGCGCTCTGCCACCAAACATAACAGGACCATGAATAATCCTCAGCTGCAAAACTACTTTGACGGCTGCTTCAAAGACCTGGAAAAGACCGGATGCAGGTTAAAGAAACAGCTTAACATTTAAAGTGCTCGTTTTATATATGTTATTTAGATTTCACCTCATCTTTCTATGCGAGAGTAACAGACTTCCACAGATACAAACACAGCCACAAAGCAAAATGTTGCATGTCTTTGTGCTTTAGCAGCTTGTCAGTCTCTCTATTTTCTTAAGTTAAGCTTTATATATTTTGGCAGCACTGCACAAAAGCCATATTCGCAGCGGTTTGACAGGTTATTTTAACTTGATCCATATGCTTCACTCCTGCTTAGAACTGATTTCTTTCATAACGCACAAATCTTCAAACCGCCTGCAAATTTCACAGACAGCGGTCTCATCATTCATCACGGTCTCCTCTGTGTTGATTGGCTTGGAACAACGTTTGCACGCGTGGATGCTGCCTCCCTCCAATTAGCCGTTTCTGATGTTAGCAGCATTTCCCTCAAAAACATCTGCTCTTTTTAAGTGGATCTAATGACTTGACGGTTTTTATCCAGCTGAAAAGACAAGTTAACTGTCAGCGTACTGAAAAATTAAGCATGAGGTTAAAGTAATATTAACTGAAGGCATTTAAAAAATCCCATCTATTAGCAAAACAGAGGGGGTATGAATGTTTTGCTCCCATGAGAAGTGCACTGATCATTTACAATCCATGTACAGTGCAGTATATCAATTCCTTGGCACACAGAAGGCGATATGCAAAAAATACATGCGTGCACATGACATGAATCTTTAAAATATGATCAACAGGAGAACAAATATTCATGAATATTTTCATGAGGACCACCCGTGGGATACAACAGTCTATATATAAATAAACAGGCACATGACAGTGACCGGGTCAATGTACAGCATGGAGGATGACAGCGAGCTGTGAGAGACCCACAGAGGGAGAGCGGTGACATCGTTACCATGATGTACTCATCTCCACTGTCAACCCCTCACCTCTTATACATGAGTGAGAGAGAGAGAGAGAGAGAGAGAGAGAGAGAGAGAGAGAGAGAGAGAGAGAGAAAGCAATGGCTGTGTGGTTGTAGAGCACTTCACACATGCACGTGTCATGTACGCCTCCAAATTGCCCTAGATACAAAATGTATAGTGAGAGCTGCCGATCTTCTGCTGTAAACACCTTGTGATACAGGCTTTAGGATATGTACTAGATATGACACTCATATCCCACTATAAATCTATACGTGCTAAAAAACTTGGAAAAGGAAATGAAGAAGACAAATTGCACTGTATAGCGGCCATTAGCGTGTGACCTCCACAGCTGGCACCGCCTATAGACTATGCTGCTGCTTGTTCCCCATCTGAGTCCTGGGAACTGAGAACAACAACAGCGTGGATTGTTGGGGGAGTCACATGACACATGGACAGATCCGATGAGACCATGCTGTGCTGTGACTGCCAGTGTACAGAGCTATACCGTTACTGTCTATACTGTCCCTCAGCAGAGATGGGCAGGATGTGCTTTCTGACATCTCAACATCCCCCACATGGTACAAAGAAGACCAGTGATGCCCTGGCTACATCAACGACCAAAGAGTACGCCATGTTTGAGCCACTTGCTGAAATTAAGTTTTTGCATTTTGATATTTTGCATCAGGTCAGGCAAAAAGTTTAAGATCAAGGCCTCTTATCCATAAAAATGCCCTGGTTTTGGATTTTAGCAATGGCAAAATTTGTATGAAATGTTTTTGTGGGCCACATATGCTCACTAGCCTTGTAAATAATTCCCATTCCTACCTTCAGTTTGTTAAGATACCTATATAACCTATTGTTTCTATTTGAACTTAAATACTTGGGCTAAAAAGACACTGCATCACCAATCTGCTGATACCACGGTGATATAACAAGTGTTATTAATGAGATCATAAGACTACCAGGGGACAACCTGACCAGAATAACGTCATCTTTCTCAGAGCATTAGCCCCAGAGACGATGAAGATGAAAGATGAAAGATGAGTCACCCGTGTTTCTGAGGACTCTCACTGCAGTTTTCCTCCAGAGAACATCAGTCCCGTACATGTGGTACATTAGAAACACTGACTTATTGATGAGGCTGCAGTCACAAGATCATCAGGAGCTTCTGTTGTTTGGCAGATAATCTGTTTCCTCTGCCATTTTCTCATGCGGCTGAATGCAAAGGCCCTTGCGGTGAGCTCAGAGTAGGAGTGGGCGGTACAGCGGCGTCATAGTCATCATTGGTGTGGTAGTGCACCACGACATGGATTGCACAACACCTTAACCACAGTAACAAATCAACATCCTGACTTTAAGAAATCTTCAAAAGGTTCAGTTGCGGTCTGAATAATTACCTTATAAGGTCATTTTGTAGCAAATTAAAAAGTAATCGCTATATCGGCCACTGCCTTCAAGGTGTGACGTGAAAAAAGGGAGGGGCCCAACTGATGAGTTGAAGCATGGTGAGGTTACTTCAAACATAGCCACTTAAGCTGAGTATTGGTAAATCAATGAAGAGACTATATGTGAAACATATCATGAAGAAAGGTCGGGCAAGAGGATGTTATACGAGATGAGTGGAGTGTCGGAATAAGACAGGGAGACTGAGGTGACCACAGGAGAAGAAACTCTTATTCCAAAAAAGGGGAAAGGGGTTATTTAGAGCAGATTTGGTTCCAAGTCATCCGACGTGTTGCAAACTACAGTATTATGGAGGCTTTGTAGCCACGTTTATATATGAAGAGGTAAAACCAGCAGGGGGACAACCAGCGCCAAGGAAGCACGTCCAAGCATCATTTACGTAAGAGATGGAAAGACATCACTAGTTTTTTACAGAAAATTTTGAAACCATTATTACCCTGTTCTTCTGTTCTTTTTTTATAGTGACCATCTCAGTAAAGATCAAACAATCCCTAAGAACAGCTAATATGTTGTGTTCAAGTGTGTGAAACCTCCACCTTTTCACCTTCTTTAACTGTCTTTAACCGTCGTTTTTTTTACATTTTTCTTAATCTAGTTTCAGTTTTGTTGAAGCACGTATAGTTAATTTCCAGATCTTTGGGTTGAAAATACATTATACTCTCCCATGTCTTTGTTTGACAATGATATATCCCATATACTTGATATATTATAAAAATACATACTTTAAATTGATATAAAAGGACAAGGCAGGCTGCTCCTCCAAAAACTCGCTAAAAGTAACATTGTGATATAACAATTTTAGGTCATATTTCTCCCCCTGAGCTCAAAGCTAAGCTAATGGAACAGTGTAAAACAGACCTTTGGAGGGCGTTGTGTCGTTGTGCTGCAGCCTCCTGACTCCATGACGGACCAGAACCAGCTTCAACTCTCCATCCATCATCTCATTAGAGGGGGAAGTGTCCCCGGGCCTTCGCTAACAAATGAGATTGCAGATTGATATGTAATGGATAATCACATTTAGCGGCGCTTGAATGGTATTAGTTACACACTAAATGTAGGATGTGGAGACCTGCAGAGTTAATTGCTCTGACAGAGAAAAGAAAGAAAGGAGGAAAGGAAGGAAGGAAGGAGGAAAGAAAGACAGAACGAAAGAAGGAAACAAACAATAAATAAAGAAACAATTGAGAAAGAAAGATTAATTAAAAAATTAACTTACACTTTAATGTCTCACCAGGCTGTGGATCTTCTAATTCATCCTCCCTGTCAAGAAAGTAGGTATAAACATTCAGTGTTAATGACGACAACTTCCACTGTTTACCTTTTAGAACAATTCTCCTTCGTTGCCAGAGATGCTAACGTTAGCATCGCTAATTTGCTAGTACCCTGTGTTTTTCTGACGAGTCTGACCTTTGACCTGACAGCGTCACAACAGTAAAGCCAAACTGTCTCGATCGCCATCTGGTGGTTGGGTGCAGTATATGGCATAAATCCGGACTCTTGCAACATGTAAAACAACTTCCAACAACAATTTAAATAAACAATAATATGCACAAACATTAAGTGAGACGATGAAAAAGTAAATTCATTCAAAAAAAGTAAATAAATCAAATGAAAATGTGAATTAAATCTAGTTAAGTGATATGGCTGACAAATATTCATTACGATATTAAGGGCTTTGCCACTTTTTATCAGTTTAAAAAAATCTAAATAGTGTAACAACTCGTTCTGATTTCTGCATGTTAGTGTAGGTTCACACACACACACGCACACACAACACACATTTTTTTTAATTTAAATTGTTTTCCCAGTCAATTTATTAGAAACACTTAAAAGTACAGATGCTAAGTCATAAATCCCCCCCCCACACACACACACCTCTGAGAGCAAAAATTCCCCTAATACACGTTGTTGTAATTTGACCCAGTTAGACAGGATCGGCCCTGAAATAGGGCTCACGTGGATGAAAGAACAACATGGTTTGTCCCTGTTTGTGCTCCTGAGCTAAAGCAGATTTAAAATGACTGATTGAACATTTTCATATTTTTAATGCGAGGCCCTCAGGCTTCACATCTGCCACAGGATGTATAGCTTTGAACATTTATAAAAAGAGTTCCCTATGGAGAGTACAATGGTGATTTCAGATTTTTTTTTCTCTCATCATATGAAACAGGCAACTCAGAACAAACCGTTCTTGTCAATGGAGCAGATCGATCGTGTGTTTGCCACGAGTTAGGCAAGAAGGTCAATGCCACTTTCATCTGTACAGCAAACTATTGAATTGTTAAAGAGACAATAATGTATTGTTGGTGAGCTTAAATATCACAACTTCCATGTGCCTGCCGAGGAGATTTCCCAATTTCATGCTGCTGTTCCCATCTTGGGGAACTGAACTGAAACTTCTCAAGGCAGCAAACAACTTAACACTGATTTAACTTAAATCACACAGTGAATAGCACTAAACCCAAAAGTAAACGTCAAAATGGTACGAGAAGTGAAAAAGCAACTAGTGTGTGAAATAAGGACTGGGCAAACTTTTCTCCAATCCTCCCCTCAGCAAATCAAAAAGGCATAGCGGATTAGTGCGCTGTCGCAAAGCCCCTATTGACCTAGAAGTATGTGTGGTTACCACAACTAAATTAAGAAGCATGTGTGTATTTCATTATGTGTGTGTACGCATTTGTCTCCGTGTGTGTGTGTGCAAAAGACCGATTAAGCTGCAGGCATATCGGAACACCTAATCCCCTTCCATGGGCCTTCATATTGGCGACTGAACACTCAACATCAGTCTCAGCGTAAGAACCCCATGGTGAAATCTATGCATCCCAGTGTTAATCATAAATACAGCATATACATTGCAGACGTAACAGATATAATTAGAGCGTCGAGGTCTGACGGGCAGGTGGGAAGGTAAGAGGAGTGTGAGGTGTGTGTGTGGACATGTCTGACTAATAGTGTAAACTGGGAGGGAGGAGAAAGATTAAGGGTGACTGGGATGGAGGAGAAAAATGAAGGGTGACAGGGTGGAGAACTGCCAGTGCCTTCAAGAAGCCACTGTCCAACAGCAACATGAAGCACATCTGAGCTCTCCACACACACTCTTTTAAATCAGGACTGGGCAAATTGATCTGGGAATGGCAACGCCTAGTACAGAGAGTTGGCAGAAGTTATATTATCCTGTCTCAAATACACACACCCACACACACACCTCATCTTATCTCCCTCAAGCAGATGTACATGTTACAAATTTTTTCATGTCAATCTCATGCACACCAAAAAAGTAGTAGGTCGCAGTGTGTGTGCGTTTGTGTGTTTGTGTGTACATGTGAGAGAGAGTTACGTGACTGCTCATCAATCACCTCTCATTTCACAACCCAGCGCCAAAGCCTCTTACACAGACCACAGCACTTAACAAAAAACGTTCATACACCACACACACACACACACACACACACACACACACACACACACACACACACACACACACACACACACACACACACACACACACATCAAATCAAATCAAATCAAAACTTTAATACTGTATTATCCCCATCTCCCAATCTCTATTTTATCTTCGTGGCTATGACAGTCTCTCTCTTACTAGCTCCCTTGCTCTCTCTCTCTCTCTCTCTCTCTCTCTCTCTCTCTCTCTCTCTCTCTCTCTCTCTCTCTCTCCTCACACACACACACACACACACACACACACACACACACACACACACACACACACACACACACACACAGTCCCTGCACTTGGCCTGTCATTCATCTTTTTCTTGATTCATCTACAAATGCAGAGCAGAATGAAACACATGAAGCGAGGGCAGTCTTTGGGCAGGAGGTTACTTTACATTGTGCTTTTCTATGTGTTTATTTCTCTTTGCAGATATGGCAGGCGCTCCAGGCTCTGTAGTTTTCCAACATATGTGTGATAGTGGTGGTAATCTGGTCAGTCTAAAATAAACTAAGGTTTATAGTACAGTGAAATGTGTATATTATGTACATACTCTGCATTTTATATATTTATACTATTGCCCTTTTTGTACTTTTATTAATAATAATTATAATTATAATAATAATACATATACAACATATACTAGTATTATTAAATTATATACTCAATTAAGTGATCAATAATTAGTTTGAAAATAAAAGATGACGAAAAATAAAAGTAAAGTTTCTGGATGGTAAGTTTTTAAAGGTGGGTGACACCAATAGACAATCTTTGCCTGTAACCCGACTGTGTTTACAGGTTAGCGTTAGCCTGCTGGCTAGGAAACTGTTAGCTTACAGTTGTTTACCTAGTTACAGGAAGTTAAAAGTTTGTCGTTTTTCTTCTTAAATATTTATACTTTCAGAAATATTCTGTATCTACTGCGTCTACATCAATATTCCAGCCAAGAACAACCGAAGAGGAGGAGCATAAACCTAGCTAAGGTAACAGTTAGCTTAAGGTGGCTAAATGTAATTTAAGCTAGCAAAAGTCAGCTAAAAGTGATAGTGAAAGAGCTAGCAGTCAGCTGAATAATAGTTTATCATATTTCTTGCCCCCTTGAGCTCTTGAAAATAGTCAAATTCTTTAATTTTGCTTTAATTCTCTGCTTCATTTAAAACCTTTCCCAGGTTTACATGAGCTAATTCTGATGTTGACGATGGCTCATCACATAGAAAGTTTGCACGCTCACATGCACGTTAAACCGTAGCTCAAACTAAACTGTTTGCCATTTTAATAATGTTGTGTATGAGATGCATTTATGTCAGCAAAGAAATTGAGCTGTGTGTGGCAAACAGACGCTAATGTTGTTTGCCTACTGGGCTGAATGTATTTATGTTTACACGGAGAGTTCTCCAAGAGATGATGCCAGGATCAAAGGGGTAAATGTGAAAGATGTGTGATGTGTGATCTGGGAGGTGAGGAGGATAAAATTAGGCTAATAAAGGGGGAGCTGAGTCAGAGACAGATGAGAGGGGCATAACATCAAACGACAAACACACATTTTCACACAATATGCCCTTTATGTTGGATCTAAGTGGTAAAATAGCCCTTCTCTGTGAAGATCAGGACAGTGGGGTTCAGATCCCGGGCAATAATGAGTCTTCAGAGCTCAGCTTTTGATAGGAAGGGATGACAGACACATGATATGAAGCAGACTCAGTGGCAGATTCATGGCAACATAATGAAGGAAAGCTGAAATATTCCCTCCCCCTTTAAATTGATTCATTACTCAAATCAGAAAAGAGAATGTGCAAACAAAAATGTAAGTCTGTAAGTCTTTAGAAATGCTGCACCCAGACCTTGAACACAGGCTCATCAGAGGTTTCTGCTTGTGTTTGTGCTATTTCCAGTTTAGTCCCAAAGCACGTTCCTTGCTGGGATAGGAATAAATATATACTGCTATATACTTGTATTTCAGTTAATGTGGTGTTTTCATCTTGTATATTTTGTCTAATAAATGGTCCAAATCCCTATTGTACTCTATTTATAGTGACATAAAGAATATTACAAATCAGAAAGTCTGCAATTTGTGAAGCAGAGATCAGTGACTGTTTTGCATTTTAGGTTTAAAAATGCCTCAAACAATTAATTTATTATCAATCTGACAATTTATTTCAGTCTAATCTGCATATTTTTAAAATGATCTGTAAATTGTTGATCAAAGCAGTTCTCAAAAAAAAAAAAAAAAACGGTATCATGGTCTGTTGCCTCGTTTTCCCGTTTGAGCAATTTCGTTCCATGTCTACTCTCGTTCCACTCAGGTGTGGAATGAGCAATGACTAACAGTACAGATAGTGTCACAACAGGGGGTCCTTGATGTTGCTAAATACAGGGTATCTCCACAGTAATGATGATGCTAGAGAGCAGACACAAGAAGGCAGACTCATGCAGATACACGTAATAACAGTGTTTCACACAGAATGATTTCCTCGGAAACATGAGGGGTTTTCCCTTCGGCATCCATCAGCCCACATCCTCTGTGCTGCATGACTGACTGTTGACTTTGGACAGCTACACACACGTTTTTCCAACTGATGACGCGTTTCAAGAAATAAAAAGGAAAAAAGATTGTTTTCCCTGATAAATTTGGATAAGGTGAATGGTTTAACAATTCAAAAATTAACAATTCTAATAGCTGTATCTGTCATTATATTTGTGCTCTTAGGTAAATGCTTCTTCCCTGGAGTGAACCCTTACTTTGGATATTCCCATTATATCTTGCTCCATTTTCTTTGTCATCGAGTGTTTCTCGTTCACAGATGTCCATGGACAACAGAAAGAGGCCGGCAGGTTCCTCCAACTCTGGGAGCTTTGCTTTCTGGTCCTCCTCATTCCGAAGGCAACCAGCCAGGGTCCTGATTGTTGAAGCACTGCCGCCGTGGTGGTCGGAGACATCTACGGTGATCTGCGATGCTCTGGATAACTTCTTCTCCCTTGCCTGTAATCTGGATGGACCCTGCAGGATACCGCTACTCAGCCTGTACGCCATCAGCAGGCAGCAGGAATGTCTCCTGCCATTTGTGGTAAGACTGAGTAGAGTAGTGGAGAACACTCTATCTCCTTCCTATTATTGCTGGCCTTTGCACCCTCTCTCTCGCCCCTCTTCCCTTTGCTGCTTTCTGTCACCCACGTTATCTCTCACTTTTATCCCTTTTCTCTCTTCCCGTCCCCCTTTTTAGCAGGTCCGTGGTAACTTGGCCAGGCTGCATTCCTGTGTGGAGGAGCTGAGGTCTATTCCAGGTGAAGGATGCGTCAGGGGAGCAGCCAGAGGAGGTGAGCTGCTGCGACAGGCTGTGCTGGACAGTCTTCAGCAGTTTAAACAGTACATCAGACACACCAGTAATGGAAACCAGCCCAGCCACAACACATCTGTGGAGGTGAGTATAGACAGACCTTGTTCATGCACAACAAGATAACGTCTTTTGGATTTGGACTAAAATCATTGTAAAATTAAGGCTGTCTTTATCCTTCGGAGGCTGCATTTGAAGACGCAGCGGCATGACAAGGCTGTCCCATTCAGAGGCTCCTTAAAATGCGGCTGACATGTTTTCTTTCATCCCTGAGAAACCAATGATCCAACGCATGGGTCCTTCCCGGCCCAACTTAGCCCAGGATTCATTGCGCTTCATTGATGAACCATTTTTCAAAGAGATAATGGTGCTGGCACCCTCAAAGGGTTCTTACGTATCCTCAAGCTTTCAGGAGATGTGCACAAATACGGAGGAAATGAATGCACAGTACATTAAGGATAGACAGAAGTCTCCATCTGTTTCCATATACGTATCTAACGTAGAGCATAAATGAGCCTTAAGTGGATTTGTAGACTAGAAGTACTTCCCTGAAACATCTGTGAGTTTAGCAACTTTGATTGATGATGATTATTGCAACAGTTACTGGGGGACGGAACCATGGATCTCATGAAAGCAAGGCATATTTACTCTACCACTGAACTATGTACCCGCAAGCCTTCCTGAAACCGTGGAGACATGTTTATCTCAAGAAAAGAAAAACTGTATCTGCCTGCCCTGAATATAGACTTAGATAACCATGACACACAGTACAGTTACCACTTTGTCATCCTAATTGTCTATGAAGTAATTTCCTCTAAATATCTGGTTTCTGTCTCCATACGAGGGAACATCTCTTCGGCTGCAGACTAGCTTAGACTGAATACATCTCTTTTGGTATTCAAGCTTCATGCTAATGTATGGAGTGAAGAGGCTCCATTTGTACTTATATATAGCTCTCTTCAGCACCAATTCATTGTATTTAGCAGCAGCAAGCAACATATTGAATTATGAATCCCATTAGCATGTTTTTAAAAGCTTTAACAGTCCATTTTAGTGGCTGAGAACTCTTCACATCTAACCTCGAACTGTCCAATTAAGCCCAGCTCATTCAAATGCAGCAAATGAGCTCCACTCATTTGAGTCTTCTGTCTAGAAAGAGTTGAAAAACTCACACCAGAGACACTTCTCAGTTCATTCCTACAAGAATATCCAATCAGCTTTCATTTAAAAGTGGCAAATTGAGTGTAAAATTGTCACATATACAGTCCTGTACAATGAAATTCTTTCTTTGCCTTCCACTCTGAATACTGTGTTTTTTAAGAGTTAAGATAAATATCAAAGTAAGAAAAATATAAAAAATATAAATACGTTGACATCAATAAAAGATCATAACAACCACTTAGATGCAGCACATTTCATAAAAACGTTCATGTAATGTAACTCACAGCCAACTTGAGGCCACTTCTCCACTTCCAGGCCCATGAGCTGTAAATAGATTTTTGATTCAGCAAATTGCAGTTAAGGGGAAGCGGGATAGTAGCTGCCATTACTGAAAGCATCTCATCTGTTACAGTATATTTAACTGTTGGGGAGACAGCGAAAAAATGAGCCGCTCACTGGCCGCCTTGTTAAATTTGAACAATGTGTCCTCTGGATACAAGGCTCTGGGGTTGTTGACGAGGATTTCTCAAATCCAGCCAGCTTTATTCGGGAGCTCTGGACAGATGATTACACTAAGAGCCACTGTTTCCGACAGCAGCAGATATGAATAGCACTATTAGAAGGCAGAGAGAGACACTAAGCAGAGACGTGGCACTGTGCACGCCGGTCTGTGAGCTGCTGATGAAATTATACAATGCACATTTTCATTCATGGACTCATGTCCTCCATGATGATGTGCGTCAGACAGATTCTACTTTGAGCAGGAAGCAGAGAAGAGAACGCATCAATAATCACATCATAATCAACATTTACTGCTGCTGTTAATTTCATTCATCAGCTTATCTTTTTTCCACCCAAACTAATTTCATCTGTTTCCTTCCTCAGATATAGCCAGTGCTCATTTACAGATTTTGCTGTTTGCGTTAATGTTCTGCAGAATCATTCGTTATCAGAAAATTAATCAATTAGTAAAAAAAAAAAAAGTTTACAGTTAATTATCCAGCAGTTTTCCTGTCATGACTTGTGAGTTAATAATAGCTCAGATACAGAAAACTTTACAATTACAGATTATACAGCAAGATGGTATTAAATATGTTTTGTATGTTAGTATAGATTTGTGTCATTATAACATATGGATAAGCCGCTTTTCTGTCAGGGTGGGTTGCTTTGCTTAAACTGAGACAGTAGTTCTGACATAATGTATTTAATTTAGTAACTATAAATTTACTTAAGGGCAAGAGCAAGTTAGATCAACTATGAAACAATTGGACCAAATACCTGTGGGCAGACCTGAAACCTAGCTCCGGGAGTGTCAATTAACCTGGAGCCCCATAGGACGTCACACGGGTTCGAAATCTAAATGTATGGTTTCAACACACGTTTTCAGAAAGATGGAGCCACCAAGTGTGTTTTCTCTATTTTTGGGGAGTCAGTAAAGACTTGGGGGACACATTTTCATATTTAATGTTGCCCGTTTAATGTCTTGACTCTTAACAAATAAATACAGTGAGACCCCAAAGAGTGCTTTGTTGTGGGGATTACTTCGCCTGTACTTCAACATGTAACTTTCATCTTTCATAATGCCAACTGGAACAATTTAAACACAGCCTTTTGGGGAAAATAGGAGTGGGGAGGAACTGCATTGTGGCCTTATAATAACCCAATTAAAAGTGCTAGAGGTTGTTAAGTGTGGTTGTTCAAGAGCAGCTACTGGCTAAATTGCTGCCAAAATGTCCTGGATGCATACATTGAGTACAAGGATGCCGCTGTAAACTTTTTTGTTTTCAATTAATTCCGTCTGGGTCCTTTTTATTCCATGTTTTTCAATATCGTCTTACTTTATTCCCAGGTTACCGTGGTGACCAGCCAGCCAGGGCAGGGAATCGTCTGCCAGTGTGAGAAGGGGCTGAAAGACGCTGACCTGGTGTCACTCAAGCGACTTCTGGTCGTGCAAGTCTACAGTGGAGGAGACTGGGGACAGGAAGCTCCCTCACCTGACGTCACGTACACTGAGAGTGAAGGTAGGAGACATACATACACACTTACACATGACTGGATCACACAAGGAGAATTAGTGCACTTTAATGCAAGGTTGGGACATCAACACACTCACAGTGCTATCAATGCGTTGGAGGATTAACACACACCGCATACAACTTGAAGGTGTACCATCTATTTCAGACTTCATTCCACATACTTATCCTTCATGCTCTATTATGATTGATTGTTTCTTTATTTTTGTGTTATGCACACAGAAGTACCTAACCCTCATGTGTTTATAAGACACTAAAAGTAAAAATGCAGTGGTCCATCAACATGTTATGTTATCTTTGTAATAAATGAAGGCTCAATTCACAAGTGGTAAGTAAGTAGAGAGATCTGTGAGGACTGGATGGAAATGAAGAAAAAAAACAAGACAAACATACAGGGAGAAGAGAGATGAGAAAACAGATTACAAAAAAATTATTTTAGAAAGAAGGGTGTGGTAAACACAAGCAGCGTAGTTTTGCATTGCAAACGTTTGTATGCACCATCTGGAATGCTTTTATTCCAGAGTGATATATAGCTTCTGTATCAGTGGAGAAACTGCGGCAACTTAGTGCTTGAGATGTGGGAAATGATGATACTAACGATGCTGAGAGTCTGAGCTCACCTGACACAATTATGTCAGTTATGTAATTCAGCATGTTTACTGCCATAACCCCCCCCCCGCTGTTATTTTTACATCATATCTCAGGTGAAATGTTCTTCTGATTCTGCCAATCTAAAGAAAGAGCAGTGAGTATGCTCTGTAGTGCATGTGTGTATTTTGTGTAATGGTAAGCATATGTGTATATTTTGTCTGCGGTAGATCTACAGGAATCACTCCGTACGTGTCCCTGCAGTAGCGACTAAATCACATATAGTTTAAGTATTTATTATATTAATCAATCAATATAAGTGGTGTTTCTGTCTCTCTCTCTCGCCAGTATTCACATAAATATCTACACAGAAATGTTTGGAATGGAGCCGTGGAGACATGGTTCTGTAGTAACCACAGTTGAATGACAGAGAGGTTGACGCCCTTTTAGCTTCTGTGATGCCAGTGGGACTAGACCACTGCAGTTCTCCAGTGTTCTTCCCTCAAGTGTTTAGAGCAAGAGTATTTGAAACACGATCATATGACAGTGGTGTCACCGCTCGTGGTTCGACTACACCAGTGATGTCCCACATGAAACTGTTTTATTAAAAGTTCTTTCCACAGTGGAGAAAACAGAAGTGTTGCTACCATAACATCTCCATATACAGTATTTTGAGTTATAGTGTTTCGTGGCTTAAAGCCCAGATCCTCTCGAGAAATGATGGATGTTTGTTTATCGTAAAGAGAAAATGTTACAGGTGAGAAAACAATCTAAATATTTCTTCTTAATTATGGGGCCACAGACTCCTGAATGTACTTTCTGTGATATTTCACTCTTAGGCATTATTAACAGTAAAGCCTCAAACATTTTGGATGAGGGCCTGTGTAGAATTGGCCAGCATAGAAAAAGGAATGGGGTCAGAGCTGCATCCAAGAGCTACACTGACCTCAGAGTTTATCTGGCTGAAAACTAAAGCAGGCTTAAATCAAAGATAAGAAGTTTAACCGTCTAGCACTGGATGTTCAAAAGTAGTTTACGCACAGCTACCTACTTGTAAACCCAGGAGTGAAAGTTCAACAGCGTGTTTCCTGTGTTGAAAACAAGAGTTTGAACACCTGCCAGTGGAGTGAAAACCACAAGGGAGGATGCAGAGACTTTCAGAAATGATGGTGTACAGTTTGACTTTTTGAATGCCGAGAATGGAAGAATGACCCACTGTGCAATTTGTAAAGAAATTTTGGATTGTAACTAATATATCACACAAAGTTCACCAAATTCAGGAAGCAGTGTAGATTCTGGGAATCTGGACGTGTGGTGGAATCTTAATCGTGTCCGTGTGTGTGTAAGAGGCTGGGTGGGATTGTTCAGTGGGAGGGAGAGAACACAGCAAATATGTCTTATTTAACACCAGACTATTTATTCTAGCCGTGTGTGTGTGTGTGTGTGTGTGTGTGTGTGTGTGTGTGTGTGTGTGTGTGTGTGTGTGTGTGTCTCAGTCAGTCCTTGGAGTGCAGTATATTAAAGGAAGTGGGTGGGGTATCCATTTTTTACAGAAATTGGAGCAAAAGTCACATCTGATCTTTTTGCATTATACATTTTATAGTGGCAGCACAACTATGAGGGCTGTGGGTTTGTGTGTGTGCTCTCTTGTTGCTCTTGTATGTCTATATTTGTGAAGATTGCAGACATTATTGCAAAGTGTGGATAATTTGGTTGGTTCTCAATTCTGCAAAGTGATTGTTCAGGGTTTGATTTTAGTGGGAAAACTAGGTTTAGGGTGAAGATGAGGACAAAGGTGTGAGGTTCAGCAGTTGTGTTGGTGAAGGTTAAAGGTGAGGAATAACTTGTGTCAATGAGGGTCCTCACAACAAGTATAAAAGTACAAATGTATTTGTACAGTTGAGCACCAGGGAGGAAATCCAGAAATGGGTCACAGAGCAAGAGCGACGGCGAGGAGCAGAGTGAGACCGAGATGGAGATGATTTTGGCACCAGTGGTTTTGGTTTTTCTCCTCACATGGCTTAACAGACAAGTCAATCTAAATGCAGCAGGCCCTCAGGGATAGCATCCGATTAAAACTAGTTATTTCTATTGTTTGAGTGATGAGAGAGAAATGTAATTGTTTTGTTCCCTTAGCACATAATGAAACATATCAACAAGAGTAGCATTTTTTTTTTTTTAAACATTCAAATCCTTGTTTTTCTCAACATTTCAGTATTTATGACTAGTATTGCTACTTGTTTGGTTCTTTCTGCCACATGGTAGACACATCATAAAGAGTCAGACAGAAAATAACTGTTGCAGACGAAACACAAGATGGAAGGGGTTCCTTTCTTTGCATCGGACATTTGCCGGAGATGATCCTTATTAATAGAAAGATCAGAGGAGCTTTACTTTTATTATTTCCCATGCAGTTGGTCAGAGAAATGAAGTATTTCAACATTTTAGAAAAAATTACGAGCCAGTCAAAATGGGATGCTTGGCTGATCAGTCAAAACAAGGTTGTTCCAGAGGGGGAAGTACAGATTTTGCAGGATTGATGTAGTTTTGTTGTCTCTGCTGACCCTTTAGCATGTCCCGTAGCAGCAGTCACATTATCTCTGTTGGGTTTACAGTTGTAACACGCTCATATCTCAATCACAAAGTAGAGGAATGAAAGGACAGAGGCAGAGGAGAGATGAATCAGAGCATGAGACAGAAAGATACAGACAAATACACAAAGATCTTGACAAAGGGAGGGAAACAAAAAGTGCGACGTCCGGACATAACAGTGACAGAAAGGATATTGATAACAGTATCAGTAGACAGACGCCCTCTGGCCCTTTGCCAGACTGAGGACAAGGAGAGTGGGTGACATCACCTGTGGTTGACGTATAGTGCTGCCATTAACCCAAATGGCCTTTCGGTTTCCAGACTGAACGTGTCTCTCTTCCCTCATCATCACGTCACTGAAATATATGTCTTATTTGCCTCCTTATTCTCACAGATTGGAAGTGAAGGGAAGGTTAAGGATGAACATTGTGGGCACCTGAAACCAATTATTCAAATGAATCAGTCTAATAGTTGTAAAGATTTAAGATATATTTGGAGATGCTGGGGATTGAACCCAGGACCTCATACATGCAAAGCATGCGCTCTACCACTGAGCTACATCCCCATCGATAAAGCCAGAATATTATCCCAATTTTAGACGTTCACAGCACACCTAACTCATACAGATGATTAAACTTTCGGAGGTTTGACTCTACAAAATATAATAAGAGAATATTTTTTATTCTCACACGTTTCTGCTTCTTCACGTTTAGCTCTGAGGGAAACATAATTCTCACAGACTCACTTCATTACTCCTTCAGGAGGTTAGAGTTAGCTCTAAAAATGCCATTTAAACTCAAAACATAAACTTAGCATTCAGTCACATAGCTTTCAGTCCATAAAAGTCACTGCCCACAGAATACCTTGATTACAAAATAAAGTTAAAATGATAATTGCTCCTTTCCTCTCTAGACAAGATTATTCCCACACATTTCTTCTTTGCTAGTTTAGCTCTGAGGTCAATTTCATTTCCTGATGTACATACAAGTCAGGGTTCCATCAGGAGGTTCACAGTTCGGCTACAGTGAGTCAGAGAAATGCATAAATTGGAGATGCTGGGGATTGAACCCAGGACCTCATACATGCAAAGCATGCGCTCTACCACTGAGCTACATCCCCTTCTATAGTAATAGAACAATATCCCAACTCCAGATGTTCACATCACACCCAACTCATACATATGATTAAGCTTTCAGAGGTCTGTACAAAGAATCACCTTGATTACAAAAAAGAATATTTTTAATTTAACTGCACCTTTTCTCTCCAAATGCATGCGCTTATTGTCACAAATTTCTGTTTCTATGCTAGTTTAGCTCAAAGGGAAACATAATTCTCACACTCACTCCTTCCTTCAGGAGGTTAGCATTACTTCTACTACAGTGAGTATGCAAGATTGGAGATGCTGGGGATTGATCCCAGGACCTCATACATGCAAAGCATGCGCTCTACCACTGAGCTACATCCCCTTCTATAATTTCAGAATATTATCCCAACTTCAGACGTGTACAGCACACCTAACAAATACAAATGATTAAAGTTTCCGAGGTTTGACTGTACAAAGAATCACCTTGATTACAAAAAAAAGTTTTCTAAATGCATGAGCTTATTCTCACATGTTTCTGATTCTTCGCTAGTTTAGCTATGAGGGAAACATAATTCTCACAGACCCACTTCAGGAGGTTAGCTACTAGAGTCAGTAAGAGAATATGCAAGATTGGAGATGCTGGGGATTGATCCCAGGACCTCATACATGCGAAGCATGCGCTCTACCACTGAGCTACATCCCCATCGATAAAGCCAGAATATTATCCCAATTTTAGACGTTCACAGCACACCTAACTCATACAGATGATTAAACTTTCGGAGGTTTGACTCTACAAAATATAATAAGAGAATATTTTTTATTCTCACACGTTTCTGCTTCTTCACGTTTAGCTCTGAGGGAAACATAATTCTCACAGACTCACTTCATTACTCCTTCAGGAGGTTAGAGTTAGCTCTAAAAATGCCATTTAAACTCAAAACATAAACTTGCATATCTTTGACTGGCAAAAAACTACAATGTTTGATCAATCACTGTCGTCCATGATTTGATGTAAGTAATTACTATCTTATAATAGGCTTTATGTTTCAGTCATGTATATCTTTATCAATGATATATATTATATATTTACCATATGGTTAATAACTTAAAATACATTTTCTCGTCTTTGCAGTTAACCACTATTATGTGTTGCACAGACATTACCAGTTGAGCTGCCTCCTGGGAGCACCTAGTATGTTGCTGATGTATCAAAACATTTCAAACAATCTTAGAGCTTAGTGTTGGTTCAAACATTGTGACACAGAGATACTAGACACTGGTGCTGGGGATCTGCCAGCTGAAAGTAAGGAACCGGGAATGTGATGGATGACTTGGATCCATCTGACATTCTACAGGCCAAAAGGAAGTTCCTGCCAGTCTTAGCAGTAATACTTTCCTCCCTCCAGACTGGAGAAATATGAATATGTCCAGCTCGCTGAGCCTCTCCATCTGCTGCTGCTGCTGTGTGTTTGTGACGTGAATTAACTACAAAGAAACAGAGCCTGTATCTCTGGGTCCATATTGAGGTTATGGTGTGCATGTGCCTGTGCAATCTGTTGCACAAAGGAAAGCTCATTCATCAGCGTCCAATCATGCTTCATTTCAAAATCCTTATTTAAAGTCTTGTTACCCTGAGTGTCTTTTTCTAAGCATCCATCACAAACACTTGGCGTCACACAGACTATGTAAACATGTTGAATTAAAAATATGACTGTGGCCGAGTCGTCTCACACAAGTGCATTAACGGTAAACATGAATGTGAAGTGACAACACAATGGCAAAGCCACAACACAAATACAGTAAAGGTGCTTGGATCGCACAAAAAAGATGAAGTGGCTCTGCATGTTTCAACATCCGTTGTTGCTCATGACCGTTGGGGTGGTGTTTCTGTTGTGTAACTCTTGCATTCGTGTGTTATTGCGCTTGTCTCGACCACCATAAAGTATCGACCAGGCATATTATATTTACCTTCCAGACCGAATAATCAGTTTCAATTGAAGAAACATCTCTTTTGGTTTTATTACATGTTATCTTTGCAAAGTCATCGCGTACACACCGACACGATGACTTTGATGACCCCCTCTGAGACGAACAAGCTATGCACACGCAGACACACACAGACGGTAGTACTCTATCACTGATAGCTGGAGCAGCTGGCATGACAGATCACTTCTGTCTGGCTGTCTCTTATGAACACCTGGGCCTTGTCATTTCTCTGAGCCTGTTTAATCCCAAACAATATGACAATGAGCAGGAAGAGATTTTCATCTACAACCAAAGAGGTTCCCAGGGGTCTGATCAATCCTTCTCTACTACATCTACCTCTATGTTGTTGTTTATTGGGGTAATAATGTGGTGGAAATATTGTTTGCCTACTTACGTACTAACCTTATCCATAGGCTGTTTATTAAGATGGATGACTTGACAGCTCCCCAGAAATGGTTAGTACAGTACAAATCAAATACATTTTTCTCAAAGATGGTTTCTGTCATTTTAAGTAGTTCTTATTACACATGTATTTTTGGCTTAATTCCTGGCTAGTGAGAGGAAGTGGAGACACATCATCCATCTGTATAGGCTGTATATGACCTTATTCTGTGACCCATATAAATATAGATTTCAATCAATCATTCAATATTTGGATTCAACAGCTTACAATGTAAGACTTTGTTACCTGTGGTTGTCTCTCTCCAAAGCTTCTGAAATAGATTCAGCTTCAGTGTCCCATAGTAAAAGTGATTATAATTACAACTTCAAAGTGCCATCATGCAATATTATGGTGGCAGTGTTGTATTTGCTAGAAGTAGTATCACATGTGACTGTGGTTTGATTTGCACAAAGTCTGATCTTTGTTTAGTCACAGTAGATCTAAAGCCTCAGTGCTGATCATAGCAGGTGTTTTCTATTTGTCCTCTCAAACAATTTAAAGAGGACAATTATTAAAAGACATGGAGATGCTGGGGATTGATCCCAGGACCTCATACATGCGAAGCATGCGCTCTACCACTGAGCTACATCCCCTTCACTTTTTAAAAATTGTGTCTAGTCTTCTACAATCAAATTTGAAACTGGCCTAAATACATTGAACTGTAAACTATACAAATCAAAGAGAAAAGTGGCCTGCCATGATCTGACTTTATGAAGACAATGTCTTGGCTCTCAGACCTTCATCATGCCTTTCCCCCCATATTATTCATCCTGTTTAAGGCTTGAGGATGACATTTCATGTTCGTAAGGTTCGTTCAAGTGATGGACAGTGTATGGGATTCTTTGGTCTTCTTCTCAAGTTAAGAGATTTTGAACATATGCGCATGTCACTTATGATGTAAAAGACCTAAAGAGGGAAGTGTCACAAGCTTCTACCCCTTTTTCTTTGACATTGTTTTAGAATGTCCCACAGCCACCCCTACTATTATTCTTATTTTTATTTTCAGCTGTTTAAAATCTTTATGCACATCGCTGTGCTTGTGTATTTGTGTGTTTCTTCTTTTGTCAGAATTATATAATAAGGTGCGCTGTTCTATAAATCCATGTGGCGCGTGCTTCTCAAAAATCCCTTCCTTATCATCCTATATATCCCAAATTCTTCACATCACTTCTCAGCTTTGTTGAGGTGTTTATTTTATTTGAATACCTAGTTTGCAAATGTCTCTCAAAGTGACAATGCAGTTGATCCCTCCACATATATTTAGGCCCTAAATCCTACTTTCAAGTCACAGTGTGTATTCTGCTTGTGATATTTCTTTTGGCGGTTGTGTATTATTCCTACATTGATTTATTCTCCATCCATCCACCCATCTGTCTCACATCAATAAGCTCCTGCATTGCTTCGGTTTAGCTCTGAGCTCGGAGGTAAACATTTTCTCACACACAGTCAGCCCAGGAGACCTTATTTGTGAACACTGAACCACATTCCTTTATGTATCTTTCTCACAAAGTTATTTTATTTTCATCAGTCAGTAAATACTGAAGACACCTCAGTGCATAACAAAGTTTGGAGATGCTGGAGATTAATCTCAGGACAAGGAGAGTGGGTGGGGTCACCTGCAGCTGATATAGTGTTCGCATTAACTTAAATGGCCTTTTGGTTGCCAGACTGTGTCTCTCTTCCTTATTAATCAGTGGAATCTGGCCTGATCGGAGCTGTAATTTGGCTCCAGGAGAGTGTCTCTGCAAAGGGTGAGACAAACCTTCAATCAGACACAGTTGCAAAGATGCAAAGGAAAAAACTGTGATAAATTTGACAGTGAAACTGCACCTTTATTTGGTCATTCTTTAGTGGGACAAATAAAGCTAATAATCGTGGTTTCAGTTTTTGTAAACGTTTAAGACAAAGGTTGATTCTATATAAATTTCATAGTATTAGTTGGAGATGCTGGAGCTTGAACCCAGGACATCATACATGTGAAGCACACACTCAGACTGAGCTACATCTCTGACAGTTGATCCTAATATTATACCGATTGTAGATGTTCAGCCCACACATCTATACAGCTGAAATACCTTTTAGCGGTTGCCATAATGAGGTCAGACTATGATCATAACAAATCACCTTGAGTGTAAAAAGTCATATTTTATATCTTTATACTCTCTCTCTGTCTGTCTACACTAAGTCAGCCTCAAACATCTTTCTTTCTCTGCTTATTTCATCTCTGAGGTAAAGACAATTTCCTCACACACACATTGTGTGTGTGAGGTTTAGTTCTAATCAGTGTGAGCATGGGTGGATAGAACATTCAATTACTGTTGCAAGCTTGTGGACCATAAGAGGCCACACTTGCATATCTGTGTCCAAGCACTTCATACTTCATTTCGTTCAGTGAGTGAGCAAAGTGTAAGAAAGACTGGAGATGCTGGGGATTGAACCCAGGACCTCATACATGCGAAGCATGCGCTCTACCACTGAGCTACATCCCCTTCTGTCCTCTCCAAAAATACTTCAATATTAAACTATAAGAAGGATATCTCATCTCTGATAAAGTGCTGTAGGATTCTGCAAATCAGTAAATGCAGTAATTGCCAATTTAATTCAAACTCAAAACTAAAACTTTCTCCTGGACTGGCCAAAACACTACATTGTTAGATATATTGTTTCAAATTACACAAAAGTACTTTTGTGAATGTAATAGAGGATGACGATGATGCAGATGCTCACAAAACTGTTATCCCTTTCATTAGTATATTGTGAATGAATGTGTTGGTAATGTAACATAACAAAAGTTCAAACTTCATAAAATCCCTTTACTGGTTTAAAAAATGAGCAAATTGCTGCAATTTTTGTTTTGTATCAGGGATCTCTGAGCTACAGGTAGACGCAGACTGACTCATGGGTTGGACTGAGATTTCATCAGTGATTCAGTGATTCAGTGATATGTCATTTCATGTGCATATGTCTGTTTTTGCAGGTTAGGATCTGAGTACAAACATGTCACAGACGAGTGACTCAACAGTTTTTCTTTTTGCACCTTTTCTCCCCTGTGTGTGTGTGGAGGGGTTGAAGTGTGTGGGGGGGGTTCCCATATAATCTTCACTCTTCACTTTTAATCATACCCGGCTTCACAGGAGCTGCTGCGCTCCATCAGAGCAGAACGGAGAGATGAGAGGACTTTCTCTCCTTTCCATCTCTTCTCTCTGCACTTCTTTAATTACTCCTTTTCTTTCTCCTCTGCCTCACTCTTCCTCTTTTCCTATGTCTTTGCTCTGATTTTTTTCTGACTCTCTCTTGCTCTCTCGCTCCTCCCTGGTATTTTGCAGGATTCCAGTGAAGTATCCCATTTCCTCTCTGCTTTTATCTCACTGTATCTCTTTTGCATTATCATAGATATATGATGTATTAACCTAGATTTATTCTCTTCCTCTGCCCTAATCACTTTGGGTTTTTCTAGAAGTGGGTCTGCTTACATTAAAACCAGGCTCTGTGAATGGAGGGCTGCAAAGAAATTTGTATCTGTTTTGGTAGCCAAACTCTCAAAAACATGCACTTTAAACATGAAATTAAGTATTATGTTTAATAGCCTTAAACAGGGTTGTGGTATATCAGCATGTAAATGATACAAAGATGAAGTAAACATGACTAAACAATACCTTCTGTGTACACTGAAGGAAGCCTGTTTTCACAATAGATCATGTCACAACTGAATATCTACATGTTGCCAAGACTGTGGGTGTTCTGCATTGTGTAATCATATTAACCGTTACACTGCCTCCGGTGTGTACTGTGTATCATCTGTGTGACTGCCACCCTGAACACGTAACGCTCTTTTTCTTTCCACGTTGTCATTCTCCTCATTTGCCTCCTCCGGAACACTTAAGCCATTCCCACACCCCACACGGCCACAGTTGGATCAGCGAACATCTCACAAAAAAACGTTTTGAATTCGCAGGAATAATGACTCTCAAAATGTTTTGCCCCTTGAGAGGAGGATTATAATCCACTGGCCTACAGCCCAGAATTTTAAAAGGGTAAACCAAGTCTTCATCCTGAGGGCTTAGAATGAGACTCGTTTCACGTATTGCATTACAATAATAATGTGAAGCTTCCGTCGCTCCCCAGCGGCATCTTCTCGACTCAGTTGTCATCCTCTTTACAAAGATTTAAGACGAACAGAGCAAAGACCGTGCAGCTTTTTTAAAGCGCAAATGCTTGCAAATGTGGTTGTATTAACTTTGGTCATCTGGACGGTGAAGGGTACTGTAGTGTCACTACAACTTACTTGACCCGAACTGAGACAAAAGCCTTAAACTGCTCAGCCTTAAAAAAGGATTTATACACTTTAAACACTCGGGTCTCCAAATAGCATTTCAATGAGGACCGACTTACAGAGAAACAAATGAGTCAGAATAGAATTTTATTTATTCTGAACTGCAGGAATAGACTTTGGTGCTTAGACCCTGGCAGGAAGTAGAACACGATGGAAGCAGTCCAATGAATTAAGTGCTTAAGATATAAAGGAGACTTTCTGTAGGGGGCTAGATGCTGGTGGTGATGATGAGGAATAGAGGAGGAAGGCTTCTGATTGGCCGGTTTGAAGGGAGATGGGCGTGTTTTCACAGTTGAGGTGGTGCAGGGGTAAAGGTGAAGAAGCCTTTTGGGTAAGAAGTGAAACGTCAAGAGAGACAAGCTAGTCCAGTTGCCTTTGTTCACATTTACAACTTCTGAAGATACCATCACCTAGATGACTGAGAATCTTCACAGATACTGTCTGGTTTTATTTCATTGTTTGTATAGATTCAGAAGTTCGAAAGTCCCCCCAGTTTTATCCATCTATTATCTACACCGCTTATCCTTCGAGGGTTGTCATGACAAATTGAATTGAGTGAATCTCTGGAAGTACTAAGAGGTTTATTGTAATTATTGTTGGTATTTGTGATTTGCTCAGTGCATCGGCCGTGTGCAGCTAACTCCAGTGTGAACTCAATTCCCATAGGATGCTAATAAACACCATTCCTACATTTTTGTGTAATTAGTTCTGTGTAAAAACTATTTTCCACTCTCCCCCAGACTTTTCCTCCTCAGCTACGATTTCAACCACACACCTGCAGCTGCTCAACACGGGGTCACCCTCTCCTGCTCAGTCTCTTCCTCTGTCTCTTAAAGCCAGTTGATTTTCCGTCACAGTCAGCTAGTTCAGTTTGGCGTGTGGTTATAGTAAACGTCGTTGGGAGGAAACCCCACCCAGACCTGCAGACACACACAGCCACAGCTGCTTCAAAACGTTCACACAAAGAGGAGGAACACTGCACACACACGCACACGCGCACACACACACACACACACACACACACACACACACACACACACACACACACACACACACACACACACACACAGGGACACGGATGAGGACGGTGAGACAATATTTGCTCTTTTTTTGTGTGAATAAATATTGTTTAACATGACTGACGGTGTAGATGCATGAAAATGAGGAGTGCTTGTTTTCCATATTGCTACCCACACGCGGGGCCAAGGTCGGGCTGTTCACACCTCTGTGTGACGTTAGCAGGGCAGCAGGTGATCGGACAGATGGAGACTGGCATCACTCTACACACCAGGATATAAGCTATTAGTCCCAGACTGTATTTTCCTGCTTCGTGAGCACGACCTTACTAGTCTGTAACCCTGCATTTCATCTTATTAGTCAGAGTCTTCTCCATGCAAATCTAATACATCTGTAACAGGGTGGGGTCTCATACGTTTTCCTGTGGTTGCATCTTGCAGGAAGAGAGGTTTCGTGATCCCTCCTTCTTGCAGGTTTTTCGTCATCGTCCTGTTAAGAACAACAGATGGTTGGTGAAGAGAAAAGCAAGGGGGGGTGGACAGAGAAAGAAGTAAAAGAAAACCTTGAAACTCCTCTGAGTAGTTCACAGCTATTAAACACCCCTGCCTACCTGCCTCTGTCTGCTGCCATATCAATCATACCCCTCTTCCACCTTCATCACCTCTCTCTCCAAAGGGAAAAGTTGGAGGTTGAAAATTGTATCTGAAATTGCAGTAAGGCCCAGAGGTCAAATAGCAGAATCTGAACATGGCATTGTAGCAGTCTCCTCGATCATAGAAATCGAGGAGGGGGGAATCGTAAGGGGAATTGCACAAAATGTCTGTGGACCAAGATAATCAGCGGTTCACTGGGTCCCCTCTATGCTGTGGGCCTGCTTTGCCCACCCTCACACACACTCACTACATATTAACAGTATAAAAATGTGCTAAATTATTATTGGTTTTTTTATCAGTGCTTTTACTACAAAAAGAAACAAGCTGCCACGTTTGTTTTATCAGCACTACAGTAATTAAACTCAACCTCCCAATTTATAATTTGAATTTGCCTCAGGTTTTCTCTCACATCTTGGCTTTTAAGGTGCTTATGTACACTACCGTTCAAAAGTTTGGGGTCACTTAGAAATTTCCTTCTTTTTCAAAGAAAAGCACTGTTTTTCTCAATGAAGATAACATTAAATTAATCAGAAATACACTCTATACATTGTTAATGTGGTAAATGACTATTCTAGGTGGAAACGTCTGGTTTTTAATGAAATATCTACATAGGTGTATAGAGGCCCATTTCCAGCAACTATCACTCCAGTGTTCTAATGGTACATTGTGTTTGCTAATCGCCTTAGAAGACTAATGGATGATTAGAAAACCCTTGAAAACCCTTGTGCAATTATGTTAGCACAGCTGAAAACTGTTTTGCTGGTGAGAGAAGCTATAAAACTGGCCTTCCTTTGAGCTAGTTGAGTATCTGGAGCATCACATTTGTGGGTTCGATTATACTCTCAAAATGGCCAGAAAAGAGAACTTTCATGTGAAACTCGCCAGTCTATTCTTGTTCTTAGAAATGAAGGCTATTCCATGCGAGAAATTGCGAAGAAACTGAAAATTTCCTACAACGGTGTGTACTACTCCCTTCAGAGAACAGCACAAACGGGCTCTAACCAGAGTAGAAAGAGAAGTGGGAGGCCCGGTGCACAACTCAGCAAGAAGACAAGTATATTAGAGTCTCTAGTTTGAGAAATAGACGCCTCACAGGTCCTCAACTGGCAGCTTCTTTAAATGGTACCTGCAAAACGCCAGTGTCAACATCTACAGGAAGAGGCGACTCCGGGATGCTGGCCTTCTAGGCAGAGTGGCAAAGAAAAGCCATATCTGAGACTGGCCAATAAAAGAAAAGATTGATATGGGCAAAGAACACAGACATTGGACAGAGGAAGATTGGAAACAAGTGTTATGGACAGACGAATCAAAGTTTGAGGTGTTTGGATCACACAGAAGAACATTTGTGAGACGCAGAACAGGTGAAAAGATGCTGGAAGAGTGCCTGACGCCATCTGTCAAGCATGGTGGAGGTAATGTGATGGTCTGGGGCTGCTTTGGTGCTGGTAAAGTGGGAGATTTGTACAAGGTAAAAGGATTTTAAATAAGGAAGGCTATCACTCCATTTTGCAACGCCATGCCATACCCTGTGGACAGCGCTTGATTGGAGCCAATTTCCTCCTACAACAGGACAATGACCCAAAGCACACCTCCAAATTATGCAAGAACTATTTAGGGAAGAAGCAGGCAGCTGGTATGCTGTCTGTAATGGAGTGGCCAGCGCAGTCACCAGATCTCAACCCCATTGAGCTGTTGTGGGAGCAGCTTGACCATATGGTACGCAAGAAGTGCCCATCAAGCCAATCCAACTTGTGGGAGGTGCTTCAGGAAGCGTGGGGTGAAATTTCTACAGATTACCTCAACAAATTAACAGCTAGAATGCCAAAGGTCTGCAATGCTGGAATTGCTGCAAATGGAGCATTCTTTGACGAAAGCAAAGTTTGAAGAACAAAATTAATATTTCAAATAAAAATCATTATTTCTAACCTTGTCAATGTCATGACTATATTTTCTATTCATTTTGCAACTCATTTGATAAATAAAAGTGTGAGTTTTCATGGAAAACACGAAATTGTCTGGGTGACCCCAAACTTTTGAACGGTAGTGTATGTGTGGGCTGCATCTAACTACACTTGACATTGATTGGTTTGTAGATGGGTGAGCATCAGACATTGACTTGTTGATTTGGTGGGTAGTAGTCTTTCCATATGATGGAGAAAGTGAATGAACCGCTTCATTTGATTAATTTCCTGATACTACCAGCATCACCACCTTCAGGTTCCGCTGGTCTGGACCACGGTTCGAGGCGCCTTTCACACCTGTTATTTTGATTCGGACTTGAGTGAAAATCTGGAGGTTCAGACCAAATGAACTCAATGTGAAAGCGTTACACGTATACATGGTACTCTGGTTAGGGGACATTTCATGACATTAAAAACCAAAAGTGTGTGAGAGTCACTATGAGAGTGAACTATTGTTGAATCCTTGAAAGTAGATTTTTGGGATTGCATCATTGCAACTGTGATAAACTGTTGCCATTGTCATAAAGTATATATCCTTCCGATGTCTTTTCGTCTTCTCCTCCTCTGTAACCCTCTCTTCTCCTCTGAACCTCCTTGAGCACAGTCTGCAGAGCTCCTCTCATCTTCTGTCCTCTTGTCCTGTTTCAAGTGCTTCAAAAGGAGTCATTCAGCTGCCACCCTCTCTGAGCCTCCGTGTCCGTCTCCATATGTCATCCACCCGTTTCCACATTCTGCTTGAAAAACAAGCAGTTGATCTCCTGCTGTCGCTTTGCTCTCTATCCGCTGGCCATGCTCATTATAATATGATTTATGTGAATTAACGTGGCGGCAGCTCCTCTTCCCCAACATCACAGGTATCATTTTTTTAATAATTGTAGCAGCAGATTTGTGGTAGTCTATGGAAACATCGTATACGCGCCTGAAGGCAGGAACATGGAGGAATTTGTTGATGAATATTTTTTCTCCGTTTTCCATCCACTCTCGTTTTGCACACGTACAGAATTAAATCGGCTGCCATTGAAGATGCCCCCTTTTTTGACCTTCCCGTAACCATTTGTCACTCCTCTATTTCTGCCCTCTCTTTCTGTTCGTCCTCCATAGTAATGACAGCCAGATAACTGTGTGGTCGTCCTCTTGTCCTTTTCAAAAGTGTCCGTCTGCTTTGATTGTCTCCATGATCGCACGCCCCTAACACAAGTGACTGCGAGGCAATTAGGTCACACAGCCGCTGGTGTGATGAGTGCCTGTGTTTCAGACCAGATGATCAATGTCCTATTTGTCCCAGTCCAAAACTACATCAATGAGCTATTCATCATTATTGCTCACACAGACACACTCACAGACAAGGACAGAGTGCGTGTCGACAGTGTCGCTCTCTGTAAGTGAGATATGGATGTCAGAGGGGAATTCCACACGCAGACAGTCATTTCTGCTAACTTCATGTTTATGCACACTCTGTGAAGTTTGTCCCAGGGCCATGCATTAGGTTGATATCACAGTATTGCCTCATCTGTGTATTCAATTGACACATCGGTGCCAAGTAGCAGGATTGTTGTTTGTGTTACATAAGCGGAGTTAGTTAGTGAATTAATGGGAGTCATTTTTTGATAATATATTTGTCAGACATAGGGTTTATGCATATGAAAAATTAGTGTATACCCGCTATCTTGGTGCAAAAGAGGTATTAAAGGATGATTCCAGTTTATCTGGGGTCTTGTTTTTGTAGCAACAAATTATTTGGTGAAATATTGGAATATGGGTAAAGAATAAATCAACAGTACAATGCCACCATAATCAGTAGAACTGATTGAAACCAAAATACAATCCAAGTTGTAACAAACTGGAATTGCACTTTAATGAAGGATATCAAACTCTGGAATCTCCCACTGTTTTGAAGTGTCACTGTGAAAGAAGCTCATTTACTTTCAGATTCAATGCAGTTGTTTGTTTTTTGTCATCTGACCTCATTAGAAATGTTATGTAAGTAAAATGAATGAAAAATGCATATTTTATACATTAAATAATAATGTTCTTAGAAATAGATGAATATGCTTTAAAAAAAGAACAGAACTTGAACTGAATAATCATAACTCAACAAATGAACTGAAACAGAACAAAGAGCTCCAAGCTATTGACAAACTTCAAAGTAGTCCTCCATTAGTGTGATCTTTCCAGAATTATGTAATGGTCAGAGGCTTTTACAAGGATTTCCACCATTACACAGCACTGTTTCCATTATCTGCATCTGGTCGAGCTGATCCATATCGAAATGAATGAGTGAACACAGGATGGTAGTGCAGTGCTCCACTTCCTGTTCTAGTCATGCATTAGCTAACAGTGTCACTGGTTTCCCCAGCCAAGCTAATGTTACACAGGTCGATGGACATGAGGATGATGCACTTGTCCTAATGCAAGTAAGAGGAAATATTACTGGGTGTGGTCCTGCAGGGTCGGTCAGAGAGAGCGGAGGCTCAGAAAAATAAATAACAGAGATGGACATTAAGAGAAAGACCAGAGAGTAGGATGGATTTATATCTCTGTCCAGTGTAATTTGTACATATTTATATTATCCCAGTCATCTACTTACAAAGCAAAGAGGGTCTTAGCGATCAGAGAAAGAAACAAACAGGCCCCTTGATATCATGTCGTAGCCAATTACGTTGGTTTCCCCCAAAGACTGTATATAAAGATGGATGATGTATCTCAACTTGCTCCGACTTGCTCCTTGTTTACGACCTATAATGCAGTAAACCCCCAGGGGGCGATCAAGACGCTTGTCCATCTTTATATACAGTCCTTGGTTCCCCCCTTGTATTTCTAGCATTTCTTCAAAACTTATTAAAGTTTTAGACACAACTTAGTTATCTTGTTCCAATTCGTTATTATCTTGTGGCCATGAATTATGTTTTTTTCCCAAATGTCACCAGGGGGCTCTGTAATTTGAATGCAAGCCATGTGAATTGTTCAAAATTAACAGCCCTACCCTCCTTACAAAGCTGTTAACTAACCCACCTCCTCTGAACGCCATCACATCAGTCATTTATTTAACAAAAAGAACACATGCCTCTCCAGGGAAATTATAGCTGAAGTGAAGTCATTACATTTTCCTCTAATCAAATTGTGTTTCAAGGGTATTTGTGTGTGTGTGGAGGTGAATCACAAGTGTCTTTGCCCTTTGGCAAATCTCAACAGTACTGCAGCACCACTAGGGTTTCAATTAATGCAAAAATATTGACATGGTTGTGTCTCAACTGTGCATCAACATATGGAAACATACAAGTTATTTGGATGGGAAAAGATTTCATTTTCATATATAGTCATAAGAAGAGAGATGCCAATGTAAAATTAAGCGGGCAAGACATTAACAGCTATTCTCTATATGACTGTATGTGTGGTACCAGAAATGTAATGACTCAGTTCCTGCAGTTAAAATCCGTTTCAACAGATAGAGTGTAGAAGCTACAGTTGGACCCCAAAGCCACAAGGGAGTTGTCCTTCTTGTTGCAAAGCTTCTCTTTTATCTGATGACTTGATAGTAGAATTGAAAGTTGAAGGTTTTACCCTCCAAAATAAATGCATACCTCCTGTTATGAAACCACATTTAAATTAAGTAGATCCAGAAATCAAACTCGTTCAAACGAATTGCTTTCATTGCAGGCCCCCCGCATTTCTACAGGACTGTTTTGGTTTCTTTGCACCTTCTGTCTGGAACTCGTTAAGTGTCTTTTCACATCAGAATCCATGAAATATTCCCTGAGAAGTAAAGGAAAATGTTGAAAAATGTCCTCTCTCAAAATTTTAAAGAAAGAAAGAAAGAAAGAAAGAAGCAAACTGATCCGGATCCGCACCAAAATTTCTTAGGTTGTTCCCTGACCTATATTTCATTCTTCCACAAAATTTCACAGTTAACCAGTAATTTTTGCGTCATCTTGCTAAATAACAAACAGGCAAGCAAACAAGTGCCAGTGAAAACATAACTCCATGGCTCCTTAAGTTAGCAATTAATCTAAAAGCTAATATAGTCAAAAATGTTAAGAATAAAGCCGAAATAAATACATTTTGCATTTTGATGATAAAGTCGAAATGCAGAGGATAAAGTCAACTCCTCTGGTCCATCAGATCCAGTTCGAGCAGCTGCCAATGTTCCATCTTTCCACGCTCGTGTGGTTTCTCCTTCTGAACAGACAGTTTCAGTGAATACTAATTACCACTCAGCCTTAATGCACTAAAAGAGAAAGAATTTCCTTGTTACTAAATCTGATTTTGAAGAACAATTTCGCCAAATCACCTACACGAGGCCTTTTGTTGAAGCAGTCATATGGGTTTACATTAGTTTGATGACTTTAATCCTGAAATTTCAACTTTTATTCTCAACATTTCCACTTTATTCTCAAAATTCTTCTCCAAAATTCGTCCTAAGAAGACATCGTTCACATCCGGCAGTAGTTGAACAGCCATTCACTTATATTCATGTGTCTTCACTGAGATATTTAACCTGTAATCCTCATGTTTGACTCCACCATGAGCTTATGTCATTGTAAATTTACAACACTCGCACCACACACACTTAATGAGATTCCACTGCGACTGTGCTTCCTTACCTCAGCATGGGTGTCACACTTTATCTTCTCTCGTACACACGTGTACACACACACACACACACATACGCAGGACATGTTAATGAGATTCAGGTGAGCTGTTAAACTTTTAGATGAGAGGGCTGAGTTACATGGTCTGCCTCATAATTTAATAGATTCTTAATCTTCCAACACAGACAGGGCACATAGAACAGTAACAGCTGGGAAGTGGGGGATGATAAAGCTTAATTGATTTTTTTTTCTTGTATATCTTGCGTACCTACAGTAAACACACACTTCATGAACTCAGCAAAGATCGAGAGGGAGGGACGGGAGGATTTAGCAAGGTAAACAAATCCTTCATGAACGCAGATAAGGCTGCTGGAGGGAGACGGACAGCATCATTACCTCAGTTCCCGTCAGGGTTAACTGCTCTCACCTATATCCCACTCGGCTGGTAACATATTTCTCTGTGGAATATATAGATATTCACCCTCACACACACACTCATGACTGTCTGGGTGGTTTTATGCTGCTGTCAGAAGCGTTCTTTCCTTTTTTTCTGGAAGTGTTTATCTCTTACAAACACACACACACACACACACACTTCTTCTTTCTTAAGGAGGACTTAAATTGGCATAATACATAGCTTCAATTGAAACTAAATGCCTAATCCAAATCTAAATTTAAAAGCAAATACATACACACACACACACACAGATAGGACTTTGAATTGCCTACTCTTCATCCCCATGTCTGCTAGTCCTGACAAGGTCAGTGTTTATGCTGGAAAATGTCCTAAAGAAATAATAAATGTGTTCAAACACACACACACACACTGTTACTGTTACTAATTACAAGTATATCTCATCTTATCTTCCCCTTCTCCTCTGTGCTCTCCCTCCTATCTGTAATTTATACTTTCTTTCCCTCTTTACTCTAACAACTTCCATAATTCTTCCCTTCCTCCCTCTATCACTCGCTCTGTTTCCTGCTTTCTCCATTCCTATTCCCCAGACAGACATTATTGGAGCGAGTGGGTATCGATTTGCCACAACCCTTTTTCCTCTATCTCTGACCATCTCCAGTAGTTTTCTCTATCTTTTCCATCACCATTTCCAGAACACATCCTCCCTCTTGCTCTTCCAACCGTACATCCTGCCTCTCTCTTTCTAATTACTTTTGGGTTAGTATGAATTTTATCCTCCTTGTTCTAGATCCACTAGTTTTCTCTGCAGTCATTTTGCATTTTCCTGCAGGATCATAACTGTGCTGATGCCAGTATACAGAAGAATACATGTCTTATTATAGTTCTGATCCTAAGAATCAAACAATTCCCAATAGTTCTTTAATCCACAGATCACTTAGAGCGAGAGCAGTGCGGCAAGTGTCGCAGTTGAAAGCAAAGCATCTTGACTTTACAGCTTTTTTTGACACATTAAAGGGGAACTTGTAAAGCAAAAGTGCCATTACTTCCCTCTTTGTTACCCTCTTAATCTACTGTCTCTCTCTCTCAGCCTTCATCCTTCACCCAGCAAGGATCAGACCATAAAACATCCTTCAGCAAACATAATTCTTTCCCCTCAGATCAAGTTCTTATTTCCAGATGAAGCACTTTTTGAATAACTTTTGCCCGGAATCAAAAACTTCAGCTCTGCATCTCCCTCTGACAGATGAAAAGAAGCATTGACATATTTTATTGTAGGAATTTAGAGTTTTTTCTAGTTCCTGACTGGGATATTTTAAATATTCTTCCATCCCATTATCCCCCCTTTCTCTCTGCCTCTCCCCCGTCTGTACCTCCCCTCACTCGCTACAGTGCCTCCTGCTAATCTCCTCTCCCTTTGGTCCCATTAGTTATCTCCTGATGGGTCATTAACTATTAAACACCAGATAGAGGGAAAAGGAGGAGAGGGCTGCTCGGTAAGGTTTGTGTCTCGTTTGCAATAATAAATGGACACAGAGGGAGAGCAGGAGAGGAGGTGGGTGGGGCAGGTCCATATAGGGTGGTTTTCTGTTTGTAATGATTAGTGGAAATCAGTAGGAAAAGGAGGAGGAGAGCGGGAACAGTTCAGTCTGTCCTCTGAGATAACGCAAAGAAAAGACGACGGAGATATACATCAATTTACAAAAATAAACCAAAGCAGAGCAATTATCAGGCTGCGTCTTGTGTCTTCATCCAAACTGCACTCCTGCCTTTTCCCCTTCATCAAATCAAAGCCAGGCTTTCTCATCCAGACGAGCTTAAAAAGGTCTTCGGATGATCCCGAGACACATAAAGCCTCAGATGTCATCAAGTTCAGAGTTCTTCAGTCACTGAGGCTAAACTGTTTAGAATTTATTAAATGTTGCTTCCATCTAGTGGTCACAGATGGTAATTGTTTAAAAGTTCATTTCCCCCAGGAATGTCCTTAAGAAACAATTAGAGAAGTTAAACTTTAGCTAAATTATTGAAAGAAACAAATTTAATAACGATAATAATTAATAATAATAATTTAAAATAATGTGTTGTTGTCTGTGGTTCTTGCTAGTGAATTGATTATTGGGAGTTGAAACCTCTTCTTTTTTTTAAGTCTACCTACACCTGCATATTAATGCGTCAACGTTTCTGTCTGTAGAGTGTCTGATGTTGGGGACGGAGATCGACCTGCAGCGAGTGGAAAACAGCGCGATCGCCGTGGAGAGTGTGTTGAAATCATGGCTTCAAGAGCAGGGAGGTGACAGAGAGCACCTCCACCTCCTGCTGCCGAGCCCCACGGACAGTCCCATCCCAGGTTAGAAACAACACTCACACACACGCACACAAATGAATGTTTTGGGCATCATGCAATGAAAATATACAGTTTACTAATACACTGTTTTAATAGGACAATATTGGTGACCAATGTTGTTTTCACATTTTACAAAGAATATCAAAACTGGTGCTAAAACCGACATTGTGTGACCAGTTGTTTTTCTGCATATTATATCCTGCACTTGTGTCATTTGTCCCCTGCGTAGTGTGTGTGAAGTGTGACATGCAGGAGCGTCTGATCAGCCCCGCACTCATCCCCCTGACCCCCAACCTGGGAGTAAAGACTGAGAGCGTCCGGGACTTCCTGTCTGTCGCCAAGGGCTCAGCCAATCAGAGCTCACCACCACAGAGACTGAAAGTAATCAAGTAAGACGTCAGGCAGCAATTGACAAATATTTCAGATCTATCCCATTCAGCAGGAGCCGATCACGAGCTCTACCACTAACATTGGTTATGATAAAGAATGCTCAGGGCCCTGATGACAAAAGCCTGGTTACCCTTAGTTACCAGCCTCGACTTAGGAACCATTAGCAAGTGATGGGTAGAAGATCTTAGATTACAGCTTGGAGCATAGGAAGTTAGTAGCTCTGTAATATAACTGGGGATCACATCGCGTCATCGGCAGCGATCACATGAAAAAGCCAAATGCAGCAGAGAGGAAACTGTCAGGAATCAAACCGTTAATCCTCAGCGTCTGAACTAAGTCAGCAACAACCTAAACAACCACGTTTCTCATTTCCTCAACAAACCCAACAAAACTCACAACCAGACTTAATCAATGGGAGCACCCAGGGTGAAAAATATTAAACTGAATTTATTCCAGTATATTCACATGAAGTCCTGAATATTTGTATCAGTACATGGAAGCATAGCTGCAACTCTATGCAGCCTATACAGTAGAAGGCAATAATTATAATTACAATCTAATAAAATCTTATTGTCTAAAAGCATGTGAGGTTCTTGTTTAGCTGAACCAAATAAGTCTGAATATCAAATTAAAAGTTGTGATTTATCAAACTTTAAATAAGAGGAATGATAATTAAATTGTTTGATACAATTTTACGGTTTTAATTTGTTTTCATTTAATAGTGTTTGAATACATTTTCATGTGTCATGACACAAATTATACATACAGCACATGACACTGAAAGAAATATTTAAGAACTCAGTAACTGGGTTATCAGTAGCAGAGGAGTGATGTTCAAAGACAAAGAAATAATACACACACACACACACACACACACAAAGCATCCCATACACAAGTGAGTGCTGCACTGTGTTGTGTCTACACACACTGTCTCACAGTGCCTAAACCAGTTTAACAGTTTCTTTATCTTCCCTGATTTGCATTGGTTTTACATTTCCAGGAGCTGCTGTAAGATGTTTTGTGTGACTGAGTGTGTGTTTTGCATACAGGTCAATATCAGAGTTGTTTTTGTGTGTATGTGTGTGTGTGTGTGTGCTTTCCATACTAACAATGGTTTGCAGCAGTGACATTCAAATGAAGCTTCACACTTTACCTCAGCAGGGATGATGTCATCCTGTTCCTCTGCTATATGCTGCTGAAACACATCTCGGGACCTGGATGAAAAGAAACTTGGTTTTCATGACATGTGTACACATTTTTTTCAGTAATGAAGTCAAAAAGGCCACAAAACGTTTTCTGACATCGTAGACACACCAGTCCTTCATCTTGTAGGCTGACCAAAGTGTTGTGTGTGTGTGTTACAGGGTTCTGCGTGCGGACGGAGTGTGTGAGAGTGTGTTGTACGGCCTGCCATTGGTGATCCGTCCCACCACCTGCTGGCAGCTGGACTGGGAAGAAATGGAGGCCAACCACAACTTGTTCCACGCTCTCTGCCACACACTCAGGGTGTGTGACTCACAATTTGGACATTGACAGAATGCCTCAAAAAGAACTTGTGAAACATCTGACAACAAGAGAACTTATGCATCTCATGTGGCTGTCTAAGCTGAGACCACACTGTTTCTGTTACAGCTGCATATATTCACATCTAGGACTGTTTTGACAATTCCAGGATGTTTTATCTCACACTGCCAATCTATGTGTGTGTTTGCATCACATTAACCAGGTTGTAGGTTTAAGACTAGATTGGTATTAGTCATATTTGTTCGGTGGGGTGTAGATTACAGGAACTTAAGGAGCAAACATCTGGCAGGGCAGGTAGTAGCAGAAAGAATATTTAATAATGAATAGGCTTACAGTCTGTGTTGGCAAGCAAGAAAGTTAGTCCAGAACTCAGGAAGCAAAACATGGTGAAACACCAGGGAACAGAGCAGAAACAAAAGGAGCACAGACTAAATACACAAGGTAGAAAGGGATAATGGGGCACAGGTGAAACACATTAGACTTAAACAGGGAGTAAAACCAGCAAAAGACACACATGGCAAGAAACTTCAAAGTAAAACAGGAAGTAACAGGAAAATAAATTAAACGACCAACTCAAAAATCCCCAAACACTTCTGAAATCCAAATAAAACTAAGCAGGAATGACACTCAGTAGATGGCATCAGTCCATAAGGCCCAACAGTCCCCTTATGAAACCACATTTAACTTCAGTAGTAACAGACAACATGGCAGATTTTTTTCATTAAGATCTATGAATCAATGAAAATGATAAAAAAAAAAACAATGATGAAATGATGAAAACACAATGTTAAAGAAAAATTCCTGGATTCGCTTCCTTATCCGGATCCCTGCCAAAATGTGGTCTTCATTGGATCATGCCCCATCTCCCCACACAGTTTCATTCAAATCGGTACAGTTGTTTTTGGCTTAGTCTTGCTAAAACCAAACCAACCAACAAACAAACATTAATTTGGTGACATTATCTAAGTTGCCTTTTTTTTCAGAGTCGTGACTTATTCCTGCTGCTGCAGGTGGAGCCTGTCCAAAGGTCGACAGCCGAAAGCTCAGGTCAGTGTGTGTTTGTGTGTGTTTGTGTTTGTGTTTGTGTGTGTGTGTGTATGCACTCATCTGTATGTTTGTGTGTATACAGGTATGTATTCTCACTATGTCCTCCAGCCGTCCCCGTCTCTCACCCTCCTTCTGAAGCCTGTGGCCTCCAGAGAGTTGCTGCTGCCCTGCCATCAGCCAATCTCAACTCAGGACCCTGCACCTGATGCCATGCAGACAGTACAGGTTAGGTTTGAACTTTGTTCGTTATACACACGGTACATACACAGACGGAAGCATTCAGAAAGTAGAAATACTATGGATACATTTAAATCACAAATGTGTGCACTGATTTCAGGAACCACAAAACTATAAACTTTAAAACAGTCTAGACATTCTGATGTGCTGCTTTGGTTGATACCTGCATGTTTTCTGTCTCTGTTCTGTGTGTCAGAGTTGTCTCACTCAGCTGGACGAGGAGATTGTGTTCAACCCCCTCTCTCTGAGCAGTAACCTCTACCAGCATCTCAAGAGCAGAGGCCTGCTCTCACAGCCACGCTACCCATACAGGTCTGCACCAGAGACACGTTTATAAAACATGTAAATAGAAATGGACGAAGACTGCAGGTGAAGCCAGTGCAGAGATACCTGAAACCTGTAGTCTCTAAAAAGACCAGCAGAGGGTCCGTTTCTATAGGAATCTGTGGAAATGATTCAACATTTTCATACTGAGTCTTAATCACTAGTTTCATTACATCATGATGATTATTTGATGATGATAATGATGATGATGATTGATGATTCCAGGATCCAGCCAGCAGCTGTCCTCAGAGACCAGTCTCAACCAGCAGAGGGCGCTAAACCCACAGCCAGCAGACAGCCTCGACAGGTAAACAACACAGTTTTATGACAGTGTAAAGGTCATGAAGTGCCGCTCTCGTATGAACACAACCATTATCACATAATTAAGGACCAACGTTATAGCTGAAAGGAGCACAAATATTTTTATAAACCTCTTAATGCCGTGTACAGTGATTTACAAATTTCCTCCTCATTTGTCACTTCCTGGTCCACCAGATGGCAGCACTCTCTAGATACAGTGAAGCTCTTACTGTAATTACACACACACACAAGTACAAACTTGACCTTCATGCAAATGATTATTTTCTCTGATGAAGGGAAGTGATGCAGCAAACTGCTGAGGTCGGCCTCAGGGGAAAAAGCAGATAGAAATCTGTCAATGTATTTCAAGTGGTACAACGTTTTTTTGTTGATTTGTCTGTCTGTTAGGGTCAGGGCAGCATTACATCAAATCTACTGGACAGATTAACATGAATCTTTAATGTGTGTGTATCTCATTGCATCAAATAATTACTGTTTGTAGTGTGTATTTGTTTGAAACAAAAAATAAATAATTCTACTTATAGATTATATAGTTTATATTTATACATTATGGTTTTTATAGTTTGGCATTAAGACATACATCTGACCTGTCACTTCTGTGGTACTTTGAGATTTAGACCTATTTGCATTTAATGCATCTCTTAGAATTCAACTCCTGTAAATATGTCAGTGAGTATTTTAAATATAAATCATCATTATGTTACTTAAGCAGATTGTTTCAGTTCATCCTTCATTTTATTTCCTTCACATTAACTGGAACCTACTACGACCTGAGCGCATGTAGCTGGTGGTGATATGTCATCAGGCTCGATAAGGCTATGATGACAACATGCAAATCGTTCACGACAACAGAGAAACAATGTTTTCTCTGTTCTGCAGAAGGACAGATTTTGTTCTGTTTGATTTATCCAGTGTGGTAACACTTAGCTGCATGTTTGGGATTGTTTATACAAACACTCTGTTAATGTCCTTCTCCTTTTTTCTTTTTCTTTATCTCTCTTTCGTCCCACCTTATTTGGAGCCTCCCCCTCTTATCTCACTACTTCTTTACTCCTCTCTCCTGCAGTATTCAATTAATTTGCCTATTTATCTTGTGTTTTCAGAACTTTAACGTATTATTGTGAATTTGAAATCTAAAGGGTGTGCGTTGTCTCCATTCAGCCACCAAACCAGAGTCGCCAACTGGGATCAAACAGCAGGGTCAGAGCCACCGTGGCTCCGATGCCTTCGTCCTCCCTCCACACGTCCTCCTCCTTCTCCTCTTCCTCCGCCCTGGGGCCTCCGTCTGCGAAGGCCTCCCGTCTGGCTCTGACGCTCCTCAGCAGCAGCAGCGGTAGAAGGGGGGGCCCTGCTCCATCTCAACAGGAGGAAGACAATGATGACTCCATGATAATATAGTGAGAGCAACCGGAGGGTGAGTGGGCCGAGAGAGCAATACAATGACAGGGGAGAGAGAGAGAGAGAGAGAGAGAGAGAGAGAGAGAGGCAGTGAATAACATTCTTAACAAGTCATTTAAAATAGAAACAGTTTGAAAAGCCAACATGTCAATTCAAAGGGCTTTCGAGTGAGAAACAGTGTGGCTCACAGTCACATACGCACACTGAGGCTTGTTAAACTCACATCTAGCTTATGTTATACGTGTGGTAAGAATAAATAGAGACGAAAAGAAGGTGCGAAAAGAAGCTGTCATAACCCGAAGTGCAACAAAGCCTGAGTGTGTGTTCGCATTGTGTCACTGTGTGTGTTGTGCACATTTATGTGCAAGTTACTGTGGCTGTAAAGGTTTTGCAATCTGCCTGATTGCTCACGAACTTCACGATGGTGTCCGATCAGCCGAGCGTGTGTGTGGGTGCATGTGAGAAAGGAAAGTTTCAAGTCACTGCCATCTTTAGGTTGCTGTGACTGAAAAACTTTTAAAAAACCACACGTTAAAAACAATGAAAAAGCAGGAGAGAAAATGAAAAGAAGGGAAACAGCGCGACAATGGAAGATGGAGGGAACAGACTAATAAAGAAATTCCCCCAAAAATGACAAAAGAGGGGTGGTGTGGGGATACGAGAGGGATTAAAAGCTGATGTATGTATAAAAAGCACCGTCTGCATGTTGCAGCACAGCCACCAACACACGCAGTAAAACACAAGAACTCAAAACACAAAGAAACCAGTGACAGAAATACAACTGAGGGCGCAATAAAGCAGACGCACAGCAGCTTTGATACTATAGCGACTCACAGACAAACACATATGCACATTCCGTTTTTCCATTTTGCCCTTAAGTCCCAGTGTGAACACAGCTTCAGTGTTTTAATGAGACAGAGAGGAAAGCAGCAGACAGAGGGGCCTCTCTGCTCGCCTTCACCCCCACAGCTCGCTCTCTCTCTGGGGCTTGAAAGGCGGCGAGGTGGGGGGGTGGATGGAAGGAGAACAGAGAAAACTGATTTTAAACATGGTAACTTTGCTATGAAGAATTTCCAGTGTGTGTGTGTGTGTGTGTGTGTAGGGGTTAACTCGTGTTCATGCAGTGACATCACTGGTTGAATTCTGAGCAACATTGATTGTTCATGCTCATACGTAGATTCAGGTCGTTACAAACATCCATCATCCCTTTTATTAATTTATTACTCGTCAAAGAGCAGTGTCATCCACACACACAGACACACACACACACACACACACACACACACACGTATGCATAGACTTAATCAGTCTCCCGCCATTCCACCCCCGTGTTGAATCTTATAACATTAGGGTCCATGACTTCATGACGTGGTGATGTTGCGGGACTTCCGCATTCGCCGAATTACAACCACAACGATGCTTTTGTCTCTGAGGAGAATTCATCTGCACGTCCAAAAGTACCCGCTGACATTTTACCCACTTCTCTCTCTCCGTCCTTTCCTGCCTCACTCAGTACTTTCTTTCTGGTCATCACCAGCTCAAGTTGAGTGTATGAATTTCATACGTTTGTTCGAAACAGAACCACAGCAGCTTCTCCCTCTCCCCGCGGCCAGAGTTCCTCCGTTTGACCTAAGCACGGTCAGACACACTCCTCATTAAATGTCACAACTGTGAGACATTAATGGGACCTGACCTACGGCAACAAAAGTGTGATTGTTTGTGTTTGCAAATTTCATTCAGAGGGTTCTTTTAGGGTTTTTTGTGAGTTTTCGACCCATATGAACTTTGTTTTTCTTGTTCTTTGTTGTTTTACATGACAAACATCTTTATCTCATAGTAGCTCAGTCATGTTCCTGTTCAGCTTTAATGTCGTCATGGTTTTAATCTAGTTTACTGTTTGATCTTTAAAGGAAAAGAACATGGATTGATGTAATTTGTTCTCTCTGTAAATTCATACCAGTTGGCTAAACTGTGATTCAGCTGTTGTTTGATCTTCTTGTAAGTTCTACATATATATGTGTATATTTATTTATGTATTAAGGTTCTCTCAGAGTTGTATTGTAACAGTTTATGAACTGTGGGTTAATAAATGTTGCTTCCAAACATAGCTCATCTATTCACCTTCTGTCAGCAGGATGGAAACTGTCACAGACTTACAGGGCTATGAAAAACTACATGGATATAAATATATAATAGAGTGTATTTATTGATAGATTAGACACTTATCTTTGCAGTCATCACAGCAACACAAAGGTCAGAAGATCAAATGAAGGCCATTTGTTCTCAGTCAGGTTGACCACATGCTAAAGGGCAACATTAAAGAAACCATAGTGAACTAGAAGGTCACTCAGCACAGCACATACCTTACCAAGGCAGAAATTCAATCCAGCTGCACCAAATTGCAACACTCATAAACATGCCTGATTATTTTTGTCAAGATCCAGGAATTATTTTCTGTAAAATCTGTAAATACATTCTTAAAAAAACGCCAATTTCTGAATCCTGGATCCATACCAAAATGTACTGGGTTCTTCCCTGAGCCATACCCCATCGTTCCACCGTGTTTTGTGCTAGTTCCTGCATCATCCTGCCAGCTAACAGACAGACAAATGAAGAAATGCAGACAAAGACATAACCTCCTTGGTGGTGTTGGTAATTAAAACCTAAAACTCCTGTCAGGAAAAATTGATTTTGCTCACAGCAAGATTTTTCTTAAATCTATTTTTGCCAAGGAGGATTATGTTCTAATCAGCGTTTGTTTGTGTTTGATGATTAGCAGGATTACTCAAAAACTAGTCAACTGAGTTCTATAAATATATGTTACCTACTATATAACTAGGTTATAACCCAATTTCTTTAACACGGCAGATAGGGTGTTGGCCTTTGCGGATGTATGCGCTCTGCAAGCACCGTTCTAGTTTATCAGTTCTGCCAACCATTAAAAAGTTAAACATTAAACTATGTATTTGGTGAGAGGATTATTATGATAGCTATTGTAACTTTTTATCACCTTTTTCCATCACTATTTAAGTACTATGAACTGTGTCAATGTTAATGAGCATGGGGATGAACATGAAATAGTGTCTATACTAAAAACTCAGTTGAAACGTTATATTAAAACTTATTCATGTAGTCAAATGTTGGTCATGTGACTTGAGTTAAAACTTTAAAAGTTCCACACGCCACCCTTCATAGCATTTCATCCAATAGTAAACACTTTATTTTTAATAAATCAATAATAATCAGAGAATCAAACATTAGTGAAATGAGCTGTTCCTGCTGCTGGTACCGGATGAGACGCATCTTTTTCGTCGGTGTTACTTTCAGAAAAGAACCCACAAAAGAGTACGAAACTAGTACCAGTCATCACATACCACCACACAGGAGACAGTTTGTCTCTTGAGTTCAGATTCATTGTTTCCTGAGGGTGTAGAAATGACCTTTCACTGCACCGTTTTGTCTCATTTTGCAGACGGTGAACTCGCGTCAGCTGTTCTTCTGATGCAGTTTTCGAAACACTATTCTTGTAGTTTCATAAAGTGTTTAGCATTTTTCCGTCCTGACCTTAAAAAAAAAGAGATCTTTTGTGGTCGGCTGCCTGTCTAAAAAGTGCAGTAATATCTCGTCTATGTCTCATCAGCTTCTGTATCTGAGTCGAGATAATATTAGTACTGTGACTTCCTGCTTGGTTCGCACTGTTCCATTTCCTTCTTTGCAGAAAAAAACCCTCTGCCAGACTCTAACTGTCTCATAAACTATAATACACTGTCTCTTTCCTGCGATTGTCGTCACTGGAGGGACACACACAGCAGGACAGGGCAGGGACGCGAAGCAGCACAAGAGTCACAGTTCATACACAAGTTACAGGCAGAGAATAATCAACTCTCTCACAAGCTGCTGTGAGTAAGAACAGAAAGAGGAAGTGCATCTCGGTGAGGAGGAAGTGAGGAGGTGAAGTCAGGAGGCTGCAGGGACGTGAATTATCATCCCGCCGACAGAAATCCAAAAAGGTCTCGACTCCTACGCAGGACTAAAGTCTGGATGTCTCATTTGCTTATTAACGTGTCTCTGCCACAGACTCGTGAATCACCTCATCTGCTCCAGAGGTTAAGCATGAACTCAGTTTCGTCTTTTGTCATTGTCCTCAAACATTTACGAGCCACCAAACCAGGCTGGAAACAAATATCACTTTATACACACATTCCTCTGCATCGGCATCCCCTTTATTCTGAAACTGAACGAGAGTCTGTCATTTCCTCCAGCTACAGCACCGAGAGCCGAGAATGAGTGAATGAAACTCTCTCTTTCAGACGCACCGGTGAATGGGTTTGCCTGCGCAGAGCTAAAAATAACAGCTGGTGGTCTGCTGGGTTTCAGGTGAAGGCAGAGCACAGACGAGTCGTCATATTTAATCAGACTGTAACATCAGGTCTCTTATACTTCATGTTACCATCAGACAACAGATTCAGGAAACGCAGAGCACCAGCACCTCCTTCTATTTTACACAGTGCAGCTGACAGGTGCACTTCCGTTTCTTTCAACCTTGCAGCTCATTTGTATTAACAAACTTATGTTAATATGTAGATTAGTACAAAGTTGTTAGGTTTCCTAAGGGGTTCTGCACTAATGACAATGTTTTATTTGAAAGGTGTCACCCGTGGTAATAGTTTATGATGAATTATCAACCAATTCATGCAGCTCTGCAGAGCGTTTTAATGTTTTTCAGCTCATTGTGTTGGTGTTAGAGGCCACAACTCTGTTTCTCACCACTCTCCTCGATCTCCCAGCAGTGGCCAGTCAAGTGCCCCCCCCCCAAAAAAGGTACCAACTGCGAGATACAGAAGCTCCACCTGTCTGTGTGTGTGTGTGTGTGTGTGTGTGTGTGTGTGTGTGTGTGTGTGTGTGTGTGTGTGTGTGTGTGTGTGTGTGTGTGTGTGTGTGTGCAACTCAGCCTCTGACATATCTCGGATCTCAGCAGAAATTAAGTGCAGTCTCCCTAGTTTCTTATGAAGGGGAGTACAAAGCTCCACAAGATTCATAAAGCTCTGCGATAAGCATTATCTTTTTTTTGCTTAAGTTAAAACATTGTTGCAGCATGTAAAAACAGTCCAGCACCCACGAGAAGCACCTGTTTGTTTGTGTGATGTCAAGTTTCAGTGCTTCTTGTTGTCGGACTGATCCAGTTCTCTTTCTGTAAGTCTGACATGACCTTTAAAAAAAAGTCAGCGACCCTGAAAAAGTTACAAGATGTACAGCAGACAACAGGAAGACTGACCCTGGCATATTAATAGTCAACGGTTGTGTGTGTGTGTGTGTGTGTGTAGACGAAATGCAGAGACCTCAAACCTGCAGCCAAAACTGACTAGAAACATCACATATACACACACACACGTAAATAAGGTTGTGTCTACCTTTTAAAGTCAGTCTATTTATCTATACTGAATATGCTTTTTTTTTTTATCTCCTTTTTCAAAATGAATCAAGTTGTCTCCAGTTTTTAACCCATCGCTGATCCGTCTTGTCTCTGCACCATAACACCGAAGGACTTTCCACTGACTGATTTCTCCTGAGCTCCCAGAGGTGGATCTGAAACTATGAAGTGAGATATGCTTTTTCAGTATGAGGCCACAGACACTAACACCAAGCACGCACACACAACAACAACACACACACGCACGCAATCACACAGGCATGCACAAAAGGTGATATGGCTGCAGTGCTGCGAGCTGAAGAAACTTTTTCACACATAGACTTATCTATAGCCGTCTCTCACACACACACACACACACACACACACACACACACACACACACACACACACACACACACACACACACACACACACACACACACACACACACACACACACACACACACACACACACACACACACACACACACACACACACACACACACACACACACACCAGGCAGTTGGTTGAACTGTTTCTGCAGATGTGTAAAAGGTCAAAGCAGATGAGGAGAGAAATGAGAGGAAGAGAGGAGACAGAAAGTGAACTGTTTGTTTTTGTGGAGTTCTATTTAAATTTGATTCAAGTGAAAAAAAACAAATCACCTAATCATTATGATTTCATACTCTCCAGTGTGAAATCATAATGATTAGGTGACTCACAGTCTTCTGTGGGTATTTGTGTTCAGACTCATCATAGCTACACAGAAGACACTCTGAAGGACATTACAGCCTTTAAAGGAATAAAGTCTAACATCTTGGGAAATAACCTTCCTACTTCCTCCCTGAGTCAAAGGTGAAGACTGATACCACTCTCATATGTGTCCGTTAAATACAACGCCACAACCAGAAGTTAGTCATCTGAGCTGGAGCTTTGCGCAGAGGCTTGTCGTTAATGTGAGGCTGCCAGGCCACCACAGGAAGTCAGTGCATCTGAAGCCTATAAATAGTAGAAAAACTTTAAAAACTTTAAAAAAAGCGTTCACTAAAAAGTACAGCTATGTGTAAATCCACTCAAATGGACTAAACATTAAGCACAAACTTCTAATCATTATTTACAATATTAGACTAGAATGGTCCCTTTATGAAACCACATTTAATTTCCCTAAACATGCCTGATTTATTCTCTGAGAAATCAACGACCATATTGTCCCGTTCACCTCCAATCTGTACGAATGAAACATTTACTTCCTGTGGCTAAGCATATCGCAGTGTGGCAGTTCAACTTTGGTGAACTTTGATGCCCGATATTTGCTTTGCATCCGAGTGTTAATGGCCCTGCCCTTTAAGAAGGTGAAAAGAATTTGCTGGATCCGCACCAAAGTTTAATAGATTATCCTTCCACCAAATCTCGTAAAAATCAGTTGAGTACTTTTTGCGTCATCGTGATGACAAACGCATACGGTATCACTATTATTGTTTTTTTCATCATGACAAACAGTCTGACAGAGCTGAAGTATTACGGTTACACAACTGTTCCTGGTCTCACTCTCCTCTCTGTCCAACCACCTCTCCTGTCTCCCCCATTTCTCCCCCCACAATCCTGCTGCTGCTCCGGGTTTCTCCCCCGTTAAAGGGACTTGTTTTTTCTCTCCACGGTCACTAAGTGTTTGCTCATTGTGGGAACTGTTTTTTCTAGAATATTACAAAGTCTCCACCAAATGACTTGACAAGTATGTTGTGATTTGTTCTGAAAAGTTTCTGCCGCTGAAAACTCCGCAACTATCAAGGTTTCGCTCTCATGTCTTCAGAACATTTTACGACCAGAATGTGGCCAAAGTCTTCAGCACACACACACACACACACACACACCTGACTGAGTAAACGCTAACAAGGAAGTGCTATATAAAGGAGAGAACATTGACAGCATAAAAACAGTACCACCATGCTGTGTGTGTGTGTGTGTGTGTGTGTGTGTGTGTGTGTGTGTGTGTGTGTGTGTGTGTGTGTGTGTGTGTCCTTTCCCCACCGGGCCCTTTCAATGAGTTCACCCCGAGTTTAATGAGAAAGGCAGAAGTTCTGTTTTTCTTCCCCCTTCTCTGCACGTCACTTCGTCTTTTAGAGAAGTTTCCTGTCCAGAACATTCTCCAGCAGCAGGTGGGGGGATAAAGGCCAAAAAAAAAAAAAAAAGAGAGAGGGATAAATAGGGATGAAGAGCAGTGGCGGCGACAGCAGCGGCAGTGAAGGGAACAGTTTGTACCGGTTTGTAAGCCAACCAGACGCAGACAGGTTCCTGCAGCCAGCTTTCATCACGTCAGCCTCTTTTTCATCTGCTCTCTTCTCATTTATATCACTTTATTTTCCCAGTCCCCATCCTCAGCTCTGGATAATCACCAACATGTTACCCCTTTTCTCTGCTGCATTTTTTCCCCTCCCTCTTCCCATTTTTCGCTGGCCTCCTCTAACAGTACCTCCGCAGTTGAAATGCACGGCGTGTCCGACACGAACCGGCCGCCATTAACTGTCACCACGGCAACCCAACAACAGAATTGACGCAGGGAGGAAAAGAAAGGAAGCGAGAAAGACAGGCAAAGTAAGAAAGGACGTCTTTGTTTCGTTTTTCGAGGCTCGACATTAACGGTACGATTAAGTGGTTGGAAACCGCCTGAAACAACAAAAACAGAGCGTGGCGGAGGGAGGGAAGTGGAGGATGAGGTCAGACTGTTTCACTGTCCCACTCGCTCCAGAACAGAAAAGTCTTTTCAAAGACAAGATAACTGTGTCTAATTGGCTCATGATGAGATAAATCACACAGGGGAAGTAGTGATGCTGCATTTAGGGGAGTTTGTTGCTTTATGTTTTCTGAGACATTTTTATTTTTAGTAATATTTACAGACAGCACAGCTGTTTCTGACACATACACACAAGTACTGACACATTACAGGGGGTTGGTTAGTTAGTCCGTACAGAGAAACATAACATTATTTTATCTTGTGCAACAAGTTGCCAATGTGAATCTATAAACCCTTTATGAACCATGTACGTCAACATAGGGTCCAAAAGTCCCACTTTTCATGCCTCCTCCAAAACGGGAACAGCGAAGTTTTGTGGACGAGTGGATCCTAAGATGCAACCACGTCACATATTAGTGTTCTGGGCTGAAAATGTTCTACATCTTTATTTTGGTGGGAATTAAGATAAGTCATCAGTCCAGAGAACACAAAAGTTCCAAGTCCCAGCCACCCAAAAAGAGAAAGCTCCAATCCGGTCAAAGATCAAGTCCTCGTCGTCACATTGTCCCAAACTGTGGAGAAACAGAAAAGCAACAGTTTCCCAGTCACTGCAACAAGCTGCTCTCTCAGCTTGTTGCAGTGAAGCCTGTAGGCCGAGCTCCTTTTGGCAAATCCATACGGTTTCTGTTTCTACGACCGCACTGTGGCTTCGTACACCAATTATGGGTTTCGCCATACAAACACTCACTCTCCCTCTTTCTTAAACACACACACACACACACACAGGGTGGCCCGACAACAGTTGCATAAAATACCATCATAATGTGGTTTTCTCATAGTTGTGAGCTAATCCAGAGCAAATGGATCGACTGTCTCAAATAATTAATCCAGTCCAAAGATGGAAGAAATGAGAAAATGTGCTTAGTTCTCATTTTCTTCGTCGTCTCTCTTATTTAAAAGGATAAAAATGTTCAGTCCACGTTTGGAATAAAGATGTTAAATATCTCCCAAGTTGTCATAGATAACATCAGGTGATCTCTGCGGTGCCTGCTGGTTCTGGCTACACCAGGAGCTCACAGGCGTCTCTTTCGACACTTCGCTGAACAGCTCATTCCCTCCTCCTCCTCCCCAAATGTTGTTGTTGTTCATATTACCGCCATGTTTCCCAGGGGGCAGTGGCACTGGCTCCTTCCGACCGAACACGTCCCTTCCAGGTTTGGGAGCAGTGACCGGTTTTCGCCCCCTTAAAGCTGCAGAAGGAGGCGCTGTGCCACGGCTCGGGCCCAGTTGCGGCGGAGAGTGTCCTGATGGGGCTGCCACCACTTCCTGTCTTTTCTGGCTGTAAGGCTCCAAACGGGCCTCGCTGTAGATACTCATCTCTAAACTAGCGGGTGCACTTCCTTTGGCGCAGCCCTCTGGTTCGTCGTATATGTGCTCCGAGGGAGGAGCGGGAGGTGACGCAGCGCCCTCCGCTTGGCCTCCAGGGGGTCGCCTGTTACTGTTCACCCCTCTTCCCACGCCTCTTCCTCCCCCTGCCGCCCCGTTCAGATTCAGAGCACTTGTTTTCTGGAGTAACTCCAGGCTGATCTGGTCGTACACATGTGAGTACAGGTCAGGATGCTTTCTGTGGTGATGATCCCCTTGGGTGCCACCTGCCGAGGCCTCATCTCCCACAGGTCGGAGTCGTGGGCTGGGCACTGGAGGGGTGGATGAGTTGCTGGTCTGGTTCTGCCCCTTGATGCTGTCCACCGGGTCCGAGTAGAGGCACTCAGAACTGTACAGAGGCAGACGGACCGAGTCAGCTGGCTCAGAATAAAGTCCAGCATGTTCATCAGCTGAGGAAAGACCTTTTCCTGTCGCGTGCCCTCTAAGAGTCCGTGGAGGGGCCCCTTCTCCTCCCAAAACCCCTGACATGGCTGGTGGTTCTGGTAAACTCCTGCCTTTAAGTCCTGCTGCTGCTGCTGCTGCTCCACCTCCCTGCCCTCTTCCGGCTCCGCTTCCTCCTCCGTCTCCCACCTCTCTCTTCCCCAGCACGCCGTCAGCAGACCCCGGCTTGCTGCCACCCGAATCGCCGTCTGCCTCACGACTGCTGCAGCTGCTGCTGTCGCCGCTTCCCGTCACGCTGGCAGCATTGCGTATGTGCTGCAGCGTCGAGGGGCAGTCTGGGTCGAAGTTCAAGGGGCAGCTGAGGTGGGGATCCTCTGTCAGAGCCTTTTGCGACTGGATGGCCTGGTTCACCAGCGTGAAGATCTCGTTGCCTTGCTTGGTTTCGAAGGTGAAGTTGCCTGGGCCCGAGTCGCAGCGCCGACCCGCCTCGAATGAAAACATCACCTATGGAGTTAGGGACAAATTACAGAGTTGAATGTGTGGCCAAGTTCATGTGACTGAATAAATGTCTACAGAGGAGTTTGAAATGCCGAAACAACCACAGCCTAAATAGCTTAATATCTCTGACATCAAAACTCTGACCACATGCGCGCATACAGTTACTTAAAGTGTCTTGTGCACTTCCTAATAACCAATCGTCACAGCCTGGGACTAAATTTAACGTAACAAGCTTCCTCAGCCTGTTGTCAGGTGTTGTCAGAGATCGATCATTTCTCATCAGTACCCACCCGGTCTCTCCCATATCTCCTCAGCAGCTTGTAGGGCCACACCAGGACGTTCCTCTTGGTCATCGGCTCTTTCAAGATCAAGACGTCGGTTTCGGCTTTCAGCCAGTAGCTCCCCACCAGGCCGCTGCGCTCCGACGCCTCGGTTCGCTGAGTGCTCACCCAGAACTCGTTCACTGCGAGGAGAGGATGGGGGATATGTATAACTTATATGTTGATAACGTTTTTCTTGAAATCTTTAATGATGTTAGCCTTTTTTTTATCCTCACCTTCCTCTCTGGAGTAGTAGATAAGGTTTTCAGACATCTCCATGTTCTGGGGTCCTCCATTAGAGTCGGCGACCGTACTGCCGCTGCTTCCGCTGCCTCCCTGTGGACCAAACACAGAAGCTGCTGTCAGGCATGAACTGAACCCCGGACATTCTGCGGAGGGGCTGTGTGTGAGAGCGCAAATGTGAGGGGAGTTTCTCCTGCCGACCCTCTAGTAAAAACTCTGGATAATGTCCCGAATGAGCTCGTGTGAGAAAACAGCAGGAGATTCTCCGGAGGATTAACCTGCAACAGACGCGCGGTGCTATACACTGCACCACTACCCTGAACCCTTTAGTCTTCACATAACATGCAGGAGTTTGCTCTTGAGATTATAGAGTGAAAGAAACTGGGAGCTTTTCAGTATCAACACTAAAAGGACAGAGAAAGAGTGATATAAGAGAAAGGGAAAGAGAATGAAGAGTTAGAGTTAGTGTGTGCAACAGTGAGTGAAGCGGATGGACTCTTCCTCCAGGAAACTCCCTCTGGTTTCCTTTCTGCAGATACAGTATGTTATGTTCATGTGTATGTGCGTGTTAGCTCACTCAATAGTTGTGGCCTGCGAGGACCCTCCAGGGCCTTGTGGGAACATTTGGCAGACTGACGCAAACATTGTTGAAAACTGAATTTAAAGCAGCAGTTCTTTCCGACCAAATTCAGAATATTGTGTTACTTTGTTTGAATTCACAAAATAAGACAATGAGAGCACAAAAAGAATTTCAACACAAGGAGGAAGCTTCGACTTAAAACCTCACACATCCACCCATGGCTTAGTCACACTGTTTAAAGCAAACACACAATGGTATCAGTCAACCTGCTTTGTATGAGACACACATCCACGTACCTGCAAGATAAAGGAGGAGGAAAAGAGTAGAGTTACCTGAAATGCGATGTCACACATGGTATTCATCCATTCCATGGCGGCGTTCTTCTCTGCGGAGAACACGTACGTCTTGTCGTTGGTTTCCACGCAGAAGGCCGCCATGTTCTCTTTGGGGCAGCTCTCCGTCAGCGCCGGCAGGATGGAGATGCACTCGGACAAGCGGATGATCTTCTTGTCCAGCTTCCTGGTTTTCTCATTGGACCCGCTTCCCGAGCCTCCGCTGGCCCCGCCCCCGCTGCCTGAGGCCGAGTCGTAGAACTCAAGGCGTGCGATGCCATTTTGGCTGGCGGGGTATAGGACCAACCAGTTCTTCTTCCATTTCTAAGGAGAAGAAGAGAGAAAGTTAATATTATTATTTTCATACCAACACAGCATCAAAACTTCTTGTGTAGTTATATCATAGTGATGAACTCAGACACTATTAGACAACTTTTTTATTCCATACTTAAAGGTTCAGTGTGTAGAATTTAGTGACATCTGATGTAAATATAAAGTATTTAAATATAAAGGGCCCATTCCAAGGGTAAAGAAAACAACAATTCTTACAATTGAGATGTTTACACACTAATGAAAACATCGCTAGGATTATTTTATATTCAATTTCTGCCAATAGAACCCTTTCACCTAAATCTTACACACCGGACCTTTAACCTTATACATGTTGTGCAGGTTAACTATGCTGAAACCCTCATCTCTATTGAGCCTTTTAGCCCTTTTCAGCTCATTGTTTCGGTTTTAGAGCCTCATCATCATTATTTCAAATTGCAGTTGGCTAAGAAAAGCTCTGATAAATCAAGAAATACATACACAACACAAAAAAACAACATAACACTAAAGGAAAGAAAAACTGAGAAAGCATCACATGTCTCCTTCAAACTAAAACTGAAAGTAGACAAACTGGGTAGAGGATGACAGGAAAACGAGGAGGTTGAAAGCAGAAACTGAAATTGTCTGTCTGAGAAAGGAAATGTGGTTTGTTCAGGTAGCAATGAAGGAAAGGTCAAATGCAGAGTTGGCCACAATGTATTAAAGATGGATGAGTAGAGAAAAGAAAATGTTAACGTGCACAGAAGAATTGAGTCAAGTAAACTGTTTGAGTCTGCCGACTGGGGCCTTCATGTGGGAGGCGTGTGGTGATAAACCCACTGAAGCTTGACTCAGATCTATTCCACACACCGTTGTTTCCCCTGCATTCAATCACCAGCAGCGAATCACGGTTAAGAGCATTAGTCATCACTGCTCAGAGAGAAAAGAACCATTCACCCTCCAAACAATCAAAACAGGTCCTGCTCTGGTTTTTTACTATTTGATCCAAATAGTTAAAGCTGGTGACAATCTGGACCAAAGAGCAGAAATAACCACATAATGACACTGCTCTGTGCAATTACAAGGATATTATATTCACTTTGTTAAAATCAAATCCACCTCATACTGTTAGTTTGGGATGTTGAGCGCATTTCAAGCTTTTATTTTGAAGTAACCACCAGGCCATGAGGCTTCTGTCCAACACTCTTCTGCATATCTGCTTGTTTTTCTTGTTCGTTTACTTACCTCTGAAAAATTTGATACTTTTCCTTTTATTTATTGACATCTACTTGATTTTATTTAAATTTACTTTATCTAATTTCCTTTATCACTTCATGTTTTCGATAACACTGCCATTATTGCTGAGCATATGTGTGGCTCGAGATTGTGTGAATGAAAAACCATTTTAGTAAATACACCCGCTTCAATAAATATCAGACTATAACTGCTGGTATGACTTTTTTTCCTTCATTTCATGAGGTTAGATAACATATATATATTTTACACCACTTCCAACTAAAGAATAACCTGACACAGCCCTGATCCGAGGTCCCTAACAGGTTAAAAACATGACATGACTGGTTTCAAACGAGGTGACGGGGGCCTCGTTTCTCCCCGAGGACAACAGCGAGGAGGAAGAGCCAACAATGATCTCTTCCTCCCTGGGGAACAAACAGGGACACGACCAACATGATACACAATACTGAGCAATAAGACGCACAGCGAAGGTGTTTTAGACTCCGGATGTTCAGTGTCAACAGTGGACATGGTGGCACAATGTGAGATTATGCGCGATCACTACAGAAAGTAGTTCACATATGGAGAAACTGCACTAGAAAACAGAAATGAAATGATTTGGGAAGTCCCCATCATCCCTTGTACCCTCTAGATGTGTGTGTGTGTGTGTGTGTTTCCCCTACATTCAATGAGCTGAGCTTGTGACAGGAAGGTCAGCATTTTGAGAATCATTCAGCCAGCAGGGAAAATCCAGCGAACGAAGAAGAAACACGACAACTACAGGTCCTGAAATGATCCCTGCTCAGTGAGCTTTTATTTTTTTTACAGCTTGAACAAAAGAACATCAAGCGATACATCTGAAAATCAACATGACCTTCAAGCAGCTCACAGATCCGTGTGTATCCAGTGTAACAGCAACTAACTACAGCCCGACAGATATTGATGACATTTATATACTGTAGATATTTGTTGCCTGTTGGTATAGAAACCAACTGATTTATTAGTTGGCCAGTAAAATATCAACCTTTCACAGAAATATCAGAATAAGCCTTTTATGTTTGCTGATATGAAAACTTTTATTTTAGAGAATAAACAATGCAGAGAAGATGTGCATCCATGTTTACGTTGTGTTTTTTCTATTTACGTTCTATATATTTGGTTGTATTTGTGTTTTCATTTATTTATTTTAAAGCTTAGGGTTAAACTGTAAAACATCAAGACTCGGTTGTTCCTGTACCTTCTATCCCAACTGAAAACTTTTATTCTGAAATAATCTGGAATACAGTGTTGGCCCGAGGTCCCAAACTAGGTTCTCTAACAGTGATACTTCAAATTAAAAAAAAAATATATATATATATATATATATATATAAATAAATAAACACACACTCACATTTATGCCGACATATTGATACTGGATATTAATGTTGCATATTAGCCCAGATATACTGTTCACCAGCTAAACTGGATGCCGCTGTATAGTCGTCATGTTCTTACTGCAAACATTGCCAATGGTGGACATAGTATTTAGATCTTTTACTTAAGGAATCAATAGAGGAAAATGGGAATGAAGTGCTGTTGCCTGATATGTGAAATAAATTTGCTTAGTTCTGGGTTTTGTTTGTTAAATCTTCATTTGAAAAGCTGTTTAAAAAAGCTGTTAGCTGTTAAAAAAGTGTAACAGAAGTGGAAACATTACGTAAAAATACTCACAGCACGGAAACAGGAGGCGTGTGAGTCAGTTTAAAGGTCTAATTGTGGTATTTGATAGATGCTCCTGATATAACAGCAGCAACACGCCCCATACGCTGCACATTCTAATAGTTAACCCTCAGCTCTTAATAAGCTGTAAAGGCCTCGTCATGTGAAAACCAGCTTCATCGGTTTCTACATCTCAAACACAACAACTGCCAGAAAGGACAGGAAACGTGTGGGATTTTCATTTTCTCTGGGATTCGCTTCCTTCTTCTGCACCCAGGTGTGTCTCACTTTGTGTGTGTGTGTGTGTGTGTGTGTGTGTGTGTGTGTGTGTGTGTGTGTGTGTGTGTGTGTGTGTGTGTGTGTGTGTGTGTGTGTGTGTGTGTGTGTGTGTGTGTGTGTGTGTGTGTATCTGTTTGTATTGTTTTAAATATTCCCTTGGTCCGTTCTAGACCATCTGTTGCAGCACTCACTTCCTGCATGTGAAACTGCTGTTCCATATAAGGCAACAGGCCGTTATCATCCACAAATACACAGAGTGGAAATTATGCAAAAGAGAGATGACAGACGGAGGGAGGGAGACTTCCTCACTGATGACCTGCCTGTTCACCAGAACACAACAGAATTAGATCGGATACAAGTGCATGTGTGTGTGTGTGTGTGCTTCACTCCCGAAAACAACACACTGGCTTCAGTGTCACGGTGACACACTCACATTTCCAAATAGAAATTATTAAAGAAAGCAAAAGCTTCAAGAACTACAAGAGGCTCTTAACAGTTTTTCTTTTTAAGCAGCTTTTTGCGACGGATTTTCCGTTCTTCCTCTCCTCTGTCATGTAGAAAGAAGCCTTGCTTTGTTAAATCTAAAATAACCGCCCGTGGGTGTCGCCAAGATGGCTGCCGAGTGGCGAGCCTTTTAGTCCATCTTGCATAATTCTTTCAGCGTAGGTTTGAAACATTCTTTCAGTTTGTAATCGACAAAAAAAACACGCAAGTAAGTCACTGAGCAGTTTGGAAAGAAAGGAAGAATAAAAATCATCCTTTCATGGACGTCAACAAACATTCGTTTCCATCAATATGTTGTTGTTTTTTGAAACGTCTTCACCTCAGGCAGGCCCTGTTTGTTCTTCCTGTCTTTCAACAACGTAGGGGACATGGTGACAGTTTTGGTTTTTCTTGTGAAATGGTTTTTCTTTTTCTCCTATGACGATGAGGAGACTGATCCTGTTGGTTCTTCGGTGTGCGCTCGGCGTGTTCATTTGTTTATGAATTTACATCACATTTAATTTTGCATGTCCAAACCACTGTGTTATTTTGAGAAACTTGTAGATACTATGTCACGTATTTCAGAATAAGATTAAAAGATTAAAAGATTAAAACTAGGGAAGGTCACATATTTCTTTCATTATGAGCAACAATTTGCAAATGTAAATAAAGTGATCCGAGAGGAATCTAGGCTCTGAGACTTTGACTAATCACAGAGCAGTTCAGAGACAGAGGGCGCTCCTATTGGCTGCACGCCTCTTCGGTGAAAAGCCGGCCATGAATCAACGGTGGAAAAATCCTACAGGAAAGGTCACTATTCCAGCTTTGGTAACAACTGCCAGAAGCAATCAAAAATAGGTAGAGAGCGTATTATCGAAAAATAAAAGAGAGACAATAAAAGCAATAAAAAGTTCCCGGGTCACGTGTGCACCAATGAAGCCCGTGCATCTACATTTTCTAGCGATCCCACCTACTGCAGCTTTAAATAATTCAAATTTTTGCTTTGATTTGGATTCATGTCTGCAGACAAAAGCACTCAAAGCTGTGGCTGTACATGACACACGAAGAGTCACCACTGTCTGACACTAACTGCATGTAATGGAAGAAGTGTGAGATGAAGCCGTGGCGCAACACTGCAACGTTTCTCATGAAAAAAACTCTATTTGATCATCCTGAAAACAATGTTAGTACAATATTATCATTTCATTTATGATGAAAATGTGGTTTTTGAAGTGGAAATCAGGTTTGATTATAATCACAGGAAACGATAAGCAGTGTGGGAAACTGAATGCAATCTAAGCGATAATCAACCCTATTGAAATTGTGCAATGACTGACTCAGAGGAGAAGGACCAACCCTGCAGGGAGATCAAAAAGATTCTCTTGTGAAAACATAAACTGAGTCATAGCCCGATTGTCCAACAAAAGCCAAAAATCTGCCTTTTGTCGGTTACAGCGTCCATTCAACAGTTAATATCTTTGTCTTTGTTTAACGCGTGAATTCAGGCCACAGTGACAAGATCTCTACACTGAGGTATCGGGGTTATTGTTTGCCGATATAAAGACTTTTATATTTACAGAGTCAACATTGCGGAAAAGATGTGCATTTATGTTTTTCCCTTGAAGGAATTATAGTTTAGATGATGGATGTATGTTTGGTTGTATTTCTGTTTTCTGTCTATTTATAGTTTTTCCATAATTAAGTATGTGTGTGGTATAACTGTAAAATATCAGGACTCAGTTACACTTCTTCATCAGAAGGGTTTCACAATGACATCTTGAAAACAATTGCCAATTTTGTCATTATTGTTGGATCGAGACAATTTTAAATATATATATATATATATATATATATATCAGCTGAAATATCTGTATCTGCAATTTTGACTCCCTCATATCGACATTGGCCCGGTCCGTCTCTAAAACAGATCACCTATTAATTCAACTACAAGAGGATCACAGTGATAGAGGAGGACGTCTTGTGCTGAGTTACATTAACTCATATGGAATCACATGAAGAAAAAGCCAATGGCAGTGGAAAGAAAACTACACCGGTAAAAGAGTGAGTAAGAACTCTGTAATTCTTGTTTCTGCACAAGCTTAATCAGTCCTTCCCATGCATGACCAAATAAAAAAACCACACCACTCAACCTTAAAATACATCTGCTGCAGAGAGTATACGGACAATTACACATTTTCCTTCGTCAGCTTGCTTCTTACTACAAAAGAGGGGGTGTTACTTTTCTTAAAAAAGTATGATTAAGTGTCTGATGACACCCAGTCCTATTAATCCATGCGCGAATTATTACTTCAGACATGAAACTCTGACGTGTGAATGTAGCCGCCTCAGGGTGTGTAATACCACTTTATCCTGGCACACCCAGTCTGTTCAAGTGGCGGCGAGGCCCGAGCTGTTGTCTGTAGTGCTGCTGCGGAACCATTCACATCAGCATGAGGCCAAAAGCTTTTTTTGGCTGCAGGTAAACTAGAAACGGCAGCACAGTGGATGTGAAGCCGTGTGGCGGACAAGCAGATGCACGCACAGACGGAAACTTTCCCAGCACTAAATCTCACGTCGCTCTGATGCACACGCTTCAGCCACGACATGAAATCAAATGTCAGCTACTGCAAGTAGTCTTATCCTACAGTATATTCTCTGCACAAACGACCGTATTGTGTTCATGTACATCTTAGCTGCACTTCACAGAGCAGCCCAGCCCGTTCACCTTGTTCACATGTGCTTCTGATTGGCCGACACCCTCGTGCTTAGGATGGTATGAATACCTTTGTGTGTGTCACAGTTCAGAAGACGCAGCAAATATGTTCCTGTATGTGAGAGGAGTCTGAGACACAGAGATTGAACATGCTTCTCATTTTTCACATCTCCAAGTTTCAGTTCAACTATTTTTGTACGTGAAGTTGAGTTTACTCGTCACCAGGAGCTCTGATGGTGAAACAACAACCCAGATGACATCATCAGGGTTATCCGTCAGAAAGTGTGTGCTCAACGTTTTGAGTTTGGTAGAAGTGGACGTCAGGATGTCTCGGCCTCCGCTGCATCGAGTTTAATCTCATGTTTTAATCTAATTCCGAGTTTGAATCATAGAATAACAAATATTGACTATTGAAAATATTAGTGCACCAAGTGAAATTAACAAGTGCAGATACTAAGGATGGAACTAGTTGGTAGCTGTTGTTGTTTGCGTGCGTCCCAGTGGCCTGAAGGTCTTAGACCTCTCTCCTCTCTCCTCATTTCCTGTCAGCGCTCTGCAAGATATCAGCAAATTAAGGCATAAATGACCCAAAAAAAACTTTTTAAAAATGACAATCATGCAAGGTTTTTTTTCCAATAATCCATAAATGTCATCTTTCAAATTCTTACTTTATCTTAACCAACAAAAAGAAGAAAAGGAAAGGTGCCGTTTATACTGATAGAGACGCAGCATATTTGTACATAGAGACATCCTGTGCCTCTTTAATAGATTATTTAAAACAACTAACTTTTCATTAGAGCCCTATCAGTATGGATTTTGGGGAGCGGAGGCAAGAATGGAGCGACGCCTGATCTAGTTCAGGCAGCCAGCTCGAGCTGCGCTGCTCCAATCATGTGACATACCTCATGTGACATACCTCACTCTCCACAATCGTCTATAATACACACCCAGGCGAGCTATTTAAGCAGAGAAAGATGTCCCATCACTCCCTTTGCTTGCCCCCCCCGCTGCTGCGTTAGAACTGCTGCCAGTTGCTTCAGCCCCTCCACCAGCCCAGCATCCACCTGTAGGCTCCGACGGGGGTGGGGTTTACAAGTATATGCTCATCACTCCCATCATATCTATGTAATCATATCTGGGGGAGTGATTAAGTCGGAGCCTAGACGCCAAACTGTTGTTCTACTGTTGAATAAACACTTGAACGCGAGTTGTCTGACTGAACTGATGTTAATGACTAAAACATTTCGGATACAGATGTATCGGCCGATTTGAACATATTAAAAAAATAAGCAGTGATTCCCAAGATGTCATTATCAAACTCCTTTGACAAATAAATGTAATTGAGGCTTGATATTTGACAGCTAAGGCCATTTCTTGACATGACACGAGAGAGCAGTCAGAAAGAGAGTCCTTCCCTCTTGAGTCACATTTTCCGAGTGTGCACACAGGACCGAGGCCTATATATGTGTGAGCGTGTACGTCCACGAGCGGCATTGCATAATTCACCATAGCGGCAGTTTCAACACTGATAGAACACTCGAGCTTCCTGTTCTGTTCACTTCTCCTCTCAGGCGTTTTTTTTTTTTATCATTTGTAGAATTAGAAGTTTTCTCTTGCAAACACTTCAAGCTGTGTTTTTTTTGCAGGGCTCTGAACATGTATTGTGGAGCGGTGATTTCAGGGCAGGAAACGGGGGCCAGAGTGTTGTGTTGGTACGCGTCATATGACCAGATGGAGAGAGACGGAGAGACAAAGACCCTCTTTACCAATCTGAAAGAGTAAAGTGAGTTCTTATCCGGCAGTGGAGCTCTGACACCAAAGGCAAGGTTGCTGTGAGGCCATGAACTGAGACAAACACTCAGATGCACCCACACACACACAAGTGTTATCACTGTCCTTTCAGCAGTATGCAGTCCAAGCATGTGATGTACATGAAGGTGTGTTTGCAGAGGTGTGAACTTCCCAGTTGTACAAATCTCAATGGCTTGATTTTGAAAAGTGCATTAAAAGCTCACAAAAGCAACAACTATCCAACCTTCGTGTATTTTGACATTTAGTGACATTTACTACGGTGCACCAGGGTTTTACCAGCACATCAACACCCACACACACAGACAGATTAAAAAACAGATGCACGGTAGCTTCACTCCAAACCACCACATCAAAACCAGTCCAGATCAGATCAGTGACACTTCAGTAACTTCCTCTCTTTGCACAGTGACTGGGCTGTAATTGCACCAATGTGTGCTCGGCCTGTTTATTTACTGCCACGCCAAATGCTTCTTTACTGGTTTACAACTGGGATCAGCATGTTTTTGTGACCTCTGAACATTTCTAAGACTTAATGGGACACCTTGATTTCCTTGAATTAAATAAAAAAAATACTTAAAAGGGTTTGTAGTGTCTCTAAACTGCACCATATGAGTAATAATGATACATGATACTAATAATATTCCTACAGTGACATTAAGTATGTTTAAAATGTATTTCATCTTGTTTTTAGCTTCCTGAAAGGAACTTCCTCATATTTAGCTGCTTTATTTATTGCTGGTCAGTGTCTAATCGTTTCAGTGTTGTTTAACATCCTCAACACGCTAATTATAAGGGACATTATCTTAGAAATAAACTCTATTAATCAACAAATGAGCAAAAACAACAATGCCACAACAGAACCATCAAAATGTAACTTTTACCTTCCCAAACTTCTGGTGCTGCACATACAGTTGTCCCTCCTTGACGTGGGTGTCCATGCCCACTCCCACTCCAGAGGCTGCTCTCCCTCCAGAAACCACAGCTTGGACTTGAACTTGCTGCAGGACCAAACTTTTTGGGTGTCGGGTGGTTTTAATTCTCACTTCCCCCTTCTCTCACGTCCGCTCCCTCCAGCTGTTAGAGCGCAGGTTCAGCGTGGTCATGGTGGAACGTGGAGCGGATTCCTCACAGGGTCACGGTGGTCCACAGAGAAAAGTTTGAGGTGAGGTCTTCAATGTTGTCGCCGGGTCTCTCTCCCTCTCTCTCTCTCTCTCTCTCTCTCTCTCCCCCTCTCTCTCTCTCTCTCTGCTGCCTCTCTCTCTCCTCCTGCACGGCTGCACCGGAACATCAGCCTCCAGATGTTGCACTGAGGCATCCGCTTACAGCCTTCACAATAAAACAAATAGTAAACACTCTGCCAGGTGGAAAATAGCAACACTAACAATGTATTTTAAGCGCAAGACAATATGTAGGTAATTGTCCCACAGGGTCAAAAGAACTGAGCTGTGTGTCCTGATTTATCTGATCTCAAGTACAACTGTTTATTTGTGGTAACTTGATAGAGCACAAATGTATTTATTTAACAATCTGCACTTTGTAACTATTAGATAAACTGGAAAACGTATATTATTATTATTATTATTATCTGTTGGTAACCTGAGAGATTTGGGGAAGTATTTATTAATATGTTCACACATCTTTTGGGTTTATAATGTATGTATGTATATAAACTATATACGAATATAATACAGCACAAAAACAAAGTGAATGCAAGAGATAAAGGATCAAATAAAGCGGTTAAAATCCATTTTATAAACATGCATTAAAGAAAAAATGTAAGCTGTAAATGAATTATGTCGCTTAGTGCACACTTTTATTGTGAAAGGCTGACATCTGTTACTATAGGGACTATGCTAAACTTGACATACTCCTGCAGGAGGAGTGAGTGGCGCGTGCTGAGCTTCTCTTCCTCCTCCTCACTCTTGTGTAACTTCAGCTCTGACTCACGCGCGCACACACACACACACACACACACACCAACTTTCTAACACAAATACATAAACCATGATGTAAAATAAACTGTATGCACTGAACCACAGGTGATGATTATATTATATATGATGATAATAAAGTGTTGTAGTTTACAGCAGGACTGTAAACCTCATAGAAACCTGCTGTGATTCCCTATACCTACAGTAAGTACTTTAACATATATGAACCACAGACATATGTCCGTTGCCAAAGACTGAAAGTTCTCTCTAAGCAGCCTGTGTTTGCGAGACCAGAACGACCTCCATATTAATGTGTTGCAGATGCCTCCTGCTGGCTCGCAGTGTCACCTAGTGTTGTTGTCCCTGTTTCAGGCCCATAAGCACGTGGTGTTTCATCTCGGTCAGTGTTGTTCTTGACAGTCAGAGGGGATTTTTAGACCGTGAGTCAGGGCATTAAATGGGTTTTTAACTGGCCAGGGTTCCTCCAGTAGAGAACAAATGTCTGTACATGTCCTGTCGTTCACTTTTTGTCGAGGAAAGTACAAGTACTCAAGTACTGTGCATGAGGAGATTACACATTTGAGGTATGTGCACTTGGGTATTGACATTTTTGACTTCTCTGGTACATTTTATTGAACATCTACAGCTACTGGTTACTGTTACCCTTAAATTTTTATTTTCACAACATATAATAATCCAATGAAAGACAACACAGTGTTGTTTTTAAGTTTTAAACATTTTGGTTTGAGACTCCTTCCACTGATGCATTAACAATCTAATATTTGCACATTCATATTATCGTTCATATTTTGAATCCAACTTGTTCATAATACGTCTTTGCTAAATATAAACAAGTAAATATAGATGTAGCAGCTCTTAACTATAACCATGCCAGAGAGTTGCGTAGTATTGCAGTATTTCATGTGATGCTGTAAATTAACCGGCTATAACAGGATATGAGTGGGTGGCAGAGGGCTGGTGATTATTCGCATGGTTTTATTTTAAATTTAAGTAGTGTTTTCTTTAGCTTTTGTAACATTGCTGGCTAAAATATGTTGTTTTTAAATAGTTGTTAAATTGCTTTTGATTTAAACATGCTTTGACCTTCTGGGTCTCGTCCTAACCCACTGGTATATAGTATAGTAAATAAGTATAGTAAATTGTGTGTGTGTGTGTGTATATATATATATGACTAAAATATAATGATATATGATTTTATATAATTGATTATACTAATTTTCACATAATTTACTGTATTTCTCTAATTTAGAACCACTGATAAAAAACACAGACGCTGATGCCATCTACTGGTCAATAATCTGCACTGCAGGTGTGAGTTCAGCTACATCCTCTCGCGATAGTTGCGCACTTGAACAGGACATAAACAGGAACCAGGACATGGCCTCCGTGTTCGGAGGAGTAGAGGGGTGAGACAGTCTTTAAATACTAAAAACCTTGATATTTGTTGAAGTTGTCAGTTAAAGTTAGTGTTTCCTGTTTCCTGTCATTGTTTTGTTCGCCTTACCCGTGTAGAAAAGTAGCGCAGCCGCCTGTAGTGAACCACTTTCATTCTCCCCTCTGACTGAAGTCTCGTGATCACTTCCAGTTTAAATGCTGCTGTGTGTATGTGTGTTTTTGTGTGTATGCATTTAAAGAAAAATGACCATATATAAATATTCTTGAAGCTTTTTATGTACTTGATCTGAGTCTGTGCTCGCTCCTCTGTGAGTTCTCCCATTTTCCCTAATGGCTTCTTTTGTTGTGGTCTTGATGGACTGAAGTGTTTGTCTCACCACACCTGTCCCCTGTCCTCTGTCTCCAGTGGAGGGACCCACTCGAAGGCGGTTCTGGTGTCAGGAGATGGGAGGATCCTGGCAGAGACAGAGGGACCGTCCACCAACCACTGGGTGAGCAGGGACAGGGACTTTATTTTAATACATTTTATTGTGTAAGCTACAAATTCTGAATACATACAGAGTGTGTGTGTGTGTGTGTGTGTGTGTGTGTGTGTGTGTGTGTGTGTGTGTGTGTGTGTGTGTGTGTGTGTGTGTGTGTGTGTGTGTGTGTGTGTGTGTGTGTGTGTGTGTGTACACAGTTGGTGGGGCTGGACAAATGTATTGAAACCATCAACGACATGGTGCAGAGAGCCAAGGTGGAGGCCGGACTGGATCCAAACACGCCACTGGGCTCACTGGTCAGTCCCACTGATCTCATACTAACGCATGTACGCTTTGACTGAGCTGTAATGAAAGGACCTTATACAGAAGTGTGTGTGTGTGTGTGTGTCAGGGCATGTCTCTGAGTGGAGGGGAGCAGAAGGACGCCATCGACAAACTGATCGCTCTCATGAAGGAACGCTTCCCCGGTCTCAGCCAGAACTACTTCATCACCACTGACGCCATCGGAGCCATGGCAACCGCTAGCGATTGTGGTAAATAGCCATTTTAAAAGTTGGCTATATTTACACTGTATTAAATATGAATCTCTAATGTGGATTTTGATGTTCAACTATTTTTACCATGTCAAATTTCAGAACATTTTGCTGCTCAGGTGAAATCATGACCTGAACATGTTTTAACAATGCAAAGGTTGATACTTTACCCTCTTCAGGTGTGGCTCTATATAAGAGATAACATTTATACTGGATGTTCTCTAACTTTATGGCTCGGTGACATCTAGACGCCGTCGTTATCCTCATGTCCGCTCAGCTCAGAGTCTTTTTCTCTCTGTAGGAGGCGTAGTGCTGATATCAGGGACCGGCTCCAACTGCAAGTTAGTAAATCCCGATGGCTCGCAGATCGGCTGCGGAGGCTGGGGTCACATGATGGGAGATGAAGGATCGGGTAACCACGGCGACACGAGAAACATTAAAAACGGACAAACTGCATGTTTAAAATTGGAGAATGTCACGTTTAATTCACCTCTCTGTCTCTCAGCGTTCTGGATCGCTCATTTGGCGGTGAAGACGGTGTTCGATGCCCGAGACCACCTGGTCGCTCCTCCTCATGACATCACCCACGTCACAAAAGCCATGGAGGAATATTTCCAGGTCAGACCAAATCAGTCACTTCCCAGCTGCTGCTCTCTGCTGCATGGAAGAGCTGACCTTTAACCTTTAACCTTTAAACCGACTGGGGTGTTGTAGTAACTTGAACTGAATTCATCCCAGGTGACAGATCTGATGGGCTTGCTGCCGCACCTCTACAGGGACTTCCAGAAGTCCCACTTTGCTGGTTTCTGCAAGAAGCTGGCTGAAGGTAGTTGGTGCCATCACTTCCTGCTCAGTAGAAAATAATAAGTTGGGTAAAATAAAAATGGTGTTTTGCGTTTAAGGTGCGGAGGCCGGGGACGCTCTGTGTCAGTACGTGTTCACTCAGGCCGGGAGAGTCCTGGGGAAACATGTGGAAGCCGTGTTGCCTGCAGCACAAGAGGTAACATCCTCACACACACACACACGCACAACAGCACAGAGGTGTGTTTTCACTCATTCGCCATAAACACTGACTCCACGTGTTTCACTACATCTTGGTCTCCTGACAGCCTCTGTTGAGCGGGGACCACGGCCTGCCCATCCTGTGCGTCGGTTCGGTGTGGAAGAGCTGGGAGCTTCTGAAGCCAGGTCAGTGTCCCTGGGGCCTCACGTTATCGCTGTGTCTCAATTCAGGGGCAGCAACAGCAGTAAGGGGAAGGACAAGCTGCTGACACAAATATTGGAAATCCTTCGTAGACCAGACTGTCTCATTTTAGTTTTGCCTTTGTGGGCCGCGTAGTGTCCTACTTGGTGCTAACCTACCATACTAGCTGTATAAAGATAAATCCACAACCAGATAAACACACACCAGGTTCATCAGCTGCCTCTTTCTTGGCTCATTTTAGCGGTTGCTGAGGGGCAGGACCTTAATTTGTCATTGACGTGATTCGATGCTACTCTCTGCTAAGGCATGAAAAGTTACGCTGTTGTCACGACGAACTCTCACTTCCTGTTTCTCTCTGACCAGGGTTCACAGAGGTCCTCGATAAACTCGCCTCATCTGACCACTTCAAGGGCCGTTTCCATGGATACAGCCTCCTGAGCTTGCGGCAGTCCTCGGCTCTCGGCGGCGCCAGTCTTGGAGCTCAGAGTTTAGGCACCACGCTGACCATGGATCACGCTGCCAATGCCGACGTTTTCTACCGACACACCTTCAGCAGCAGCCAATGAGAGTACAGTGGAGGAGAATGTAACGCCCTGTTTGTAATGGTTAGCATAATTGCTAATAATGCTAGTAATAATTACGATAATGACTCTACCAATGTTGAAAATATCCCAGATTGTGCTGCTTCATTCCAAATCTTTGTACCTTTGTTTACATTTGACATGTATAATAAAATACACCGTTAATTTGACGGAAAACAGATGCAGGGTTGTAAATCATCTCTGAAGATAATTCAAGTTTCAATCAAAAGAAATCAGCACTTTGTTCATTGTTGTGCAGGTTAATTCTGTACTTGTTTTTCACCACTAGATGGTGCTGTTTCCCTGCCTTTCTACTTGTTGGGCCCACACGTGCTGAGATATTGCTGAATGTGTCTTTATTCACAGCTCAATCATTTACAATTTTTTCTTATTGATCTTTCAGATTTATAATAAACATGATTCATTACTTTACAGGAGCCAGTGGATTTCATAACTTTGTGTCTAACGGAGGGGAAAAGGTGCAAAGCTGCTTTACAGGTTGTCTCAGTGTAAAAAGTTTGTCTTTTAAAAGCTTTACGCACGTTACATTGCTCCACAGGCTTGTCTGCTGGTTCACAGCGTCTCATGAGTCATGACTGAAATAATGCAGAGAGCAGCGGTAATAGAATAATTATCCACTGGATAAACAAAGTTTGATTAAAAACAGCACAGCACACAGTGTATGGCAGCTCAGTTCAGCTTCACTGCTGAGATTTCATCACCAAAGAGGAGCACATCTTTGTGTTGAATTGTGCGACTGGTTAGTATTTGTCCTTGTTTCTGTTATTCTAGCGGGTTTCCAATTGAAATGAGTTTTAATTTGACCACTACTCACACTGACTGTTTTCTCTCGTCTGCAGCCTCCAGGCTTTGTCACCAAACCCAAACTGCACTGACACTCAGCATTACTGCGACGTCAAACCAAACCCCAATCTCACCTCATGCATACCAACATTTTTTTTTAATTAATGACATTTCCTTCTACATTTTCTTCATTAAAACCTCTGCATGGCAATTTGATATCTTACATTTGTGACAGGATTAGATTTTTTTGTTCTTCTGTTGACGTGTCCGACTGTGATTTTCATGTAATCACATTTTTTAAACCAATATTTTAAATGCATTTCTTAAGCAACCATGCATTTGTTCTATCTGGCGTGATGATGTCTGAGGCCACAGTATCAGCTTGCAGGTGACAATGTTCTGCTGGATTCACCACATTTGCAGTCGAGTGTAAAAGCGACGGGATGAGATGTTCTTGATTAACCTTCACATTAAAACCTCTGGAAGCCCCCTCCCTAAAAATGGCAGACAGCAGGTATTTTTTATCAGGGATATCACCACTGCTCTCATCCACTTCCTCTTTTTCTGAAAGTCCTCCTATGACCTCTGCTCCTCTACCATAGACAGTACCTGCTCCTCTCCAGCACTGTGGACGAGGGGGACACAGCCCTGTGAAAGAAACCTCTACTGTTAGCTGTGATAATATAAACTCTTACGTTGCAGGGGGTCAATCTATCAATTAAAACATGAAAACCATGCTATCCCAGAATGATTGGACAGGAACATTAAGGTATCTTGCAGTCCTTCCTAAAGCCTCCAGAGGTCAACATAAGTGAAGACTGGGGTCAGACTCTGTCCTGACATTTGTCATTAAGGCCTCAGGCAGATCAGGTTCTGTGGTGAGGTAGCATGAAAAACACAAAGTACCCAAGTTTTCAAATGTCAGACGAGTAATCCTTAAATTGATCGTGTGTAGTCCGACATTGTGTCTCCATCCTGAATTCAAAACAACAACTTTAATAGACACTACATAGATTTAAGGAAAACGTAGATTGGAAATCAGGGTCAGTTGTAAAATGTGTACGGAGGAACACAAACATTTGAGTTCAATAGACCAAAGTACTCTTGTAACAGTAAAAATACTATATAAACTTTACTACTTGAGTAAAAGTACATGGTAAATAAAAACTGGGTTTTAAATGTACTTAAGTATACAAAGTAAAAGTACGAGACAAGAGTAGCCCAATTCCTACCGTAGCAGTCAACTACATCATTATGGCTGTGAACATTTAACACATTGCACCTAATGAGGAATAAGAGAATTCCCTCATTAGTAATTAATTCTTAGAGGAACAAAAAAATTTAAACTTCAAAACGTAGTGTTTCTATTCTACAGTAAATTACTTGTACAAGCATTAAGACTTTATGCATCTATATAATAAATGTTGAATTTACAGATCAAACATTTACAAACAGTCTTGGTCCACCACGCCTCTCATCAGAATGTGACAAAACACACGACACTGAGCCGTTTGTCTTTAACATCTTTATTCATCTTTTTTCATTATTTTTATTTGTATTGAAATTCATACTCTGTGTCTTCTGGACCTCTTTTTTTTTTTTTCCTTAAACGGCATCTGTCATCTAACTCGAACAAAAATCACCAAAAATGATTTCCATGTTGTACAATCCACCTGGCGGACATTCCTATTGGCTTCACCAGGGTGCCATTCGACATCTGTGGTCCAACACTGTGAGGAAGTTCCCCTTTTTAACCGCGTATTCGCCGTCTCTGCTGCGCGGCTTCAACGAGACACTCGAGCGCTCGATTCTCTGCGAGCTGCAGGGATGGACAGACTGAAGCGCTTTCACCTTTCAGAGGCCAAACGCCAGTGCACGAGTGTGTGCGCTGAACCTCAGGAGACATTAATGTCGCCGTTTATACCACAAAGTAATAGCGGTATAAAGACGACTGATGTTCAGATCACATTTCCCCTTGTGACAATGCTGCCTCCAAATTTTGGCAGAGAAGACGAAAACTTGACTCAATAATTAATGATTACTGTAAATGGTTTTCCTGAAAATCATAATCTCTTACTATTTCAGTGGTTAAATAGACGAACTTCCTCAAAAAACAGTCAACCTGCAAAGAGAAGATGAGCAAAGAGGCCATGCCGTCGGCCACGTGTCCCATACTGCTTTATTCTGATTGGCTTGTGAGCAATACTGCCTCCTAACGCTTTCCTCATACAAATAGGACTGAATGGACACCGCAGGTTACTGTACCCAGTAGAGACACAAAACACCTCGTCCTCAAAAACATGAAGGAAAAACAAAAAAAAAAAAAGAAGAAAAGAGGAGGAGAGGCTGTTTGAAAACCTGATTTTGGAGATGCACACTTGATCTGACGCTGGACAAACCAAGTTGTTCTGGCAGAAAGAGGCAGTGGCTGTGTTCCAGACCAAACACTCCCCTGTAACAAGGTTGCTCAATACATGTCGTGAATCCAAACGGAACCAAAGACTGAAACGACGAACATAGAAACGACTTAACTGAATTTTTTTAAGGTTCAAAAAGCCCTGACCATCCCTCTATATCGACATGATCCTTGCTAAGCTCGACTTGATGCATAAATGGGAACTCACATCTCTGTTCTTATAAACTGGACAAAAGAGAAACATGGACTTCCACATAAATTGGGAAAAATAATAATTCATCCATGAGTACACGTGTCCATGTCTTTTCTGGTCACACAAAGTGCACAGGGAGGGCGGGGGGTCTGTATTTGGTTTGGAACGGAGCCGCTGCGGATACAAATAACGACCCGCATCTCTCGATGCACAAGGGCTGTGATGTCACAGGGACATCATAGGAGCAAATGTTTTGGCGGGTTTGCTTGACCGCGATGACTCTGCAGAGCAGCAGCAGATGCCCATCAAGTCCCCTGAAGTGTGAGTCGTTCTCTAAGCTCACTGTCATGGAAACCCTCGATGAACGAGGGCGTGAATGAATTTTTTAGATGTTCTGGATTCGTTTTAAGTTTTACCCCGGCATCACTCCTTGGTAGCTGCCTCGGTTCAAAAGGGGACTTAGATGAGCTCGGCGGACTCTGCGAAACATCGGCGGTGTCATCTGAAATGGGATGAGCTGGAACCCGCAGTGGGGCTGTTCTGTTATTACACCCCTCCCCCACCCCTGTTCCCAATGTCCCTCAGTTTACAAGAAACAAACAGGAAATAAAAAGATTAAAGAAACATAAAGAAAAGAATAGAGAAAAAAAAAAGAAATCCCCCCACCCCCCAACTGGGCCTGCCAGCACGCCACTGACTTCAAGTGTGTGCGTGTGTGTGTATGTGTAAGAATCAGTGTGTCCACGATGGTGGCCTCCAGAGTCTCTGAGAACATGTGAGGACTGGTGTGTGTTTGTGTGTGTGGAGGCTCCATGGGGGTGAGGGGGACTCCTAGTATTTCTTCCCCGGAACAAACTCCTTCGCTTCAGGATTCAAGATGCTCTTCCTCTGCAGGAAAATAAAGAAAAGGCGAGTAAGAAAACACTCCTCTTAACTGTAAATGATTAATACTAAAGTGCACTAAGGTTAAAAAAATAAAACAATCTGTGACTCACCGCCACTTCCTCCAGGTTGTGGTGATCGCTGACGGACAGGCTGTTGAGCTGCTGCTGCAGCTGCCCCATCCCCTGGTTGTTGAGGTCACGCGACGGGATGAACCAATCCTGGTCCTCCTCCTCAAGCATTTCCTGGAAGCAGCGCTCCAAGAATTCTTGCTCCAACAGCTCCTCCTCCACCTGGGGAGACGGGAAACACAAGTGAGCGGCGAAATCAAGGGACAGAGAAGACCAAGAGGATGGAAAACAAGGAGAGGGTGGTTTGCTTGAGTGAATTTGCATAAAAAGTATACGGGAGGTTTCGTAAAACGCATGAGTCATCGATCTGAGCGAGACAAAAAGACTTGAGTTGGAGATAAGAGGGAGCCGAAAAGGGCATCAGAGATTGGAAGAGGATGGATTTGAAAAGTCACAGACACCTCTACCCACATAACACTAATCATGTGACTCAAGAGATTAAGGTTGGGTCCAAATAACACCCAATACATGACGAAGAAAAACGTCTGTATGACATGAGGTCGAGGGGACAAAAGAAGCAGGAGTGAGGTAGTGTCTGTGTGTTTTATCAGCCATTAGCTGCGCTGACAATCATGGGAAACAGGAAAATGAGTGGATGGGAGGATGATAATGGAGGGTAAGGGGAAGCAGATAAAGATAAAATGGCAGATTTTTATGGAGAGCGTGGAAGAGGTTTTAAGAAGAACCATGACAAGCAAGACAGGGCAACACGGCAGGAGGAGGTGGTAAACTGGAAGGTCAAGTGAAGGACATTCAAGTTTAAAGGGCATCACAGACTTAACCAGAGAGCCAGCGTTAAGACAAGGTCTTTCAACAGGAGAAACCCCCGACTGGTCTTCATATGACGTTCAATCACAAAAGACACTCGAGAGGAGACACTGAATCCAAATGATCCTCCTGCGCTGGAAATCCAACCCGTCAACAAACCTCTCTAATCATGTTTTTTAAGACTAATAGAGACTGAATTGAGCACCAATCAGGGGCTTTTATTGGCAACTTGCAAATCGGGCTAAATATCATGCTCTGAACTAAAGTTCAACCAACAGCATGATCAAAGGTCCTTTCCTGCTCTAACAAGTGTCTGTGATGTGTTCAATGTCCCATAACATGTAGAATGAGCACACACACCTGTCTGTTATACTCCTCTTCATTCTCCATCCACATGTACTCGGCGAACGGGTTGGCGTCGCTGCCCTCTCCTGCATGCCCATTGGCCACCGGCTCCTTTCCCTCCTTGCCTGGAGCACCGCCTCCCGGTGTCTTGGCCACCTCTGGACCGCTCATCTCAGCCGGCTCTGCAAGAGAACGCAGTGTTAATAAAAAATGGAAATTAGAAAAACTCAAAATTAGGAAAATAAATTCAGATTAAACACCTGGTTTTCTTCTTTCCTTGGAAGACATAACATTGGCTCATCTAATATTACTCTCATTGACATATATTTATATTGTCTCATCTGAATCAAGGCTCTGAGGTTTTAGCCCTGGATCCAAACTTAACGAATCAGCAGTGTCTCAGTTACATTTTTGCTACAGCTTGAAAACTGCAAAAACCAAATAACACTTTTCAATATCTCATGGTCTGAATAAGACTGAAAACGACACCAATATCTGGGACTGATCCTGCTCATATGTGTCTCCAAAAATAACATACAATACACCCAATAAGTAATGTTCTTACTGAACATTTTGAAATTAGTCCAAAGGCATTTAAGAGCTGCAATCGAGTTTCCAGGTTTTGTATACTGCAGGAAAAGAGTGTTTAAAGACACACACACACACACCGAGTGGTGTAGACAGACAACATGAAGACCTGCAGCACCACTTACAGACAAGCAACCCTTCGACATCAGTTACTGAAGGCTGACCACAAAGAGAAAATACAACATCGCCAGAACTTCAGTACAGTACAACAATGGTAGGAAAACTGTGAGGTAAAAACAATTAAGACAGTAAATCAGGTTACACACCTACTGACAAACAGAAGCATGAATATAAGCTAGTATTTTTCTTTGTTAAAACACGCATTTCACTAGACGCTTTTTTGATGTCACATAAAATGACAAATATTGGCCTTTCAGCCAATCACTCTGCTCAACAGCTGGGCCAATCACAGATGCTTCCCAAATATTGCAACAAATGGAAAAACTAAAAGTGGAAACTTCTCACAGTCAGAACGTACTTTTATTTTTATTAATTTGTATCATTCTTTAAGCAAACATGCAAAATAATCTGATATAAAAGAATATATTTAGTGTCTTTAGATTCTGAACCATTTATCTACAACAAGACATCATCCTGGTCTTTATTAAATTGTAGATTTTGGCATTTTCATAATTTAATTTCATAAATTGAGCAGCTCGCTGATTACCGAGGGGAAAAAAAGCAATAGCTCAATAAAAAAAAGCAACACTCCATTGTATCCCAACATACAAAAATAAAACATGTTCACAATGACAGGTGACATGACAGAAAATGTTTAGAACCCACTTGTGCTGGTGCTATTTATAGGCTGCAGGTGCAGCCCAAACGAAAACCGGTAAGGAATGAAACTAGTTTAGTGCAGATGTTTGACTGACACTGTGCTACAGACATGAAGGTAGTACTTCTAGAGCTGATCATGACAGTTCAGGGCTCCAGAGTGTGACCGAAAGTCTGTGAAATGGAACAAATAAGGTCTTCAGGCGCACCGGTGCTCCTTACAATAAGCTGGTCTGTCTCTATTTTAGCGAGTTGCGTCACTTCCTCATCTCACACACAGGCCCTGGGCTGGCCCCGCCCCCACTCTCACTCACCCAGTGACATGCGGACAGTGAAACAGAGATGAGGTGAGAGGCGGTGAACAAGCGGGTATATGACTAACAGTGGTGACGAAAAGTGTGAATACAGAGTTTCCATGACGTAGTGCTAATGATAAACGATTAGTGCCACTGATTGAGGCTCAGAGGAGAAGCAGCGGTTGGTTTGTACCGTGTCTGGGTGTCCTCCCTCCACTCTCCTACTGACTTGTGCTCACTTTACACTTAACCAGACACACAATACAATCTAAATCATAACCATCCCATCCTGTTTACTGAGATGGTGACATTCTGTGCCAAATAATGTTTAATAATTTTTCAAGAGCAATTTTTGTTTAGAGCCAGAGAGTTCATTTGATTAGGATATTTTTTATTCACATTCAAATGTCAGACTGAATATTCTTTAGAATTAAGTTCACCGCTCTTTGACATGCACGATTATGCTATAATATTATATCAGTTGTATGAAGTGGTTTCAAAATGATTATCATTTATTGCAATAATTTCTGGGACAAAATATTGTCCAACAAAATTTGTTATTGTGAAAGGCCTACATTGATTTTTGTAACACATCAAGTTAGAGGCTTCCTGGCACAGTTTACAGCTTTAGTTCTGAGAATTTCTTCCATATCCGAGCAGATGTAGTATTGTACAATGAAATATTCTGGACTGAATCGATATCGAAAATCTAAACCTTGTGATTCGAATTGATTTGGGAAATCAGTGGTGATACCCAGCCCTTAAGAAATTACCAACATATAAGGGAACTGTCAAGAAAAGGTATAATAGGCGTGTTATTGCGGAAAATGTTTGGGTGCACCTAAATGAAAGAGTTAGGCGCATCAGTGCAACCCATGTAAAAAGTTAGTCTGGAGCCGGCAGTTGGTTAGAGAGTAACTTTGAGATTGATCACGTTTCTCGGCACATTGCATCTCCCCCTTTCTGGTGAAACGTCAAATTTGCAGCCTCATTTTCATGCAACTTACTTCCTTCTTATTGCTTCTTATCTCATCTTTTCACTGGGTGGATAAACAAAGCCTGTCTCAAGGTTAGAATAACACAAAAGTAAAAAATCACTGCTTGTGCTCATCTTTGCACAAATACAAACGAGTGAGAATCTCTAAATCGACTGAGGATCCATCAACATGATGCAACTCTCCTCAACTACAAAAAACAAAGTTGCCCTTGTGTAAATACTGTAGTTCTTTCTTCTCATGACCTTTCCATGTGGATTTATGATCTGCTGCTTGAATGGACACAATCTCATAGCTGAACATCGACACCTGCTCTGAAAACACTGTACATCCTGAATGTTTTACTTGGCCTTTTTGCCATTTGTGTTAACACTAGCTGGCTGTCTTCCACACCACAAGGAATTCCAATAACAAAGCAACACAATACAACCAGTTTCTGACGTGGACTATCCAGCGCAGCAACAATGTTGCGTATCCAGACCTGCAGCTTCACTTACACAAGACTGAGTGTCAACCACATGACATGACAGTCCACCAACCACAGAAACAGGGTGAATGCACAGTAGGAAAATCCTACTCATACAAATCTAGTTTGGGGGTTAGGGGCTGAAAAGTTTGGGAACCCCCTCGCTAAAGATTAAGTGATCATGGTTATCCTGCACTTTTTGCTACACATAAATACTTTTAGTATTTGAACTCTGCAAAAGAAATGCTCAGCCAGTGCCTACATATGCATTTTTACTGTGACGTCATTTGTGGGATTTCATATGTCAAATGTTTACAACCTAAGCCAAGTAAGTCAATAAATGTACTTTAATTGTGCCTCAAATAAAATGTCCCCATTATATTGCGCTAAACAGTGATCCAAAAGATTTGTAAATATAGAAACACAAACCAAATATTTGCCAACCTTCAATAAGTTAATTGAGCACTTACATTTTTCTGTTCCTCTCCAGCCATTCTCTAGCTCTGCAATTAACGTAACGACAGTGTATAATGTGATGAGGTGGGAGACATATGCTTAGGCTTTCTGCTGCAAATAGAATATAGTTCTTATTTTATATCAATTATGAGTACTCACTGCCTACAGGAGATCAGCTCTCAGAGGGTTAACTGTGCTTATATACAGAAATGCAATACTTTCATAATGAATAAAAAGGGGTAATAACAGTTTGTCCATCAGTGTTTCTGTGGCACAGACACAGAACTACCTCTACGATGAGATATGACCATTATGACATAATCCTTAGACTGCCAGCCAGCTCCAACAGACTTGTCATGACTCAACTGCAGCCTCGCGGTGGATAGAGGGGGAGGGAAAGGGAGGGAAAAAAAAAAGAGATCTAAAACGGGCCGTGAACACAGCTCCAGGGTCAGCCTCATGCACACACGCATTTGTGTGTTTGACTTGCAAGGAACGATTTAGAGTCCCCAAACCCGGTGGATCTTCACCCGCGCCGTTACCTGATGTCCAAAGTCAGAACATTCTGTTACTTTGACGCCTGCTCCTGCAGCTTCCATCTTGGTCGCTGTGATCCAACACATGAAGACAGAGTGTGACCTGAGGCAGAGTGTCGTTCACTGGATGCAGCTCAAATAAACATGGATAATCTAAGTAGGTTAGCAGACTAAGAAGAGGTGTGTCTATATGTGTTAGCAATGATAACGCAGCCTAATTATTCAGCGCAGTGATTTGCAGAAGACGTCAGCTTTAAAAAAAGGCAAACAGAGAGCGAAAGGTTTAAAGAGAATGTTTTGCGGGAGAATACACAGAGGCCCAGATTTAATTATGCACTGTCTGAGCAAGGTGCAAGTCCCAAGTGTTTAAGGCATTTGTGCAAGTGTGTGCTAGTTCCATTAAGTTTTAACAAGAACTTTGCTCAGGTTTGCTGGAAAAAGATGCACAGCAATTATGATATTTTGCATTTGATTTAATGATAAAATGAAGCAAAAGTGCCAATCTGATTTCTGGTTTGCGCTTTTTAATTGTGAGGATTCTGATGCTTTTCTCTTATTTTTAAGTTGTGAACAGCAGATATCACTAATAAGAGCATTCCCGAGTTAAATAAAGAACAAATAGAAAAAATTAAGCTGCATCCCTTTGAGAATTATCATGTGAACACTAGCCCTAAAATCAATTTACAACCGCTGCAACTGTTCAGTAGCGCGAACATTTCTCTGCTATCCTCAGACGACTCAGTAGCAAATGGTGAACTGGTATAAAGAATAGTAAAGACAGTCAGCACTGTGCCATTATGAACCGCACAAAGCACTTAACATGTACACGTTGCATAACCGTGTGTTGGTCACCATGTAATATTTAGTTAGCAGAGCTTGGCCCATCCAGCAAGCAGAGTGCGATATGATCATATCTAATGAGAATCATGGGTAAACAGTGGAAAAGTAAAGGGCTGTACTGCAGCGGTGCAACACAGATAGTGTTAAAATGATGTAAAACTTACAAAACCTGTTTTGCAATTGGCAAATGTATCTTATGTTGTAACCTGAAACACAGACACACTGAAATTGAGCTTTCGGGAATTTTGATGTTTAGTTTTCATTGGTTTCTGACAAATAATGGACTGAATGCTAAAGTTATAAGCAACATTTAGACGAGTGATTGAAAGTTTGCCAGTTACGATTCATGCCCTGTATACTGCACTAGTACATTGAATATCTTTAGGTTTTGAGCTGGTGATTGGACAACATTTTACACAGATTTCTCAAAGAGACAATTCAATGAGAAAACAGGAAAATGACAATGAAATATTGTGTAGATATTTCTCCACATCACCTCATTCAGTCCAGTTGTAAACGGTTTCATAAGCAGCTGAAATCAAACGGGAAAATATGAAACTACAGACATGAAAATGTTATTTACGTCTGTTGACGACTTTGTTTGAATGTATTTTGATCTTTAGAGAAAGCCTGGGATACTTTGTGTCGCAAAGAAAGGTAAAACTCAATCTGAGTAAATTATAAACTCATCAAGGAAATTATATTTATCTAATTTAACTATATGTCCTGCTTTACTGTATCAGTACATTTTATATATTAGGTTGAGTTTTTGATTCGACAAACCTGATATCACCATGGGCTTTTGGACATTTTACAGTTTTCAATTCATTAAGACAGCAAAAAAAAAAAGTACTACAAAGTACTACATTGACAATGAAAATGTTTCAGTTGTGGAACTAAAAACATTCGTTTATATAGTTATATTTGCCATTTCTGATTCACACCAGTTGCAAAGTGTTGAATAAGCAGCTGGAATTAAAGGGACAACAACACAAACAGGCTATGGCGCTTAAAGGATATATAAGAGTTGAGAAATATCAAAATATTCAACTTTACACATGTGAAAATGAGAGTTTAGGGAAACCCCGGGATACGTCGTGTACCTAAGGGTGAGTAAAAAGAAAAACTGTAAAATCTCAAACACAGATTAAATGTGCGACAGATCAGTGAGAATCACAGAAAGGTCTGTGCGGCTCCATCCCCTGTGGACACAAGATGCTGGGAACAAACCGCTCCATAACACATTATGTAACGCAACAGTTAGTGTCCTGTGTGTAATGGGAGCGTCGTCGTGGCTCACCCCGGCTAACATCCCTGCGCGGCTAACGGGGCTAATCCAGGTGTCCGGGGCCTACCTGGGAAGTTGGTGTAATGGATTGGACTGGTTTAGCCGAGGTGATGCTAAGCGGCTAGCATATAGGTAGCTGTCAGCGAACGGGCCTAAGGTGAATGCTAATCCAGCAACAACAAAGGGTAGAGGGCTGGGTGAGCGAAAACAGTTATTTTCAGTTAAGTGGCAACGAGGAGAAGCGTGGAAACGTCTCAAAAGCCAACGCAACACGTTAATGCGTCGACGCGGTGAGGTATTACGACACAGAAACCGCGCACCGAGGTCAAACTCCGCTCCCGTTCGGATGCTAGAGGCCAAACAAAGTCGGCTACTCCGCTACGAGCTAGCGCGCTGCTAAAGCTAAGAGCTAATGCTAAAGCATGGCAGCATCACGGAGGCAGGTCAACAACACAAGCCTCCGCTGCGGGGATTACAGCAGCCCGCCGCGCCACACGACACAAAACCGCGTGGCGTCGAGCTCCCCGCGCCCCGTGTTACCTGGCATCGTGATCCCGGTGTTCGCCTCGAAGTGTGACGTTATTTGAAGTTGTCGCAACTACACCGCGAAGAGTGCGTTCGTCGTTTCTCTCCGTGCGGCCGCTGCTCCGTGCTGCTGCTGCTGCTGCGACGTAGCTCCACTCAGCTAAATCCCGTTAGCCACCTCTGCTAACGTTACAGGGGGGTCACGTGAGCCGCTGCTGCGTCCAGGGGCTTTAAGGAGCGTGGGAATTTTACTTTTCACGTTTGGTCTGAGCGAACGTGAAAAATAAAAAGTCATTATTTATTCTTTAAACGGCTATTTTACATATTGTTCGTGTATAAGAGTGAGAAAAAGAACCAGTTATAAAGACAGGATCATGTTAATGTGATAGAAAAGTAAAATCTGGAATGTCAAAATGGTTCTTAATAAAAAAGAGATTTAAAAAAATATAATAATTTTAAAACCTTTTATAAGATGGGGCTCTTTTACACAAGTTAAGCACATATTAACGATTCGCATTCCTTTTTAATCTTTTGTAAGAACTCTAATGCATTTGAAGTTGATAATTGTCTAAAATTCCGTTTTTTTGTTTATGAACTTTAGAAGGGATTGAAATTCTGTTTCTCCCTGAACGTGTGTGTAAGCATTTACGTAGAAATATAAGTACACAACATTTAAATAACGCAACAATAAGTTCTCAAGTGTCATAAGTACACATCATACAAGTATGCAGTCAAAACCTCACATGGCAGATAGGATATGAACTTCAGTGTATGATTGCTGTGCAATCTTATTGTTATCACATAATTGTGTTGTTATTAATCTATGTTTTTAAATTAAATGGTTTGAAACAAACTCAATTTAAAAACCAATAGAATTTCGATATTCAAGTTTTGGTTTTATAAATGCCTCAATTTCAGAATTTGGTCTGGCGTGATCCATAACGCTAGAATACAGTTCTCTTCTTACCATGGCATATCCTGATTTATACTGATACTGACAAATATACTTAATCATATTGTGTTATTGATTTCAACTATATCAAACAGCCTTAGTTCAGATGTTTTGAAATCATCTGACATATTCGGAGGATGCTGATGTTTATTTTCAGGATGACCAGCATCGACTGATAAATATGAATGTGTAGTTATGCAGGTCTACAGTGCACGTGATATGCAACTGAAAAACAAACCAAAAATGCAAAAAAAGCTACACCACAACATCTAGACAAGACCCTCTACTGTCTTTTTCCCTTTCCTATTCCCCATCTAATCATAGTGAATGATTAGAGGATTGATCCTCAGACTGAACAAGATCCAGCTCCGATGCACTTGGAGTACAAAAACACTATCAATCACTGAACCTCTCTCCTCTGCTATCCCTTCAGATGAAAAACAGCAAGGAGTTTTCTGTGTTAAGAAAAATTAATCAAATGTGGTTGGTGTGTTCTTTTTTTCTTACCCTCTCCCGTTCAATCAACAACCAATATCACAACAGAAATAAACACCATTGGGCTTGGTGTGTCACCACCAGAAATAGATATTGTGTTCCTTTGTTCGCCAGTTTCAAGTTCCAGTGGTTAATGTCGTTAGTTATGCTAACGGAGTGACTGACAATAACTGACACTGTGGTTGCCTAGCAGCAAGTGAGGCATGATCCTATGGTGCTTTTGCCTGCAACAACTTCTTACAAAAATCGATTGTCCTATTCTCGAGCCAACAAAGAACGTCCGACACTTTTAATTTGCAGCTTTACAATGAAAAAAAGACAAATGTGAATACCTTCAAGTCAGGAGTTTATTCATAATGCGATAAGGTCAAGAACTTATGTGACTGATCATTCAGTCATGACATGAGAGTAAAAACATATGGAGGACCTGCAGCAACTGTTTCTGCTTCTGTTAATTACCAAAGACATTAAAGAGGCCACACTTAATTTAACAATTTCACCTTTAAAGGTTACTGCTCACTGCGCTCAATACAGATCAAATAGTATCAAAATAGTTGAATTAAATCTAATCCAATGGAGTTGACCCTCTGTCCTGAATCTACATTTATTTTTCAATTAGAATAAACATACTGGGGGGGGTTTACCCTTTCAGACTATCTGCAGTGCAACAACTTTGTGAGGGAATTAAGCTTCACTTTTGGTTGAACTGCAACTCAAAAACATGAAACGCGTGAAAAAAGCCAAGGGGTCACAAGTAGACATGTGATCGTTAAAGGGGACATAAATCAAAAAGTTCGGGAAGGCAGTGATCCAGGCTAATCAAATAATTGACCAATCGTTTACGTGCTACACGTCACAGTAACGCTGAGATTCAAGGTTCGGGGCTCACAGTGGGTACGTGAACGCAGCACGAGAGCAAACACCCCCCTCTCGCTCTAGCAGCTCGCTCTCCTCCAAAAACACAAATGCCTGCGTGGCTTAGGGAAATACAAGCGTTTCTGTCAATCGATCACAAATAATCCAAAATGGCTTTGATTAGCTTCGATGTGGAGGACTGACAAGTTGTCGTGATAAACAACGTGTTATCAAATGATTCACTGTGTCCATAACACTTATAGATATATTACTGATCTGAGGAAAGAGTGGAGATGTTCACGAACTCGACAGTGCTCCGGTATTGTAGTATATAAAGTATAGTTATAGCTCTTTTTTTATAGTTTGAAACTCAGTGTTTAAGTGGTGCCGATGTTAGGCAACGTGAAATGTAAACAAGTAATCAAAAACACCCAGTAGCACAAGTTTATTGGTGTGCATCCAAACATTGTTGACGGTTAGTTTCTCTTGTTGTTTTTTCTCCCTGCTCTTTCTTTCTGTTTCTTAATGATTGATTACTATCCCCCCCCCCCCCTTTTTTTATAATAACAACAGACTCACCACACAACTTCAAGTGCCAGTAGTGGGGGAATCCACAAACAAGCTGTCGGTACTGGGGTGAAAACTGCTCTTTTCCGGTCCCGGATGTCTCAAGAAAAAAGCGCAGAGAATACAATGTTCCTGTTTTCTCCACTATGGTAAATAAACAGTGGTCTCCTTAGTTATTTTTCTCCTGTTATTGACTGAAAAAACGGATAAATCCAGTGTTTGTCTGCCGAAACGTTGAGACTGAAAAACATAAGCGTCGTGGTCGCGTTTGTCCAGCTATAGCATTCACTCATTGGCTGGAGCATCCATCGGTCAACGGCCCCTCGGGATGCTATTGGCCCGGGCGACCGCATGCCCCGCCCCACCTCCCCATTCACGTAAGTAAACCAAATTTAACCCGGTTTTTTTCTCCCTGCCTCTTTTGTTGAGATCAATATGAACAGCTAATATTTGACAGCGTGGGGCCGTGTTAACTATGACTGACCTTTACCTCAACAGTTCTAGTTTCATGCATTTATTTATTTTTTACAGCTGTTTGGGTTTGATTAAAAGTGTAAAGTTTGTAAGATTTTAATGGTGTGAAAGTAAGCAGTGGCGTGCACATAGTTTTCAGGGCTGAGGAAACCAAAACCATTAAGTGCCATTATACTCACATCTGTTTTACGTAAGACAGATGTTTCTATAAGTCTGGAAATGCCACCAGAATAATGTATTAAATTAGATTTGTAAACTATCAGGAATGTAGTATCCTATTTCGCTATAGAACACAACATATTTAGAAGCCTATTTGATTGGTCTTACTGCAGAAAATTGCATGACACCATACAGAGGAAAAGCAAGCATTATCATTTGCATCCCCAATTTTACAAGGAGGAAATCAGTACCCATCTCCAGCAATCCAATCCCACTTCGGACTCGATCGCATGAGTAAAGTAGCAATAAGATAACAACAATGAAAATAAGGTAACAATAACAATAGTCGTGCATCTCGGATGTTGTTTTAAGGGTTGGGGCCTATACACAACACCATGCACAGTGTGAGTGTTGTGCGATGAGACACTACCGCGACCGAAAAATTGTTTATGTAAATGATCAAATTGGAAATGCTCAGTGTTCCTCGTGTGGTGTTTTGTTAGCCTGTGTTAGAATAAACTCAGCTGATGGGCATCTTTATCCAGGGTGACTAATGTTCGTGTTGTGGCAGTGAATTGAGTAATGCAAAAACAAATAAAAATATTACTAACTAGGGCTGCAAAACGGCTCAGAAACGGCGTGCGTCTTGCACTCCGCGGGATGAATAAACGCGTCCCACTAATCAAGCATTACGGTCCACGCCATCAAGTGTAGACCACACGGTGAAAAGTTGTAAAAACTCAAAGTTCATCGTACTGATTTTGAAGTTGATCTGATGAAAGCTCCAGGAGGAGTTCATTAAAATACACAACGTGTAAAATGGCCAAAATGGTCACTAAATCCAAAATGGCCAACTTCCTGTTGCGTTAGTTAAGCTTTTTTTAGCATTATCTACAACCATGGACTTTGTTGCTCTACCCGTGCACAACTGTGCCTTACTACGTCTCAAAAGAATCTCATAGTCGTCAAGTGTCTCAAGCGGTTTTCTGAATGCGTTTTCTTTTACATTGAGTAGCAGGTTGTCTCTCCCCCACCAAGGGAAAATCGTTTCATCCCAGATCTGTATTCGTGAGGCAGTCCAGCACAGTTGCATTGGAAGCCCAGGAGATTCAATGAGATTGTCTCTTGGGGGCTCTTTTTTCTTTTGGTGATTTATATTATTCTTAAAATGATCATTAAATGGACTATGTCACAGAGTGATTGATTATAGTGATTTAATGACTGTGGACGGGGCTTGTACTGTTCTTATAGTTATAAGCTGTAAGCTGCAAGCTTTTTACTTTGAAGTTCGGCAGTGCATGCCATTCACTAGTGCATAATAATGATCAAAGGCAAGATCAGTGCCAAATTAACATCAGTGACACGCCTTTGATTTTGGCTGTGTAATAGCTTTTAAGTTATATATTATCAGACATAATATATGCATTGACATAACGGCTCAGTTATTTCCCAGGATTTCTGTGTAGATGTCATCAGGCCGGGACTCTTGTCTTACATGTCTAGTTTGGACTCGATTGGACCATGTATGTCTGAGATACACAACCTCGTGTTTTGATGGCGTGTAATCAAATGTGGAAAATGTGAAAAATGGCCACTAAATCCAATATGGCGGGCTTCCTGTTGTGTTTTTCACAATGCACCTCTAGACTTTTTTGTGCGTCTGGTCATGATACACAGGTGTCCCGATTTTTGTGAAGATCGGTGAAAGCTAACTGAGGGGCTTTTCCTTAGATGGCGCTGTTGAGCCATTTTGCCAGGCCCATTTCAAATTACTCCAGTATTCAAATACTTTTTAGGGTTTTGAATTTCCTGCAAACTTTGGTGAGAATTTGAGCCTGTCTAGGCCCTGAAAAAGCCTCAAAAGGGAAATACAAATCCTTCGGAATACAATAGGGCCTCCCACCGGAGGGGCTCGGGCCCAAATGAGGAGAAGAACAAACTTCCAATCCAAAATTGCACTGCGGAATATGCAAAACTGGAAACTGAATTTATTGAACATTTCTTTTCTGAGGCTGAATTGCAGCAGCTTCTTACCTCAGTCATCTTCTCTGTCTGCACCCTGCTCATCTTCACTGAAGTGACATGAACAGTACTTGAGTATAGCTTTCGCCTGCATTAACCCAGCCATCATCTCTCAAGGTCCTCGTGCATTTCAGAAAACCAGAAAGGACGAGACACTTTCAGCCAGCTGTTTAAGACGGCACAATAAGAGGGTGCATCACCATAAAAAGACAGCAGAGGGCAACTGTAGCTCACAGTGTGTCCACCAGCAGAATCGTTGCTATTGTGCAGTAAATGTGGATCTAAGTTCTGTAACTAGAACCAAGGATTAGCCTGATCCCAACCCTATAAACACTAATGTCTGTTGTGGTATAGACCAAATAAAGTACTCTACAATAGAGGAGCAGTGCATATTCTTGTGTGTATATGTTGCATTAAACCACTGTTTTGTGAACACAGAAGTGAACAGTCACCATAAATCATCACTGTAACAGATTTCCAACATGCTAAATGATTTTCTGCGAAGTCCCACCTGCGTGCAAGATGCATGGAAGTGCATATGTACTGAGAAGGAGATGACGAGCAGATGTTCCTCAGAGAGTCAGGTTAGATGTATGTCTGCAGATGATTTATCCATAGTGACCTGTGACACCTCTCCTCTGGAATCTCATAAAAGGCTGCAGGAATGGCTTGTTTCATTGTGATTACACATCTAAACTTACACATCTAAACAGAAGCCAAATATGTTTCGGCGGTGAGACTTCAAATGGAGGTTCTTCTCAGTTCACATGTCTGAGGCCGTTATCACCAAACTTGATGAAAACCTCAAGTGCCCACAGTAGACGGCCCACTCCCACATATAGAGCCATGAGAGTGCACTGTGATATAGTGCGTTCACTCAATTATTTCCACACTCACTCTCTAGTTACAGACGTAAAGAAGTGCTCCTCTTCAACTCTTTTCCACCACTTCTCTTCTCCACACTGCTGTTACATGACACCTTCCTCCCTCCCTCCTCTTCTCTCTCTGTCCCTCTCTCCCCCTATGCTTTAAATTTCACAATCCGTCTCTGCCGTTGAATCGTAAATCATAAATTCCCTTCCTCTCTCTCCTCTTGCCCCCCTTTCTGTTCATTACACAATAGTCCACACTTCATGTCAGAGGGATGTAACATTAGTGTATGTGTGTGTTCTTCCAGTATAAACATCTCATGGGGACCAAAGCCCAGTCCCAACAAACTTTGCAGTACAGTTTTGCCTTTCATTTCTCTCTCATTCACACACACTCATGGAATCGGGGAGTCTGGGATCGAACCAATGGTTTTGGTTAGACAACGAATGCAAAGTCAATGCAAAGTCCGAATGAGGATAGCTGCACACAAACCTGTGTGTGTGTGTGTGTGTGTGTGTGTGTGTGTGTGTGTGTGTGTGTGTGTGTGTGTGTGTGTGTGTGTGTGTGTGTGTGTGTGTGTGTGTGTGTGTGTGTGTGTGTGTCTTCTACCCCAGCCTTTCCTGTGGCCCTGGGTCCCCACCCCAGGCTACACGGGTGAGTTTGTCCGATACAACACACACACTCTCACACACACACACATTCACATGAATATGCACACACTGAGGGACACTCTCACGTGCACAGGAACAGGAAGTGGCGCGTTAACATACACAGAGGCACTCAAAGGTACAATGTTGCCTTTATTATTTTCTGCACAAACCCCTGCACGTACCAAGTGCTCATAGTCCGAGGTCGTGTTAACAGTCACAATTGAGGTGCTGTCAACGCTCAGCAAGAAACGGAATATATTCTGGCTGCACGTTTGTTCCAGAAACGTTTAAGAAAACAACGGGTCACACGGTACATGCAGACATTTCAACCTTTAATGGGTTTTTTTACAGTGTGGCCCTCACATGTTCAGACTCTGTGCCCCTTGTTTGCTTGAAAAATGGTGGAAATAAAAGTCACGCAACATTTGTACAAGGACATTTATCGTAGGATCAGTTGTATAACTGTTACTATACTAATGCAGTATAAGTCGGAATATTTGTGACCATTATTGACTCTGATTGCAGAAAATGAAATGTGCACAACATCAGTTCTTTATATGCACAAAGGATCATAAATCTCAAGCTGGACACATCATGCTTGGTCGACTCAAGATTCATTTACTTGCTTTTTGTTTTTACGAACAGCTTTTGGACTTCTCACCCTGGCTGTGTCTACAAATCAAGACCGATAGACCTTGAGTCTTCAACTGCTCCCCAAAAAATTAGTGAAGGAAATTTGAGCCAACATGGATGAAAGGCTCGACGTCTTTAGCTCCATGACAAACTCCACCTTCTGCCGAAGACCATGTGATGTGGTGAAAAGCTCCAGAATGGTGCAGACCTTGAGCTGAGATAGTTCTGTCAATCACAAAACTCATTCTGCACATAAAGATGACTGCACAACAGTTGGCCATTTGTATATTAATGGTTACCCTGAGGAAAAGCTATAAACAAGAACATCATCAGTGACAGAGTAACATGTGATGCTTTCTAGCATCAGGTTTTCTCTCAGGCCGCAGCTATTTAGAGGAGCTGGAAGAAGAACAGTGACTCCTGCACTGTGTGTGTGTGTGTTTATGTGTGTGCATGTGTGCGTTTGTGTGTGTGCATGTGTGTGTTTCCGTTGCTCGAGGTCCGAGAGATAATGTGGAATTCATGAGAGGAATGCAGCCCAGGGGTTCCTTCCTGTCACCTGACTCCATCACTTCCTTCATCAGGCTTCCTGCGTCTGGACCTCTGAGGAGGAGGGCGAGGTTGCGTCTCTGTAGCGGTCCTGGTCATGGGTCATTATTTGGTCTATCAGAGGTGACAGAGAAAAGATTTGAATTCCAAACCACCTCCTAGTGTCCCCGGTGGGTTTAATCAGGCCTATTGCTAAACAGAAATTTCCGTCAGGTGCCCAAATTTATGAAATGCCGATAGCGGGCAGTGCAAGCAAGGTGTCAAATCAAACAGATAAAACGTGCAGGAGAGAATAGAAGGAAGAATTGCTCGTAAAAGAGGGAAGAGGGATGGATGTATGAGAACAATAAATGAGGCAATAAAGAGAAAGAAAGAGAGAGAATGAAAAAGACAGAGAGGTGATGGCAGGATCCATATGGGGCCTCTTGGTTTTGGGGCAGCAAGGGGAGACATGCCAGGTAATGGCTTCCAGACACACACACACACACACACACACACACACACACGTAGACACACACACTAATTTGATTTGGAAATCTGACAGGACAAGAAGACTGAGTGTATGTGGACGTGTGTGTATATACCAGGGGCCCTTTTTCTATATACTCAAGAGGTCTGACTTCCTTTGCCCATTGGGAGTGGGGCCAGTTAGCGTGCGTGCATGTGTGTGTGTGTGTGTGTGTGCGTGTGTGTTACCAGCACTGGGGGTTAATGTATGCTTTCAATCACTGCTCTAGTGGGGGAGAAATCAGATCCCTGCAGTGTTGATGCCGACTCCAAGATCCACACACACCAATGGACACACTCGGAACATAAGAAAACACTTTTCAGACATCAGGAGAGAGCGCAGCAAATGCATTCATCTACGCTTTAAGGTTTAATATGATTCTCATTAAGGCGATACAGTATGACATTTTGGTAAAAACACATATTTGCTTTCTGGCCAAGATCTCCAAGGCTGAGTTGCTGACGTATTACATCTTGTTTTAAAGGCTAGATGAAGCCAGGCTAGTTTACCCCGTTTCCAGTCTTCATATCAAGTGGTCGCATATGAGCGTCACATCCTTCCTCTCGTCGAACTCCCAGCAAGACAGAAAATCGATATATTTTGGACAAGTGAAACTCCTTTAAACTATTAACGGACACATGTGGAGCGAGTCACCTGTCGTCTTCCCCTCTGTGTGATCATATCTGTGTCAGTTTGACCCAAACACCTGGTCGCTTCCTGCCTTTGTCTTCAAAGTTAGAAAGTCGGGCATTAATCTTGTGCAAAGGTTTAAAGGGCAGCGTGAAATAACTCTAAGACAAAGACAGAAATTAAGCTTTAAAAAAAGAGAGGACAAGATGAAAGGAGAAGCATGGAGGAAGATAGGAAGAGCCAATTAAACAGAGGAAGGATAGATACGCAGGGAGTGGGAGGGAGGGGAAAGAGGGGGCAAGATGACTTAAACGGGATACACTCAAGATTACTCCACCCTCATACACACAGCAATATCCCAGTGAGGTAAATCCCCAGCATCCCCCCCCACCCCCCCATACGCTGCCACAGCCCTCCCTCTAATGCAACTGGTGTGTGTGTGTATGTGTCACCACTTTTCTCTGACATTCCTGTGCGGAGCGCAGAGACGGTGCGCTTGGCTGCAGGGAGGCAGAGCTCCATATCGAACTCCATTAGCAAAAACAAGGACTTTTACCCAGAAAAACATGAGGGACATTATTTCCTTCCTCGAGGCTGCAGCTCGTCTCTTCTCGTCGTGATCATCCCTCTGATTCTGAACTCCCAATTTTGGGAGATCTGCCTGCAAGTGAGCTGAGACGTCTCACATTCTCAACGAGGGGGTTTCTACAAAAGCATCCTTTTGTATCCCTACCACTCTTCCTTTTCCTCTTCATCTCTTCCCTGGAGGCGGATTCCAAACTTCGGACTGCAAGAGTTGGGACACACTTTTTGAGAAGCATAAAAGGGACAAGGGCATAGTGTTGCAACTGCTTCCAAAGAGGTGAGTTAACATTAAAAGAAGGAAATGCACTTAAAAGTATTGCTTTGTATTGGATGTTGCTCGCTCTTATTATAGTGTCACTTTTGAATTTTCCTTTTGTAATATTTTGCATTAATAGTTCAGAGACAAATGTGCAACAGTAAATCTAACGTGCACAAAACTTCTCCACATACTTGAAAGTGACAGGGCCCCATTGTTAATGGTGCGTAAAAGTGGAGCGTGTTGCACAGTCTGTGCCTAATGTAAAATCTCAGGGGAGTTTGAGCTGCTTTATCTGCTGATCCCTTGCAAAACTCCGGTCGTGCGCCTGAGAGAGGGAGACAAAGGTAGAGACTGCAGGGCGATGGGGGTTTCTTTAAACGAAGGGTTTAAAGAGATGAGGGGGATGAGAGAGTAAAAGCAGAGAGAAGGAGAGAAAAAAAAGAATGTGAAGGAGATGTGGAGTTTCATCTTCTGGTTTTATCATCAAAGTGCAAGGACGGCGGCTGGAAACATGCACAAGCACACGATATATTCAGATGTTATAGGCATATGCTTGAATGAACGCACACATATGTTGCGTGCATGTACGGAAGACAAGGATCTCAAAAAAAGTTATGGTCCCTCTCTGTCTCTCACACACACACACACACACACACACACACACACACACACACACACACACACACACACACACACACACACACACACACACACACACACACACACACACACGCTTGCACAATAATCAGATTTAAACAAACACATCCTTGTTTCATTGCACTCATCTGTTCAGTTTGCTTCCGGCTCAGATCACAGACTCTTTGATCCAATGATTCCTGGCACTGCAATTCACTACACACACACACACACACACACCCACACACAGTTGTGTCTCCGTGAATTCAGAGGACATTACATTGATTTCCTGGAGACTATAACCTTAACCATAGTTACTTCTTATCTAATCCTAACCTGAAGCTAAACCTAAACTTGACCAAATTTCAAAAAATGTCTTCACCTTAAAATGTATTGATTTACGTTATGGGCTCTTACTGTTTGCCGTGTGTGTCATATATCAGTAAAATACTGTACAAGTTAATATAAATATTTAAAAAATGAGCTTCCCTCTGCAAACCACCAGTGACCTACAGTTGCTGTTGTTGGGGTGTGTCTCATTCACTTCCCCTGCTTGGCTGATTAATGTCTGTTCGCTGACTTGTACGCTATGTTTATTTTCTGCCATTGTATTTGAGTAAAATTGGAAAATATGCACAACACCCATTACAATGGAATGAAATTGCAACAATTAATTTGTGTCCAAATTATTAATATACGGCTTACTTAGTATTTTATCAACTCCTCTAATTGCTCGGATATCACATTCTCCATTTCGTCACTTCTGTATATGTGCCATATAATCTTATTGTTATTGGTTGCAACTCATTGAAATGAATGTCTTGAAGTTCAATTTGATATTTAAACGTTCAGTGTGTAAGATTTAGGTGAAAGGGATCTATTGGCAGAAATATAAAATAATCATGTTGATGTTTTCACTAGTGTGTTTCATCTAAATTGTACAAATTGTTGTTTTCTTTACCCTAGAATGGGCCCTTTATATTTAAACACTTTATATTTACATCGACAGCGCCATGAAGTAGGGTTTTCTGTATCAATTATCTTATCTGCATTATGTTGGTGTTGCTCTGCAGGCCCTGGCTCCTGTAAAGATGGCTGACGTGGTGCAGCCAGACACAAACAGCCTGCAGATCCCAGGTGAGACACACACTGTACATATGCACACACACGCACACACACACACAAACACTAAATTAATACGGCATCCTGGTTAAAATGGCTCACTCCTCGTCCGTTATCTTTGTGTGAACACGCTGACCTTCCCGTGTCCCTCTCCCACTTAAAAATGCTCACATCAGATTCTAGTCACATTCCACTCATTCCAGTTCATCACAAATATTCAATCACACATCTGGAGCGCCTCAGGTCAAGTGTGTTTAATCTCCCCTGTAAAAAATAAGGTGTTGTCTGCATGTGTACAGGCTAGTATCAGTAGTTGATGACTAATAATGGTTCTCCATTCATTTCTAGGTGATGATTTATCGGCCCCTTCGTCGCCTGCCACGGCGAGAATCGACTGCAGCATCACACCCCTCACGCCCTCACCCTCACCAGTAACTACACACACACACACACACACACATTCGTCACAGATACACACCCTTTCCTCTTCCTCCTTATTTTTCTTAATATAGAGCTCTTAAACATGACTTGTAAACCGACATCCACTTCAACGTGTTATTAGTGGTTTATAATAGCACTTACACTAACAGTTTAGAGTGAAGTGTAGACTTGAAACCAGTGCTCCGTGAAGGCTACAGTCTGTGGGAAAGAAATACATGCACACTCACACGGTGAGAAAATAGGAAAAGGACAAATTAGTTCCACAAAAATGGATATTTAGTTCCATGGCCGTGCTTTTGAACTTCTTTTTCTTTTTTTCATGATTCTGCTTTTGTATTAAGAGGCTGCATATGGACTTTTTTTTTATGTGAATATTACAATTTGGAAAATCTGGATTATTTAAATGTATTTCATGAAGAGATAAATAAAAAAATAAGAGATTAAAAGGAGTTCCCTTAAATATACACAAATGTCCCTTCTTCTATCTTCTTCTTCTTCTCTCAGAGGGTGGAGGTCCGACCCAGGATGGCCTGCCCGTTCTCCGTCGTCGTGGCGATCGATTTCGGGACGACCTCCAGTGGCTATGCGTTCAGCTTCACAAAGGATTCAGACGCCATACACATGATGAAGTAAGACTCTGTGTGCATTTTCTTCATTTCTATTGTCTTCTACTGTACTTTCTTTTCTCTACAGATTTTTTTCCTCCAATCTGTGCAGGCGCTGGGAGGGTGGCGACCCCGGGGTGGCCAATCAGAAGAGCCCGACGTGTTTGCTGCTGACTCCTGATTTGCGGTTCCACAGTTTTGGGTTTGCGGCGCGGGACTTCTACCACGACCTGGACCCAGAAGAGGCCCGGCACTGGCTCTACTTCGATAAATTTAAAATGAAGATCCACAGCACAAGTGTAAGACAAAGAAAATGAATGGGGAAAAGAAATAGAACAGTGAAAGTGACAAAAAGCTTTTAATTTGCACATATTATAAAAGATATAAAAAAGTAACTTAACCAACTTAACCATGTTAAAACAACTGTTTTGCCGCCTGGATAAAAAGGTATCTTGTACTTGTAACCACACGGAACAGTGAGTACCCTTTTACATCACAGCAGCAAAATCAGAAGTAAAAAACATTTTAAAAATACGGTTTATCGGCTGTTAAGTTTCTCTCTAAGTATCAGGGAGTGGATGTCTCCTTGCAGTAGTGCTGTAGCAGTTGTGTCTGTGTTTGATGCAGGACCTCTCCATGGAGACAGAGCTGGATGCGGTCAACGGACGCAAGGTCAGGGCCATCGAGGTGTTCGCCCACGCCCTGCGCTTCTTCAGGGAACATGCTCTGAAGGTCAGTTTAAAGCTCGGCTCAATGAGTACAAAGTCCCCGTCATGTACAGTGTTTACATGCTCACAGATTTCTTCATAAAACAGGGTGTTGAGATGATTTTAAACCAGCCAAAGAAACATCTTCAGATTGTTTTATAATCGATATATACACAGTAGTTGCTTTTGGCAAATTCGAAGCAGCTCAGTATTTAGTGAAATGAAACAGTAGATGGATTTAATCAAGAATCTGTTTGGCTCCGGTTACGGTTGAGTGCCAGACATAAGTTTCTTTGTTTTAATGTTTTACTAGAAATAAACTTTTTTGGGGGGGTTTGTTGTAGGAGGTGAAGGACCAGTCTTCATCAGTGCTGGAGGGAGAGGATATCAGATGGGTGATCACGGTCCCCGCGGTGTGGAGACAACCTGCCAAACAGTTCATGAGAGAGGCCGCATACCTGGTACCAAAACACACACACACACACATTGACAGATACTGTACATATAAGTGCATTTAGAGGCAATTACAACTGGCATGAAATAATCTTTATTTTTTATGTTTGATAAAGAGTTTATCTCAAGGTTCGTTCATCAAATTACAGAAATAATGCAAATGTGATTTTACGTCTATTAGATGACGTTTTTGTGTGTGTGTGTGTGTGTGTGTGTGTAGTAAGTGATCTTCCATGGGAACATAAATCAGACAACCTTATTGTGCTTTATACACTACCTTTCTTTCCAAATCCCTGTTGTTCTTCCTCTTTCTCAAACACACACACACACACACACACACACACACACACACACACACACACACACACACACACACACACACACCTCCTTGATGTCCTGCACATATTACATTGACTTGTAGGAAGTGTGTACACATACACAGGGATGCAGGGGGTCCTATCATAAGACACATCAATGAGACTGGGCCGACGTGTGATTGTGAGTCCCACTGTGCAGTGTGTATGTAACCGTTCATGGGAAAGACTGGACACAACCTTTGACTCTTAATGTTGGGCTTTCCTTCTTCTCTTTTGCTGCACGTAGCCGTTATCAGCCATCTGCCATTCACTCACGCTGGTGCATGCGCTAATAGTGTAATGCATACATACTTTCACATGCACATTAGATATATATGCACACACACACGCCCTGAGCTGGCTCCTGGCTTG